>NC_133168.1:81633488-81950295 GCF_040802235.1 Manis javanica
CTGACCACCAGCCCTTTTAAAATCAGATGTTCCTGCCCTTAATATAAACCTGAATAATTGAAAATGCGATAAAAGCATGAAGGGAGATGTGTTTCTGTGGTTTTTTAAGAAGGATGGAAGAAGGACCTGCGTTTTAAAGTTGGTGTGGTTTCGTGGGAGTCAAACAATCGCTAACAGAAGGGAGAGAGATGTGGTGTTGGGGCTCACTCAGTCCCAAGTAGGAATTGGTCAGAGGAATGTTTGCTCTGACCCAGGCTGAGCTGGAGTTACCACTAAAACCAAGAAGTTACTTTTTTTGCCAAAACTCACACTTCTCTCTCAAGGAGCCGAGTCTCTGCTTCTTCTTCTATTTTCCTCCAAGTTTCCTGGTACTTCTTCCAAGAGAAATAAAAGAAACCACAGTTACTAATTAGAAGCCTTACACTTTTTCTAATCATAAGAAGCATGTATTATTACGTGGTAACATGAATGTTTGGTCTCCTTTTCCAGCCCCGACACCCACCACCACTCCTGGTCACTCGATGCACTTCCTACCTTCCCGGCAGGTCCCTGGGTAATTGGCATCTTGAAAGGAAAAGTGCTCATTATGAATTTAAGAGCACAGAGGTCAGGAGACCAGGGCTGTAACGGAATGATATTGGTGGTGGGTTGTCAGGGACCCAAAGTCGCTTTGTAATGCCACTTTGAAAAGTTAATATTGTCCTAGAAAGTGTTCTTTGAAAAGCCTGGTTTCATATTATCCTGTACCTTACAAACCCTTTTCTGTCCCATTACCGAGAAACTGTACCTTAATGCAGAAGACCTGATCTTTGCAGAGCTGGGCCACATGTGCATAGTCTTCCATTATCTGGGAAACCAAAATTCAGTCAAATTTATTTCAGGAAATTTCTCTTAAGAACAAGAGTATACTTGTTTCCTCCTAAATCCCAGACCCTACATGTAGTTTTCTAATTGTTCTAAATATGTTTTTGCTGTATATATGAACTCATTTTTTTTTTTTAGGATAGATAAGCTTTATTTTGGGGGGGATTTTATTTTGGGACAGTTGGGAGAAGAATAGATACTAATTTGTTGAAGTTAAAGATATGGAACATATCCCGTAAAAATTATTGAAGAGAAGGAAACCTAGGAGACTGCATTTATCTTCCTTTCCTTCATACCCTCCTCAACCCCGTAATGGTTCTGGATCTGGAGCCTTATTATATATAACTCAATCTATTTGCAGAATGTATTGCGTCGTCTAACTGAACATCAACTTTTCCTTCCTCTGGGAGAAGTAATACTGAAATTACTACCATCACCTTGGCCAGTTCCTTCTCTTGGTCGGCACAGGAAGCTTCCAGCTGTTGTAACTTAACCTACAGAAAGGGAAGGAGATGGGTAACTCAAGGTGCAAGCAGGATTCCATTCTGAAATGCTGTCTCAAAGGTTATCTTACAGGTGGTGGATGTGCATCAGGTGTGATATCAGCTGTCTTTTTAATGGAGGAGAGTCAAACCATGCAGCGTCCTTCTGGTGAACCTGCCCTTCTACACTCCCAAGCCCTTAGCATTCATCAGGGCTCCACTCACGCTTAAACTACAATTCTCAGCTTCCTTCCTTCTTAGCTATTTCTCTTAGGGAAAACACCAATCTTGAAAAACTTCACTCTTCCTTTTCCTTTTATATACTTCCTGCTCACTCCTTTTTTGCTCCCCGTATTTCTTCTTCTTTCCTTTCCTTCCCTATTTGATGCAAGCCTATTCTATATTGGTGGCTATGTCGGAATGATGGGCAGAGGGCCATGAGAGTAGAAAGGGTACAGTGGTGAACAGGATTGACGGGCAGAGTCTCTGCCTCACAGAGCTGACATTCTAGTTGGGGACATTAACAGATAAGTCAACATGATAATGATAAATGCTATGAAAGAAATACAAACAGAGAAATGTAGTGATAGCGATGGCATGAGAGCTATCATAGGTGAAGTCCTGTCTGATGAGATGATCCTGGGTTGAAATCTAAATGGTAAATATTAGCCAAATGGAGATCTGGAAGAAATACGTCCCATGCAGGGTTGCAGCAAGAGCCAAGACTGTGAAAGAGCACATATGTAGTGTGTATGTGGAAGTTATGTGGCTGGAGCATGGGGAAACACCTGGTAAGGAGGAGATGAGGTGGGGAAAGGTTGACATGGATGAGATTATGTAGGGCCTTGTTGCTTCTAGAGTTTGGTTCTTTATTTTAATTGCCAGGTGTGAGAAGCCAGGTGTGAGAAATCGGGAATTCTCTATTTTTCACTTTGTATTTCTATTTTCAGTGTGTCCATATCTGCAGGGCCTCCACAGACATAGTATGGGCCTAAGTGTGAGCTTAAGAAGCTAAAGAGAAATAAGGCAAGGGTAAGATGGAATTCTACAGGAAATATCAAGTAAGAATTTTACCTGCTTTCTGAATAAAAAAATAAGTCCACCTTTTTTCATCTTTGACAAGATGGATTGTGGTTGTGCCCAGGTTTTTATCTTTGGAACACAATTAGAGAAACGCTAAGCAGTGTATGATGATGCACTCAGCAGGTAGAGGTCACTAAATATTTGAGTGATAAACTGAATGAATCCTTTTCTGGATGGGAGTCAGTGATAGAGTGTGTAAATTACCTAGCACACAGTAGATTGACAAATCCTAGCTCTGCTCTATGAATTCATACATTTGCCTCAGCTAGACTTTTAAATAATCACTTTAAATATGTGACATTTCAAGGTTTTACTCTTCAAAAAAAGGAAAGAGTTTTAAAAATACACAATATCATTCAGTTTTTCAAACTGAGGCTGGAAGGGGCTGATTAAATCGCCCAACTTCATATACCTCACTAAGTGCTGGGACCAGGATATAAACCAGGGACTTCAGTGTTATATATGCATTGTGCAATTGTGTTCTGCTCTCCCTAAAGGAAGAGAAACAAAATATATGGCTTCAGAGCGAAATTCCTTACCAAGGGCAGAAAAGAATTCAGTACTCAGTAGTCTAGGCTTAAGTCTGACATGGGCTAAAACTACACAGAATTTATCCCAGTTTTGATAGTTGTTTCCACTTAAAAGCTTGCTTCCTGGTTATGTAACCCAAACCCACTCAAGATTGCTTTTTCATTTACCTTTGAGTCTTCTAGTGGTCCCTTTAGATGGCCTTGTTCACACTTGGTTGCCTTCTGCGATTTCCTTGTAAGCTATGATTTTAAATAAATACATTTTTCAAATAAAAGTGCATCAAATAAAAAATTCTAGAAGACAAGCACACTGTTTGGTGTGTAGAACCAATAACATGGCCTTGATAAAGCTGCCAGGAGATTGTCCCTTAATGGATACTTGGTGCCCTTGGAAACATCTTATTCTACCTCCGTCGTCTTCTCACTAGTCTTGGCCACCAAAGCTAGAGTCTGCACAAGCAGGAGTACTTCCCTGAACCCTGTGCCATTCCGGGCTACAGAGGGCTGCAGGCATGGGTCAGAAAGTAGGGCAATCATAGGAAACCCGCCGTATTTTGAGCAGGAGTTGAGGTAGAGTGAATGCCTGGATAAGGAAAGGGGAAGCCCTTGGGATTTAAGTATTTTAAAAAGTCTGTTGAAAAAAATTAACCTTTCACCTTCCGACAAAGTGTCATTGGATTCCATTTTCTTGTGATAGAATGAAAAACCCATGGGATCACCAAATAGCCCAAATGTCGCACCCACCCCCTTCACCTCATGCTTGCAGGGGAAGTCCATGGCATTCAGGTACGAGGCTCAGCCTCAGGAGAGTGGGGCAGGGGTAGAACCCACGCCCAGCACAAACTTTTCTGACACGTGGGATCCTCTATGATCATTTTCCCTCCCTTGTGTCTTTGACAGCTGGAGCCCCTGCGGGGAACGTGGGGAAAACTAGAGCCCCAACCCACCTTTTTTTGAAGTTCTCTTATGCCGTGTACCAGGGTCTCATTTTTCCTTTCCTGTTGAGAGAAAGAAGCAGAGCATAGGTGTGGAGCTCCCTGCTACCACCCATGTTTATTCAGCTGATTGTTCTCCCTTTCACCTGGTGCCTTTTTCCCTGCAGTAACTCTACCTCACTGCATACTGTCAGGTAAAGGACCTGTGGTTTGATTTCCACATATATATGTATATACCAACTCAACAGGATAGACATGCCCACATGCAGGGCTTCCCAATACTGAATATTACCAAAGAAACTGTGCCACTGACACATATTTTACCATGACTTTTGACTATTCTTTGCATGTAAAAAAGAGGAGACTAGCTTATCTGATGACTAATGAGAGACAGCTGAGGAATAAAACCTATCAGATGGCTCTTCCCAGCTCCTTGCTTACAAGTCTGGCTATTTCTTCTTCCTGTTCTTGCAAAGTTCTTTCCCTTTCCACGGTGGTAGTATTTTCCTTCTCCCACTCATCATCTTCTGTCAGGTCTTGAGTCTGAGTGATCTCACTTTCCAGCCTGAATGACAGAAGCACATAGTGTGAGGAACAGACAGCTTCAGAACTGGAAAAGCATATCTATCAGTTTTAAGGGTTACTTCAGTGTCAGTAAATATGGCTCTCAAGTTGGAAACCCATTTTTCCTGGGTCCTTACCATCATAATCACTTCAAAGGCAGGAAAAAGAATCACTTCAGCGTTTGACCTGAGTCCTAAGTCAAACACCCTAGTGTTCTTTCAGCTCAGGTGAATATCATCCAATCTTTCAAGAATCTCTTTGAAACTTGCTGTAATTCAGGGTTTGAGCCACAGAAAATGCCAAAGAATGAAGAAGGAACTGCTACATAAGATATAGGTCTCTAGAGCAAGTAGGAAAATTCAGGTTTGTCTCTTCTCCTCTATCCCATCCCTTGGGTTGGGAACTTCCCTCAAGAAAACCCAGCACTCACCTCTGTATTTCCTCTTCTTTCTGGTGGATTTGGAGAAGAAGTTCCTGATTTGCCTCATCTCTGATTTGCAAGTCTCTTTCAAGGTCTGTGTTCAGACTTTCTAGGTTCTTATTTGACTGGGTCAGTCTTAAGATCTCCACCTCCTCTGACCTATAGATTCAGCCCACGAAAGGAACAAGGGCCAGTTATCTCAGGGTCAGTGACCTTTGGGCCAGGAGGGATATCTAGGAGACACGTAATGCAACAACCTGGCTGTTTCTGGGAGCACACCTTTCCTTTTTCATAGGAAATTGTATTTCTTAATCACGCCCTTACAGTTTGTTTCAGTAATTCTCAACTTGGTGAGCAAGAGGGGATTTTCCCAGGCTTTCTTGATCAAAGTGCACAATATCATAGTACACCTCCTCCCTGGTTCCAGGAGAAGTTTGTTTCCTTAATAGCCTCTTGTATTGGAGAGAATGGTTTCTCAGGCAAATGGTGCACAAAATCTGCTCATGAAATACACTTCCATTGAGTATTTTCATCCAGGCACCTGGCACATCACTTAGATTTGGTTTCTGCCTTATGCCGCAAGAGCTCTCCACCAGCAGACGGGGCTTCTGTTTCTCCTTCCCTCCTCCCATCTCAGAACTTCTCCATTGCCTGCTACAAAGCTTGAGAATCTAGCCTGGGAGATACTCCACCGAGTACACACAGATATGATCCAGGCATTCACTTTCAAGAATACAAACATCTTTTTTGAAGTACATTTGAATGTAATAATGGTAATACCTCAGTGGTTTAGAAAGGGTACCTGGCGAACGGGAAGCTCTCAATAACTTTTTCTTTTTGTTGTGTGTCAGTTAATTGGTTTCTCTTTGAGACTATTAACTGGGAATAAAGTGTGAGGGAGAGGCCTTTTGTTTTGAGTAGGAATGAGGGATGATTTTGGCAAAGTAAGTCCTTCCTTGGAAGGGCTGATTGGATGCAGGATTTACAACAGTTGTCACTTCAGGAGGACATGGAGTGCTTGGGGTGGTGTCAGCAGGGGGTTGAATAGACAGGAGCGTAGGAGGTAGCCGGGGGATGGGGGGGAGATGAGGGAAGTCATGCAGAGCAGACCTGCTTCACACCTTGGTCCTTAGATGTGGCTTTGCATAATCATGATACTTACTTGTGATCTAGCTGATCCTCCTTGGGTTCTTCCATTGTAGATTCCCTAAAATACCAGCAGAGATGTATTGGATGAATTGGGGAAATGGGTCCATTTGTGAAACACAGAGTAACTAGCCAAGAGTCCCAAAGGATAGGGACAAAATTAAGTCAACTGATTTCCTCCCTCCAACCGCCCAGGTTTTGGCCATGACAAAACCCAGCCCCTTGATTCTTCTGTCCCTGATCTGACTGTACCTCAGACAAGGATACAGTGAGGATATAGGGATAATGCTGGGAAATTCATTGTATGTCTTTGTAGTGGGTACATGCGGAGATGGTTCTCTAGAACAAGAACCCTTTCAGTCTTTGCTCCAGGTAATTAGAATCAATAAAGGTCACCCCTTCCTCTTAAGTCCCTTTTTGCTCCGTGCCCAGCTGCTTTCCTTAAGGCCCCATGGGCATGAATGTAGGTGCATGACCACCCTGGAAAGTAATCTTTCTGACCTGTAGCTGGGACTCTGTAAGGATCTTCAGATTTTAAGATCTTTAGTATTAAATAGGGCTCAGAAAAACCAAGCAGAAGTAGATGATTTGGTTCATTCTATACCTTAGATTCCTTTTTTTCTCCAATTCTTCAATAAACTCTGTCCCCCTTCTGTAAATGGCTTCCTGATTCTACCTTAGTCGCTCAGCTTCTGAAGTCTAATCTTTCCCCACTGGAACCAACCAGTAGAGTGTCAGAACCTTCCAAAGGGTCAGGACTCTGCTACTGACATAGGATGGGTGGGGCAGCATGTCATAGTGGGGTGGGTGACAATGGTCATTCATGCAGAGTTCCAAGGCTATGTGGGTATATGAGGAGATGGTTCTCTAGAACAAGAGCCCTTTCAAACTTTGCTCCAGGTAATTAGAATCAATAAAGGTCATCCATTCCTCTTAAGTCCCTTTTTGCTCCGTGCCCAGCTGCTTTCCTTAAGGCCACATGGGCATGAATGTAGGTGCGTGACCGCCCGGAAAAGTAATCTTTCTGACCTGTAGCTGGGACTCTGTAAGGATCTTCAGATTTTAAGATCTTTAGTATTAAATAGGGCTCAGAAAAACCAAGCAGAAGTAGATAATTTGGTTCATTCTGTACCTTAGATTCCTTTTTTTCTCCAATTCTTCAATAAACTCTGTCCCCCTTCTGTAAATGGCTTTCTGATTCTACCTTAGTCGCTCAGCTTCTGAAGTCTAATCTTTCCCCACTGGAGCCAACCAGTAGAGTGTCAGAACCTTCCAAAGGGTCAGGACTCTGCTATTGACAGGATGGGTGGGGCAACATGTCACAGTGGGGTGGGTGACAGCCGGGGGTTGGATAGACGGGTGTGTAGGAGGAAGGGAGGGGGAAGATGAGGGAAGTCATGCAGAGCCGACCTGCTTCACACCTTGGTCCTTGGATGTGGCTTTGCATAATCATGATACTTACTCGTGATCTAGCTGATCCTCCTCGGATTCTTCCAATGTAGATTCCCTGAAATACCAGCAGAGATGTATTGTATGCATTGGGGAAATGGGTCCATTTGTGAAACACAGAGTAACTAGCCAAGAGTCCCAAAGGATAGGGACAAAATTAAGTCAACTGATTTCCTCCCTCCAACCGCCCAGGTTTTGGCCATGACAAAACCCAGCCCTTTGATTCTTCTGTCCCTGATCTGACTGTACCTCAGACAAGGATACAGTGAGGATACAGGGATAATGCTGGGAAATTCATTGTATGTCCTTGTAGTGGGTACATGTGGAGATGGTTCTCTAGATCAAGAACCCTTTCAATCTTTGCTCCAGGTAATTAGAATCAATAAAGGTCACCCCTTCCTCTTAAGTCCCTTTTTGCTCTGTGCCCAGCTGCTTTCCTTAAGGCCCCATGGGCATGAATGTAGGTGCATGACCACCCTGAAAAGTAATCTTTCTGACCTGTAGCTGGGACTCTGTAAGGATCTTCAGATTTTAAGATCTTTAGTATTAAATAGGGCTCAGAAAAACCAAGCAGAAGTAGATGATTTGGTTCATTCTGTACCTTAGATTCCTTTTTTTCTCCAATTCTTCAGTAAACTCTGTCCCCCTTCTGTAAATGGCTTCCTGATTCTACCTTAGTCGCTCAGCTTCTGAAGTCTAATCTTTCCCCACTGGAACCAACCAGTAGAGTGTCAGAACCTTCCAAAGGGTCAGGACTCTGCTACTGACATAGGATGGGTGGGGCAGCATGTCATAGTGGGGTGGGTGACAATGGTCATTCATGCAGAGTTCCAAGGCTAGATGGATGGCCGAGTCTTTCGTATGGTGGCACTCAGTTCAACGGTTGTGATTCCTGGGTAGTATGAAGGGGTAGTCCCTGTGTTTTATTTTTCTTGTAGTTTGAGCTTCCTCTCTGCCCGAGTGTGGCTATGGGAACCTGGGTCCTAAGGCAGCAGTCTGATCCCATAACCGCTCATTCATCTGACACACACTGAAACATCAGAAGAGCGCTTATGGATGCCAGGCACTGTTCTAAGCATGAGGGAGACAGAGTGAACAGAACAGCCCAAACACCTGCCATCACGGAGTTTACATTACAGGGTGTGCATGTGAGGGCAGGAGGGGTAGCACAACGCAATAAATGAGTACATTTATTTTATTTGGTATGATAAAAAAGGGGAATGCTATGGAGAAACAGAGGTGAAGAGGGTGAGAGGAAATTCAGTGAGTACTGTTTACGTGGGTGGGAACTGAAGTTTTAAATAGGGTGGTGCAGAGAACGCACTGAGCATTGCCAGACCCAGAAGTGTGTTGTAGATGTGTCAAGAGGCCTAATCAATGGGAAGGAAACCTTAGGTTGTGCTGAGGTGAACATAGAATCCTCAGGCCTAACGACCAAGGGCAGTAGCAAACAAGGCCCATGGCCACCAGAAGCATGGACCAGCACGCAGCCGAAGGGCCAGCAGGCCCAGGGCACCAGCAGGAGGCGTGAGGACGCAAAGCTCCTCCTTTGATGCTTAGAGGATACGTAGCTTTTCCTGCAGCTGCCACTATTCTGGGGAAAAAGAGAACTCTGGAGAGGGAGAATCTGTCCAAAATACTGAGATATTGCCCATAGAGATTTTTAACTGGGAAAAGTCCATGATATCTCGAGTTGGCCCCATTGTATTTTCTGCCAACTGCAGTCAGAGCAGGGAGAGGGGAAGATAAAATCAATTGCACTATGTAAAGAATATGTTCCTGCATACATTAGTCTGTACACTTTGGCCACATTCTGTACAATTTGTAACTTTTCGCTTAAGTCAAGGAAACCTGGGAAGTTTTGAATCTCTACTTCAATACTGTATTGAGTTGATTTGTGGACCAGAGTGACTTCTTAACATACTGTAGTTTCTAACAAACTTTTTGTAAAATTAACGGCCTCTGATGACCTCCATTACCATCTCCCTTTATGAAGCTGTACACAGAAGAGTAATTAAGTAACAATTCAGGCCAATGGCCTCTCCCAGGATTTAATGGTAGGGAGAGTTCATTAATCCCAGCTGCTTATATAGGTTTTCCAGGAAATGCCCTGGACCAAGGTTATCGTAGCTACTAATGGATTGGATAGGGACTTTCACTGGGATAAAAATAAAGCTCTGTCCCGGAGGGGCTACCAAAGGCAAACCTGTAGGGGCCGCAGAACCCCAAAGCGTGGGACCTTGTGTGGGACGAGGACAACAGACTGCTATTAGTGAGAATTGCTAAATCAAGGTAGAAACAGGGTCTTGGGGGCAAATGAAGGTCCTTGATGTAAGCATTGCCGCTATTCGAGAGGTGGCTTGATTAACACCCAGTGCAGCATTAGAGCAGCTGTTTTCACCTTGTAACTTTTTCAAGCCGTGCTGGGCCCTGTGCAGAAGAGTCACTGAGACACATCAGACTGTGCTGCATTGTGGCCGCGAACTCTGGCCTTGGCGTGGCAGTCTGTTGTGAAAACATCCCCTCCTCTTCCAGGCTGGGCACTCAGGATCTGTTTGCCTGGCCCTCTCCCTGCTGCTGTGAGGGGGCAGGCCAGGTGCCCGAGCCCTGGACACGGCTGCCTGGGCCCTGGCCCTTCCTGCTGACTCACCTGTCGTTTCACTTCCGCAGATTCTGCTTGTGTATGTTTATAGATGAGCCTGGTTTTGAGGCTCATAACTACGCAAGACTCTAGAACGTCATTGTAGATCATTGTTTTTCGAATACAGAATCAAATACATGATTTTCCTTTTGTCCTTACTTATTTTTAGTTACTATTTTTGTGCAATCTTTAGGCTCATAAAACCTCTTTGAATTCCCTTTTAAAATACTCAGGATAGCTTTCTCAAAAGCAGAAATTTGAACTGGACTGAAATGTTAAGAAAAATAAGGAATGTACCATTAGTTCATTCTGCCATTATTTAATATCCAATAAACAACTATGGTAGTTTGAACTGGCAAAATGTGTATGTATTTTCTTTTATGATTCATTGTATTGCTGTTACAATAGCATAAATTATTTAAAAAACGAAAACTCATCAAGGATCTAACCTCAGCAAAACCCTGTATTTTTACAAGTTTTCTTCTATTTTTCCTATTGACAAACCATCTTTTGTAGTTATCATAGAATAGATAATACTGTTGTTTGCCTTCTCACTTAATATTTCTCATAAACATTTTCCAGGTTTTTACATACCATATATCATTTCAGTCAGCACACGAAATTCTGCTGAGTTGATAATCTTCATAATTTGCCCCTCCACACCCTTCTCACCTGTTTGTCTGTGTACATACCTGTCTCCCCTGGAGTGCCAGGAGAGTGCCCTGTATTAATGTTCTAGGGCTGCTGTAACAAAGTGCTGCACACTGGGTGGCTTAAACAACAGAAGTTTATTTCCTTACAGTTTTGGAGGCTATGAGGCAAGGTGCTGGCAAGGCTGGTTTCCCCTGAAGCCCCTTTTCCTTGGCTTGCAGATGGCCGTGTTCTCCCCTGTGTCCTCACAGAGGCATCCCTGTGTGGGTCTGTGTCCTTATTTCCTCTTTTTAAAATGACACCGTCATAGAGGATTAGGGCCCTCCTTCATGACCTCATTTTAAATTAATTACCTCTTTAAAGACCTAATCTCCAAATACAGTCACATTCTGAGGTACTAGGAATAAGGACTGCAGTATATGAATTTTAGTAGGACACGACTCAGCCTACAAGAGGTATTCAACAAATGTTTACCTGTGATGAGCATTCAGGCTATTTCCCCACCCTTCCCCCAAATAAAAGCACTTCAAAGAATAGATTTATATAGTCATTACATTTTTCAGATACAACCAAACTGTCAGATATGTATTTATATTTTTACCACTTTTGAATGTCTTCTAATATATCAGCTTTTAATTTTACATGTGAGGAAAATAAAGACAAGAGACACAATGAATGTTTTGCTGCTATTATGTTTCCATTTGGAATGGAGGCTCAAGTGTTTTTTTTTTAATTTTTTTATTTTTTACGATTTTTTATTTTTACGATTTGTTCCTTTATTTCCTGGTAACCTCAATGCACATCTGCTTATCTTTTTTGTTTGATGGTTTTTATTTTGTTATCATAAATCTACAATTACATGCAGGCCATTATATTTACTAGGCTCGCCCCTTCACCAAGTCCCCCCTGCAATCCCCATTACTGTCACTGTCCATCAGCTTAGTAAGATGCTGTAGAATCACTACTTGTCTTTTCTCTGCTGTACCGCCCTCACGTAGCCTCCCACCCCCCACATTATACATGCTAATCGTAATGCCCCCTTTCTTTTTCCCCCACCCTTATGAGGCTCAGGTTTTTATCATGCGTTTTTCTTCCCTATTGGAAATTGTACATTGGAATATTTTCCCCTTTCATATTATTTATTCTCTCTTTGTCTTATAAAGGCAATATTAAACCTTCTTGGTGAACAATTTCTGCCAAAGTTGCCATTGAGAGTGTTTTATTTTTTTATTAAGGTATTATTGATATACACTCTTAAAAGGTTTCACATGATAAAACAATGTGGTTATTACCTTTACCCATATTATCGTGTCCCCCATATACCCCATTGCAGTCAGTGCCCATCAGTGTAGTAAGATGCCACAGAGTCACTACTCGTCTTCTCTGTGCTAAACTGTCTTCCTCATGATCCCCCTACACCATGTGTGCCAATCATAGTACTCCTCAATCCCCTTCTCCCTCCATTCCCACCCACGTTCCTCATTCCTCCCTTTTGTCCTTTTGTTGGATTGACCCCTTTATCATTATGTAATGTCCTACTCTGTCTCGTGACTTTCTTTGTCTTGAAGTCTATTTTGTCAGATAGAAGTATTGCATCTCCTGCTTTTTTATCCCTAGTAGTTGCATGAAGTATCTTTTTCCATCCCTTTTTAGTCTGTGCTTGTATTTAGGTTTGAAGTGAGTCTTTTGTAGGCAACATATAAACGGGTCTTGTTTTTTTTAATCCATTCCGTGACTTTATGTCTTTTTATTGGTGCATTCAGACCATTTATATTTAGAGTGATTATGGATAGGTATGTACTTATTGTTATTGGAGGCTTTAGGTTCGTGGTTATCAAAGGTTCAAGGGTAACTACCTTGCTATCTAAGAGTCTAACATAACTTACTTAGCATGCTAATAAAAAAAACAATCTAAAGATTCTTTTTGTTTCCTCCTCTTTTTTCATCCTCCTCCATCCTTTATATATTAGGTATCATATTCTGTACTCTTTGTGTATCCCTTGACTGACTTTGGGGTTAGTTGATTTAATTTTGCACTTACTTAGTAATTAACTGTTCTACTTTCTTTACCGTGGTTTTATTACCTCTGGTGACAGCTATTTAGCCTTAGGAACACTTCCATCTATAGCAGTCCCTCCAAATTAGACTGTAGAGTTGGTTTGTGGGAGGTAAATTCTCTCAGCTTTTGCTCATCTGGCAAGTGTTTAATCCCTCCTTCAAATTTAAATGATAGTTTGTTAGAGTATTCTTGGTTCAAGGCCCTTCTGTTTCAGTGCAGTAAATACATCATGCCACTCACTTCTGGTCTGTAAGGTTTATGCTGAGAAGTGTGATGATATCCTGGTGGGTTTTCCTTTATATGTAATCTTTTTTCTCTCTCTCTCGCTGCTTTTAGTAGTCTGTCCTAATCCTTGATCCTTGTTGCCATTTTAGTTATTATGTGTCTTGGTGTTGTCTTCCTGTGTTCTTTGTATTGTTAGATCTGTGCAGCGCCATGGCCTGAGAGACTATCTCCTTACCCAGATTGGGGAAGTTTTCAGCAATTACCTCCTCAAAGACACTTTCTATCCCTTTTTCTCCCTCTTCTTCTTCTGGTACCCCTGTAATACGAATATTGTTCCGTTTGGATTGGTCACACAGTTCTCTCAATATTCTTTCATTCCTGGAGATCCTTTTTTCTCTCTGTGCCTCAGCTTCTTTGTATTTCCCTTCTCTAATTTGTATTTTATTTATATTCTCTTCCACCATATGTAATGTTCTTTTAAAACCCTTTGTTGTGTTCCTTAATGATTGGATACCCACCCTAAATTAATTCCTGAGTTCTTGAATATTTTTCTGTACCTCCAGGAGCATGTTTATGATTTTTATTTTGAACTCTCTTTCAGGAAGATTGGTGAGTTCAATTTCATTTGGCCCTTTTTCTGGGGCTTGTGAGATTTTGGTCTGTACCAGGTTCCTTTTATGTTTCATATTTGTATGTGGTGCCTTCTAGTGCCCAGAAGCTCTACTCTCTGGAGCTGCTCAGTCCCTGGAGCGATGTCGGGGGTCACAGGGGACTGGGGCTGGTGGCTGTGGGAAGGAAAGAGCTGTTTCCTGCTTTCCGGCTGCTATGCCTGTCTCCACTGCCAGAACCAGAGGGCTGAACACAGAGGTGTAAGCATCTATGCTTTGTGTTTGTAGCTGCTGTAGGCAGGGCTTCCCTCTGGCTGGCCTGACGTCAGGGCAAGGACTGCCAGTTTACAAGCCAGGTGTGGGCTGGCCGGGAGGAAGGCACAGCAGGCTGCGTATCACAGTGAGGAGCCTTGGAGCTGTGTAGCCAGCCAGGGGAATGGAGTACCTGAAGATCATGAAAGTTCCCAACCTGCTGGGCAGAGTGTACCTGGACAATTTTGTCAGTCCTTGCCCCTTTACCAGCACTCTCACTGTTAGGAAGTCTCTCAGAATGCCTGTCCAGAGCAGCTGGATATGGATCCCTGTTTTCCACAAGTAGCTGGAATCTCAGTCTTTCTAGGTATTCTGCCTGTCTTATTTTTCTGACCCCACTAATCACCAGAGCACCATGCAATGTAGGTTCGTACTCCCAAAGCAGATCTCCAGGGTTGGGTGTTCAGCAGTCCCAGGCCTTCACCCCCCTCCCCACTCTATTTCTCTTCCTCCCACTGGTGAGTTGGCGTTGGGAAGGGCTTGGGTCCCCTTGGGTCACGGCTTTGGTACATTACCCTGTTCTGTGAGATCTGTTCTTTTCTCCAGGTGTATGCAGCCTGGCGCAGTCCTCTTTCCTGTTGCTCTTTCAGGATTAGTTGTATTAATTATACTTTTGTATTATACATGGTTTTAGGGGGAGATCTTTGTCTCACCTCTCATGCCACCATCTTTAATCCTTTCTTGGCAATGAGAGTTTTTATCCCTAACTTCTCCTCCTTTCCTATGAAACTATTTCCTAGAACAACTGAAATCCATATATTACCTCTCCTCCCCTGTTCTTTTAAATGATTTTCATTGGGATAATTCTTCTTCCAAATAGGTATTTGGCAGTCCCATATTTTCTGGTTGCATTTTCCACAAAGAAGTGTCTAGTTCAGGAGTCAAAGGATCCAGTCCCATCCCATAATCACAACTCTTCACTTGGTATGGAGTTGAGGTTTCTGCCCTCTGACAGCCGAGGCCTGCAGTGGGCCTCAGGCTGCATCTGGGGAAGGGCTTGTTGACTCACCTCTTTCCACACTGAGCTTATCTACTTCTCCTTCCCACTATGCTGGCTACCCTTTCAGACTCCTATTGGGAAGGAGAGAAGGGGAATGTTAAAGGATTTCTTTAATTCTGTTGTGCCCAGCACCCTGTCCTCTAGGGCCTGGTTCACGTTCGCCCCTGATTCTTTCTCCTGCAGATGCTGTTATTAAGTTTTTGCAAGTTGCCCAACCACTATCTGAATATCACTGGAATCTCTAGCCCTGACCGTTCGAATCCAGTTGTTTGTTTGCTTCTCCCTCAGCAAGTTAGACTTTTGTCATCCTGTCACCTTCTCTTTGCTGGGCTCTTGCCCTTTTAAGTGGCCACATAATTTGTAGACCTCCATGTACTGACTTCCCTCAGTGTAGAACTCACTGAAGATAGAGGGCCCCTCACTCAAAAAGTACTAAGAATTTCAAGCCAGTTACTGCAGACATTAAACCCATCAGAGATTCCTTCTGAGTGTAGGTTCCATGTGACTGCACACGTCCCCTGTCCATGAAGCTGGCCGTACAGGTGGCTCTTGTGAATAAGACGTAAACAAGGCGAGGATGTGGCTTTCACTACTTCCATTCAACATAGTAATGAAAATTTTAGCCAGAGAAATAGGCAAGAAGAAGAAATAAAAATCATCCAAATGGGAAAGGAAGGAGTAAGATTATCTGTGTTCACAAATTCTATGATCTTATATATTATAAAATCTTAAAGATTACACACACAGACACACACACATACATGCATACAAGACATGCTAGAACTAATGAATTTAATAAATTCAACAAAGTAGTAGAATATCAAATCAACACACAAAAATCAGTTGCATTTCTAAGGACTAACAATAAAGCAATCTGAAAAGGAAATGAGGAAAGTCCATTTACAATAGCTTCAAAAAGAACAAAATACTTAGGAATTAATGGAGGAGGTGAATAACTTATGCAATGAAAACTACAAAACATTGCTGAAAGAAATTAAAGAAGGCATAAATAAATGGGAAGACATCTCATGTTCATAAATTCTGTTAAGATGCCAATATTGCCAAAAGAGATATACCTTCAATGCAGTCTCTGCCAAAATCCCAATGCTTTATTTTTGAGAAATACAAAAATCCATCCTAAAATTTATAAGGAATCTCAAGGGACAGTGGATAGCCAAAATAATCTTGAGAAATCTTCAACACAATTGAAGGACTTAACACTTCCTGATGTCAAGACTTACTACAAAGCTATGGCAATGAAAACAGTGTGGTACTGGCATAAAGACATGCATATAAACCAATGGATCAGAAGAGAGAGGCCAGAAATCTGTGAATATATACACAAATAATTTTCATCAGAATGTCAAGATCATTCAGTGGGGAATGGCCAGTCTTTTCAACACATGATGCCTGGAAAACCAATGACACACATGCAAAAGAATGAAGTTGTGCCATTATCTAACATCATATACAAAAATAAACTCAAAGTGTATCGGAGACCTGAACATGAAAGTTAAAACTGTAAAACTCTTAGAATAAAATGTACTATAAAAGCTTCAATGCATTGGATTTGGCAATGATTCATTGGATATTATACCAAAGGCACAGGTAGCAAAAGAAAAAAGAGAGAACTTGGACCTCAGGAAATTAAAAGATTTTATCATCAAAGACACTGTTAATAGAATAAAAGGCAACCCACAGAATGGAAAAAAATTGCAAATCATATGTCTGAGAAGAATTAATACCTAGACTATATGGAGAATCCTAAAACTCAACAACAAAAAAGCAAGTAACCTAATTCAAAAATGGATGAAAGAATTGAAAAGACACTTTTAAAAGAAGATATGCAAATGACCAATAAGCACATGAAAGATGGTCAACATCACTTATGTTTAGGGAAATGCAAATCAAAACCACAAAAAGATGCCACCTCACATCCATTAAGATGGCTACTGTATAAAAAATACTAACAGAAGATGCAAGTGCTGCCAAAGATGTGGAAAAATTAGAAACCTTATGACCTCTTGGTGGGAATGCAAAATGGTGTAACTGCTGTGGAAAACAATATGACAGGTCCTTAAAATTAAAAATAGAATTACCATATAATCTAGCAATTCCACTTTTGGGCATATATCCAAAATAATTGAAAGCAGGGTCTTGAAGAGGTATATGTAAACCCATGGTCACAGTAGCATTGTTTACAATAGCTAAAATGTGGAAACAACTCAAATAGATATTGATGGATGAATAGATAAGCAACAGTGGTATGTCCATAAGAAGGAATATTATTTAGCCTTAAAAAGGAAGGACATTTTGACAAATGCTACAGCATGGATGAACTTTGAGAGCATAATGCTAAGTGAAATAAACCAGTCACAAAATGATAAAAGTGGTATGATTCCAGTTACATAAGGCACCTAGAATTGCCAGGGGCTAGAGAGGAGGGAGAATAGAGAATTATTGTTTATTGGGCATAGTGTTTCTGTTTTTCAAGATCAAAAGAATTCTGAAAATGTTGGTGGAGAAAGAAAGTGTTCTGATGGTGTAGGTGGCTGCCCAAGAATACTTAATACCACTGAATTGCACATTTAAAAATGGCTGATAGTAAATTTTATGTTATGTGTATTTTAGTATAATAAAAAATGTTTTGCTTTTTATAGCTGAATTTCTATGATTCGGTGAGTTCTACCTTCCAGTACTAGTTATCTATGGAAACTAAAGTAAATCACATAACTTCTCTGGGATTCAATTGTCCTGGATTTTTTTTCTAGTTCCAAAATCCTACACATTTTGGAAGCTGAAGGATGATAAAGGTGTATTGCTTTCTTCCTGAATAATCAATGTCTTGAGTAGAATAGGCTCCAGACAATACATATTCTTTCTACAGAGAATGTAGTAAAGTGTGGATTAACATTGCAGCCTAATATAAATTCATGAGAAATTGATTTTCAGGTTATATTTTAGATAAATGCAATTTCAAAAACTTAGATTTTAGAGAGGATAACAGGGTAGCTGAGCTGAGGCCATGTTTCAATGAATAGATGGGAATGAGCAAGGCAGTACTTTAGTGTACACACATCTGAATGAACACAGGTTCTGAATTTAAAGGGACCCAAGGTAATATGGATCACTATTCTGGCTTGAAATTGTGGGGTTCTCTGTGATGTCTCTAGAGGTAAAAAAGTCAACCTACTTAATTTTTTCTTAAAAAATAGAATGAAAGGAATTGTCAAGTTTCTAAAAAAGTATTTCTATGTCATGGTAGAGCACAACATTTCTTATAGTTATCCACAGAACTTAAAAAAATTATTATGTATTGCTAGAACTTCAGTAGATATTTATGAGTATTATGGGCTTTGGATGAAAGAAAATATTTGCATTAAAATATTTTTACAGGAGCATGGAACCCAATAATAAAAACCCGGGAAAATCATTCTAATTCTAGAAGTAAAATTAACACTACTGTCCCCCCTACAACCTCACAGTTAATGTCTGGTGGAATTCTATAACCATCCATATGATTCACTTGCTGTGTATGTGGGGGATGTGAGAGAGGACATTTTCTGAATTAAAAAAGACCTCTCTTCTTTCCCTGTACCCCAGCTCGTGGCAGCCACCATCCTATTCTGTTACTATGGGTTCAACTTTCTTCTTTTTCTTTTTTTAGAGTCCATGTGCACATGAGATTATGCAGTATTTGCCCATGTTTGGCTTATTTCACTTATCACAGTGCCCTCCAGGTTCATCCATGTTGTCTCAAATGGCAGGATTTTTTTTCTTTAAAAAGGCTGAATAATATTCTATGTATATACCACGTTTTCTTGATCCATTAAGTTGTTGGCTGACATTTAGGTTTTGTTTCCATATCTTAGCTGTTGTGAATACCATGCAGTGAACATGGGAGTTCAGATAATCTGTTCCAAATAATGATTTTATTTCCTTTGAATATGTAACCAGAAGTCAGTTTGCTGCATCATATGGTAGTTCTAGTTTTTTTTTTGAAGAATCTCCATACTGTTTTCCATAATGGCTGTGTCAATTTATATTCCCATCAACAGTGCACAAGTGTTCTGTTTCCCCCACATCCTCACCAGTACTTTTGATTTTTTGCTAGTAGCTATCCCAACAGGTATGAAGTTTTTGATTTATAGTTCCCTGATAATTTGTGTTGTTGAACATCTTTTAAAATATCTGTTGACCATTTGTGTCTTTTTTGAAGAAATGTCTATTCAGGTCCTTTGCCCATTTTTAAATTTAGAAAAATTTCTGGATATTAACTCTTTATCATATATATGTTTTGCAAAAGTATTTCCATTCTGTAGGTTACCATTTCATTTGATTGATTGTTTCCCTATGCACATTTTTGAGTTTGGTGTAGTCCCAATTGTTTATTTTTGCTTTTGCTGTCTGCGCTTTTTGTGTCTCAATGAACTATGAAAAGAATAAACAAAACCCACAGTTTGTAGAATGAAGGAAATAAATAACAAATAGCAGAAATAAATGAAATAAGATATTAGAAAGACAATAGAAAAGACAAGCAAAACTAAGAGTTGGTTTTTGAAAAGATAAGCAAAACTAACAGACCTTTAGCTAGACTAAGAAGAGAGAATACTAGAATAAAATCAGAAATGAAAGACAGGACATTAAAACTATGTGATACCATAGAAACATAAAGGATCAAAAGGACTACTATAAATAATTATATACCAACAAATTGGATAACTTAGAAGAAATGGAGAAATTCCTAAAAACATGCAGTCTACCAAGACTAAATCATGAAGAAATGGAAAATCTGAGTAGATCAATAAAAAGTAAGGAGATTATATCAGTAATTAGAACTTTCACAATGAAGAAAAGCCTAGGATCTCATGGCTTCACTGGCAAATGCTACCAACCATTTAAATTTAAAGAAGAATTAATATCAACTTAAACTCTTATAAAATTGAAGAGAGGACACTTCTCATTTTACAAGGTCAACGTTACCTTGATACCAAAGTCAGAAAAGGACAATACAAGAAAAGAAAATTATAGGCCAATATCCCTGCTGAACATAGATGCAAAAATCCTTGATAAAATACTAGCAAACCAAATTCAACAGCACATTAAAGGGATCATACACCGTGATCAAATGGAATTTACTCCAGGGACAGAAGGATGGGTCAACATATGCCAATCAATAAATATGTTATACCACATTAACAAAATGAAGGATAAATCATATGATCAACTCAGTTGATGCAGAAAAAGCATTTAATGGAATTCAACATCCTTTCATGACAATTTTCAGCAAATTAGGTATGAAAGAAATGTACCTCAACATAATAAAGGCCAATATGACAGGCCCACAGCTAACATATTCAAGGGTGACAAGCTGAAAGATTTTCTTTAAAGGTTGGTAACAAGACAAATGTGCCCACTCTCACCACGTTTATTCAACATAGTACTGGAAGTCCTATCCAGAGCAGTCAGGCAAGAAAAAGAAATAAAGGAATCTAAATCAGAATGGTAGAAGTAATATTGTCTTTATTTGTAGGTGACAAGATCTTATATATACAGAACCCTAAAAATGTCACCAAAAAACTGTTAAACTAAATTCAGTAAAGTTGCATTGTACAAAATCAGTGTATAAAAATCAGTTGCATTTTTATGCACTAACAATGAACTATCTGAGAAAGAAATTTTAAAAACAGTCCCATTTATAATAGCATCAAAAAGAATAAACTATTTAGGAATGAATTTAACCAAGGAGGAGAGAGACCTATACACTGAAGAGTAAAACACCGATGAAAGAACGTGAAGAAGACACAGTTAAATGGAAGTAAACCCATGTTTATGGGTTAGAGAATTGATACTCAAAACAATCTACAGATTCAGTGCAATCTCTATTCAAAATTCCAATGACATTTCTTACAGGAAAAGAAACAAACAATCCTGAAATTCGTATGGAGCCACATAAGACACCAAATACCTCAAGCAGTCTTGAGCAAGAAGAACAAAGCTGGAGGCATCACACATCCTGATTTCAAGCAGTGTTATGAAGCTGTAATAATCAAAACCATAAGTTATTGGCATAAAAACACACAGATCAATGGAACAGAATAGAGGACTCAGAATTAAGCCCATACATATATGGTCAACTAACTTGTGACGAAGGCCCTAAGAATGCACAATGGGAATAAAATAGTTTCGCCAATAACTAATGTTGGGCAAACTGGGATCCACATGCCAGAGAATGAAATTGGACCCTTATGTTACACCAAACACAAAAATAATCTCAAAATGGATCAACTCAAAAGACTTAGATGTAAGACCTGACATCATAAAGCTTTTAGAAGAAAACTTAAGGAGAAAGCTCTCCTTGCCATTGGTCTTTTTAGAGAGAATTGAGAGGGAAGAAGACATGTAGAAGATTCTTCTATAATCTAGGTGTCACCAGGAGCCTCCACATTCTTGAATTCTAGCTAAGATTGCCTTTTGTTCATTTCCTATTTCTGCAAATCTTTTCTCCTAATTACCTCTCCATTAAATAATTTAGGGTTGTTTATTTCTAATCCAACATTCATTCAAACTTGAGGCATGACCGCTGCTTTTCTCCCAAAATTCAATTGTAAGAGTCAACAAAAGGCAACTTGTAGGGTCCAATATCTACAACTGTGTGTTAGATTTTCCTGTTGACTGACGTAAGTGCGTGGGAGCACACACTGCAGTGCTACTTAGAAAATAATCTAAAATTGAATATTGGCTTCCTGGTGTCCAGAAATTCTCTTGTCCGTGTCTACCAACTTGGAGCTCAGTTTTTCATCTTGTTATTCAGCTGTCTCTCCTGCTTCTCCTCTTCCCAGATGTCACAAAAATTCCTGTAAAGTTGCACTTTACAGGGCAACTCCCAAGCTTTGGTTTTGTTGAGTGGAAAATACAGTCTGAGTGGGAGAGCTGACTGGCTTTAGAAGCAATTTTTTTTTTAAAGCTGTGTGCAGGAAGAGGAAGGCAGATGGATTCCAGAGTCAGGAGGAAAGGGGATTTTGGAACAATAAACATGACCAAGGGGGGGTGTGATTCAGTTTCTGTACAGCAAATAGCAACATACATCCTTTTTCTGTCTCCATGAATCTTAAATTTATTTATTTATAAATGTGGAGCGATATCTCTTTTTGGAATTTCTCAAACTGGAATTCTGCTCCATGGTGGGCATACGTATGAGGGCAGAGACCGTGTGAGGAAATCCTTCCACTTAGAACACATATTCTGAGGATATTAGTTAGGCAGATGATCATTGTAGGTAGTGACTCAGCACCTGGGGTTGGAGACTATATCATCTGTGCTCTTGATGTTCAAACCCAGATCTGGCCGATGACCCTGTGAAAAATGGGACAGTTTTGCTGTTATCACAGACCTGCCCCCATCTGGTCAGCAGTTTGCAGGGGTACAATATATACCTGTGGTAAAGAAACAGCTTCTGAGGAGAGCCTGCGTTTACCATGGAACAGTGCCCTCTGCTGTTTCTGAGGGAGCCATTCGGCCATAGTCAGATCATGAGGGAAGGGTGCACTGCTGCAGAGACAAAGCAAGCTGCTCCTTGTTTGCAATGGTCGAGATACTGGGAGGCCAACTCCTGGCACCTGCAGCCAGTGTCAGCTGTAAGTATTCAGTAGGAGCATCAAGACAGCCCAGCCACAGCAGCTGACCTCCCCTACATCTGATCCTAGGCTCTAATCCCACACTGCATGTGAATGCTCCTTCCCTATTTTCGCTGCAAACACAGAAGAGCTTCCATTAGTTTTGCTCCTTAGCAGAAGGAATTTTTACAACAGTGATTTTTAACCACTGAAGCTTGTCTTTAGAAAACTTCTGCTTCTCAGTCTTATAAAATTAAAGGAAGCACAGTCAATGGCTGCAGTGAAGTAGTCATGTAGAACAGAACAGCAGTTCACTGTCAGGAGTTTACACTGCTAAGGGATCAGCCTTGTTACCTTTCTTTCTTTTTTTCCTTCCTTCCTTCCTCCCTTCCCTGCTCCCCCCTCCATCATAATCATCTTTTTAGTAAAACCATCTAAAGTTGCCAGAATCTCCGTCTACAGGAATGATGTCACATAGTGGAAACTTTTTTTTCCTGACTCACTTTACATTCTGGAAACAACTGTTTTTGCTGGTTCTCTCCACTCTGAATTCTCATTCTCAGTTTTGTATTGTGGGTGTGACCCTGAATGATATAGTCAACATTTATTTACCTTTACTTTAACCAACAACAAGGGCACTTATGGACTTCAAGATGTTATTAGGGATTTGTGTCCTTCCTAACAACTTTTGAACTGTGTTCTCAGCATTATTTCACGTAGCTACAGCAGAGAAAACATAGTGATGAATAATGAAATATGCATGAAAAGAAAAATTTTAAAAAGTTTTTTTAAGTGACTCTGAAATCACAATGTGTGAAAGTACTTTTTCTTTCATGATTCTAAGTCTCAAATTCATGAGTGCAGAGGAGTGGATTTCTTGCTCTATCATGTGGCAGGACAATGGTAAATGGGAGCTGGCCATACCTTATCCTCTCCTTGTGCCAAGAACGAAGTCTGGTTTAATGAAACACCTATTAAGGCCACACCTACTGGGCAGAAACTGCCAGATTCTACTGGACCCTAGAATGCCACTGCCACTCATGTGGGAATAAGCCACGTGTGCAGCGCTGCTCTTTTGAGGTGGTGGAGGGTGTTTCCGTTTAAGGTGCCAGGTAAAAACTCAGTGACTTGAATTGTCAGACAATGCATATTTGCACGTTACTCTAGTAATTGCCAGGAGAAGAGGATTTTGTTTTCTCTGAGGCCTGGGGTTAAGAAAGAATTTACTCATACTAGACAATTTACCAGATTCAGAAAGTTGCCTAATTTTTTTTTCCATTTGGTTACTTCCGTTTGAAATACTTATCTGTGGTACAAGATGCCTGTAAGCCTTTCATTAAAGGATGACTTTGCTAATGCATGATCAGCTGATTATGGGACAGGGATAGGCCCTTGACCTCAGCCAATACAGATTCTTTGGTCTTTCCTGCTGTAGCTATTGGAAAAGACTGATTGTGTTGAAGTTGCTAATCTGGTACCATAGGATTTAGGTTATTGGCAGAATATTGCCACTTAAAGGAGCAATGCCCATTCAGAGAAAGGAGGGAGAGAGATGAAGTCCTGAGGACACTGGTGAAACTTCTGGATTCAGCCATGCCTGAAACCTCAGATTTTTAGTTCCATAAGGCAATATCTTTTTTAAAAATTTTGCTTTAATTTGTAAATTAGCTTAAGTTAAGGTCACTTGCTGCTATGGAGTTCTAATTATCAGTAGTGAGCCATCTGCATTGCGGAGTTCCAGCCTCTTAAATTTTTAAGATTAACTAGAAGTATTGATGGACTCTAACTTTGCTTAGCATCTATGACATTATTCTGAAAATGGTCTACTTTGTTTACTATTTCATACTATTTAGCTTATTCTGTAGCCACTGAAATCTAGTGACAGAGCTGTTTACTGGGCAAGGTCGATCTTGGAAAGACAACATGGGAGGAAAGGTAATCAGTAGGCAAACCTCAAGGGAAAACCTGAAGAAAACATCTTCCCTTTACAAGTTCCACCATCTCCTAGTGTACACAGTCAGGTACCACTTGCCTTCTTTTTCCAAGGATGTTTGGGGATTAGTGGGGCAACAAGTCCTCAGTCCGAAGTGTGAGAGATGCAGAGAGGAAGCTTCTTAGCCTCCACAAGGTGCTCCTGTTCAGTATCTTGGGTAGTATGTCGATTAGGAGATCTGGATTTATGAAGCTTATGTGGAAAAACAGGTAACCCAGCAGTGTGATGAAAAATAGGGTGATGAAAAAGAGAAATAGAAAAATTCTGAAAAGAGAAAGCCAAGAAACTGTTAGCCAGATGTTAGAAAACCAGGAACAGAACAGTAAGTCATACCTAAATGCACACCTGGTTCCTTCTTGATATTCAGATGTCTCCCACTAAATCTTGTCTCCATTCCCAGCAACCCCTTGTAAATGTGGTCCTTCCCTAGTGCTGGCTTGCTAGTTACTGTCTTCCATCACTGTGTTTTATTTTCTTTTAGTATTTATCATTATCTGAAATTATCTTGTGAAGTAGTCACACCGATTTATACCCCACTAGCAGAGTATACATTTCTGTGGGTCTACACCCTCTCCAATACTTACCATCAGATTTTTAAAGTTTCACTAATCAAATGGGTGTAAAGTAATTTCTCATTATGGTCTTGATTTGTATTTCCCTGATGAACAGTGATGCTGAATATCTGTGCATAGGTTTATTGGTCTTCTGTGTTCCTTTTGCCCATTTATCTACTAGGTTGTTTGAGCTTTTCTTAGTAAATGGTAAAAATTCTTTATATGTTCTTGATATGAATCCTTTTCCATGTGTGCTTTGAATAACTTCCCTCTACTTTCTAACTTTCACTTGCTCTAAGTGTTGAAGAGCAAAAGTTAATAATTTTTAATCAAGGCTAGTTTATCAACCTTTCCTTTAATTAGAATCAATCCTTTTTATGTCGTGTTAAAAATCCATGCCCTAATACCAAGGTCTGAAAGATACTTCTATCTTCATTGAGAGTTTGTAGCATTTTAAAAATATGTTCACAAATTCTTTGATACTCCTCTCATTATGAGATTTCCCTTCATTGGGATGTGGACTGGACTTAATGGCTCATTTCTAAAGAATACAATATTGTGGAAGTGACGTGACCGTGTATGATTTCCTAGACGAGGTACTAAAGACACTGCAGCTTCTTCCTTACTCTCAGGAGAAAACCAGCTGTCGTATTGGGAGGCTACACAACCAGCCCTGTGGAGACGTGCATGTGATGAGGAACTGAGGCCTGTTGCCAAAAATCCAGCAAAAAAGCCAGTGTGAAATAGGTCCTGTAGCACCAGCCAAGCCTTCTAATGACTGTAACTTTGGCCAACATCTTATCCGTAGCCTCACAACAGACCTTGAGCTAGAAGTACCCAGCTAAATGACTCAAAGATTCCTGACTCACAGAAACTATGGGATGATAAATGTTTATTATTTGAAACTAGTAAGTTTTTGGGTACTTGGTTAAGTGGGAATAGATAATAACTCATGCTGAAGTTTAAAGATTCCTTTCTTTTTGTGGACATCTAAGTCTTTAACACATCGGGCTTGCTTTTTATATATGCTGAATGTTAGTGATCTGATAGCATTTTTTGTCTTATTTGGATAACGTTTTTCCCTACCATATTTTTCAACAATTCTTCCTTTCCCCTATGACATTCATAAGGAGGTCTAATCAAAGGTCTAAATGTGCACTGTTTCTAAGCTCTTTTTTTGTTCCATTTCATTGTTCAGTTTTCCTAGTCTGGTCCCAATAGCACTCTATCATAATTATTGTAGCTTCATAGTAAGTTCTGATATCTGAAATGGCATATTCCCCACCTCTTGCTTTTCTTTAAAATTTCCAGGTTATCTCTGACCCTTTACTCCTCCAAATATAGTATATTTTAGAATCATTTCATTCAATTGCATGAAACATCTTTGGGGGAGTTTGATTGGAATTGAATTGACTATTTCTCCACTGGACACAACTGATGTATTTCTGGTGTTAAGGCTTCCTATCCATGATCATGGTATTTCTCTTCTTTCATTCATGATACTTTTAATATTTCTAATACATTTCTCTAAATTTCCCTATAGTGGTCTTGATTTCTTCTTTAAATGATGAATTTTTTTGTCCTTGTTGTGTTACTATGATTTGCACGAGCAAACCTCCACTGTTTCCTTCCTACATTAACCTTATCCGGCTGTTCTGGGCTGCCTCCAGCCCCAGGACAAATTCATTACCAACTGCACTCACTAGTCAGAGAGAACCCCTTCCCCACCAGTTCTCTGAAGTTTTTCTCTAGAGTTGATCTTAGAGCCCGGATCCAGGATCCATTCTAGTAAAGTATCTTAGAATTAGAATCAGAAGCCCTTTACAGACCTCCTTCCTCCTTCCTAGAAATCTCCTTGAAGCTGGATACAATATTCATAAGGAGGTTCTGGGTGACATTCCCAGGGAAAATCTTAGGAATAAAACCAACTTTTTAATCTCTTAACAACCAGCCTACCCGTGCCTCACAGAATGGTCAAGTAAAACAAGAGGAAAGGTGTTTGTAGTTTGGTGATCTAAACTTGTACATTGTCCTCCAGATTACCAGCTGAAGGCAGACAGCCCTTGGGAGTCCACATGGGCGATTCCATGCTGGGCACTGGTGTTGAAAGTATAGGTGAAGGCAGTCCTAGGATTTCTAGGAAAAATTCTACTAGTTGTTCCAGAACACTATATTTAGGGACACCAAAATATGTAGTACTTCATTTACCTTGTATGAAGGGATATCCCCCTTAAGCCAATATTCTAGACAATTGGAAATTACCTTTAAACACCAATAATTTTATGTTAATCATTTTGATGGAACTCTTTCTAAATCATATTTTATACCACTTTGAATATATGTTTCTCTATGCCTTCTTAAACAGATATTGAACATAATTTGACCTTTTCTTGAAAATGCAAGGACTTCATGAATATAGATTTTGCTGTCACAGTGATTCCTTCAGAACTAGTATGCACTCAGTTGTTTGAATCTTGAGTTCTTACTCAGGCTAACAAATATTTTTGAGCAATTACGATGTGCTGGATAGTGTTAGGTGCTTTATCTCTTTTTCACAATCATTTCCTCTTTTATCTGTTATTAGGCAGCAGTATATTGCATTTAGAAGTTCTCTCCCTATGTATGTATATATTTTTCATGTTGGGGGTAAAGAGCTGACATTGTAACAAGGTTTGAGGGAGGCATGTCTCATACAATAGGGTGAAATCCCAATCACTATGCTTATGTACTCCATTTCTAATCTACTGATTCTACTGGGGATCCAGACACATCAAATAAATTCAGATTGTTAAGGGAAGAGGGAGGAAATGTGAGATTTGCCACATCTCTTTTAGGTGATAACATTCCCATTTCTGATTACTGCTAGGCTGTTGGCTGCTAATACTGGAAAATGAAATCAGTAATTGCCTTTCGGCAAGAAGTCATAGCATTAGAACTGAGAAATGTGGTCACTGATGACACTAGTTTGTTGACTCTGTGTGTGTGTGTATGTGTGAGAATGTGTGAATGTGTATGCAAGGTTCTCCTTGTCGTCTGCAGGATGGCTAGTAGATCTCCCAGTTTTCAAGGAGTTTGCTCAAAGATATTTACTTGCCTTTTACAGAGCCATATTCCCTTCTTTTGGAGAGAATTGTCCTGGGAGAAGAAGAAAGGACATTGATAAATAAGCAGTTTCCTCACTGTCATGTAATATTCAGTGAGCCATTAGTTATATGTTATGTTTAGATACCATACAAATTTTTTTCATAAGCATAAACAGATGAAATTTTCAGACAATGTATATACATATATATGCATATATGTGTGTGCATTATTTATATATACATACACACACACATTATATATACATATATATACACTTACATATTTCTATATAATTTTGTATCACCTCCTTATATACTGATAGGAGTAAAGGAAGGCATAGAAACGTAAAGTCGGTTGCCCAAGGTTATACAGCTAGTAAGTGGAAGGGCCGGGCCTGAAGCCTGGACCTCTGGGAATCCACATTCTGGGCTCTCATAACTCTTTGCTTACCTTCAGCTCAGCCAGCAACCCTTAGAGGAATGAACAAGCTATGGACACCACAGAAATATATTCTGAGATAAGTTTTAGAAGGTATAAAAATGGAAAGATGATATATCCTGAATTTCTGTGACATTTCTTTTACAAAATATTTCCTTAGTTATTTCATTTTCCTTTTAACTTCCTTGGGAGATAAAAAGACGGAGGAGTTAAGATCACATTTTAAAATTGTGTAAATAAGGCTCATAGAATTGGAATCGTGAGGAACTGTGTGTTTTACACATTTGGTTCTATAGCTTGAGTCTGATGAGGGGACGTGCCCTCTGATCAGCGCTCAGGGAGCGTCTCTGTAAGGACGGCTCAGACTCAGGGCGCGGGACCGTCATGGGACTCTGGTAACCCTGATGAACACGCTCTGTTTTTCCTCTGATGGGTAGTCAGACGAATACTTTGATGAGCCATTGGGGGTAGATGAGGGGACATATCAGAAAGTATGCTAAGCCTCATCCTAGAGAGGGGGAGTCCAGTTAATTTCAGGGTCCAGTTAATTTTTTTGCTGAGTGGAATATGCAAGAGAGGGGCCAGAATAACGTGCTCAGGACAATTGGAGTCATGGTCACTGTGGGCATGTGTGACATATACCCGAACATCTAGATGACCCCAGGGACAATGGTGTATCATTGATGTTTGCTTTTTAGGAAAAGAAGACTTCTTTTTTTTCTGAGGTTATCAAGATCATATATTTCATGCCAAAAAATTTCTGGTGAATGTCAACCTTGCCTCTTAAACCAATATACATTACAAAAATAAAGTTAAATAAAAGTTTATCTTTTAGTCCTGTGAACTTGCTGCCCCAAAATGCCAAACAGGCACAGAGCCGTGATGCTCTGCATCCAATTCTATGTCCTTCTGACCTTTGCATATGTGCTGGTGACATCACGATGTTAAATATGAACAGTCTTGGGGCTTTGTCATAAAAAAGTGATGACTTCTTATGTTAACTCATGGGGCATCTCTGATCAGATAGTGACAGATAACCCTGGTGCTTCGTGTTTTGAAAGATTCGGGACCATGTTTTGATCATCTGGAAAGAGTTCTGTGATTGCAGGAGGTGGGCGGTGTGGTGTATGTGTCATATATTAGCCTCTTCTCTGTAGAGTATACCCTCAGTTAATGTTCCTTCTTGCTTGCATTCTGAACCTTCTTAGGTCTTAGACTAGTTTCTAGGAGGGCATGTCATTTACATGGCTGTAAGAGAGGGAAGACAGTTGTCTTCTTTGTTTCAGGTTGGAATGCTTTGAAATTACGTCTAGTACTGTTCTTGGAAAATGCGCATGGGAAGATTTGTGTATGTTTCGTGGCTTATAGTGTTTTGGAAACTGACAGGCAGTGGCACTGAGTGAGAGGACACAGGGTAGAACACTCACCTTATTATTTTGGCTGTTGTATTTTTTTGCAGAGTTCATGCTCAAGACTTTTGATCTAGGGGGAAATGAACCGAGATAGTGGTTGAATAAAGTACACTCAAATATTCATACTACATAATGATTATTTAAAAAGTTTTACATTCTAAAGCTGTGCTGTCCACTATGGAAGTCAGTGGCTACATGTACCTGTGAACATTAAAATTAATTAAAATTAAAAAAAAATCAGTTCCTCAGTCACACTAACCATGTTTCAGGTACTCAGTAGGTGGCCATTGGCTACTTATTGGATGGCACAAAGTTTTACTGGGCAGCTCTGTTCTAGAAACTGAGCTTAGCACTGAAGCCATACTTAGTGTTCAAGAGGGCTCTCAGGAAGCATGAAGGTATCCTTCAGAATTCCAAGAGCAGGTACCCTGTGGCCCTCCCAGGCCGCAATGCATACCAGGGCTGTAGAGGCGGTATGAAGTTTGGGTCTCTTTACCTCGATCCCAAGATTCTAAAATATTTAATAAATACAAGTACTTCTTGACTAAGTTAAGATGTTACTTCTAAAAAGGGGCCAAGAAATGGGAGTGAGATTTTTGACTTTGTTTTCTCACCATTTCAATTCTAGACAAACTCAGAAAGGGGGGGCTTTTGTCTTACCATTTCTAACCTTTCATGGTCACAGTTTAGTACTTAATATAGCGTACAGTTTGAGTTTTGTAATATGATGGCCTTCGTGTCTCTAGAGGTTAGTTTCATGCCTATCTTATATGGCCGAGTCTCTATGTTTTTGGGAAAATGAGGGTGGTATTAGTTTAATGGGCTTTTCTGTGAAAGTAGGAATGTCCTACTCATCAGAGTGCCTGACCACCAGCCCTTTTAAAATCAGATGTTCCTGCCCTTAATATAAACCTGAATAATTGAAAATGCGATAAAAGCATGAAGGGAGATGTGTTTCTGTGGTTTTTTAAGAAGGATGGAAGAAGGACCTGCGTTTTAAAGTTGGTGTGGTTTCGTGGGAGTCAAACAATCGCTAACAGAAGGGAGAGAGATGTGGTGTTGGGGCTCACTCAGTCCCAAGTAGGAATTGGTCAGAGGAATGTTTGCTCTGACCCAGGCTGAGCTGGAGTTACCACTAAAACCAAGAAGTTACTTTTTTTGCCAAAACTCACACTTCTCTCTCAAGGAGCCGAGTCTCTGCTTCTTCTTCTATTTTCCTCCAAGTTTCCTGGTACTTCTTCCAAGAGAAATAAAAGAAACCACAGTTACTAATTAGAAGCCTTACACTTTTTCTAATCATAAGAAGCATGTATTATTACGTGGTAACATGAATGTTTGGTCTCCTTTTCCAGCCCCGACACCCACCACCACTCCTGGTCACTCGATGCACTTCCTACCTTCCCGGCAGGTCCCTGGGTAATTGGCATCTTGAAAGGAAAAGTGCTCATTATGAATTTAAGAGCACAGAGGTCAGGAGACCAGGGCTGTAACGGAATGATATTGGTGGTGGGTTGTCAGGGACCCAAAGTCGCTTTGTAATGCCACTTTGAAAAGTTAATATTGTCCTAGAAAGTGTTCTTTGAAAAGCCTGGTTTCATATTATCCTGTACCTTACAAACCCTTTTCTGTCCCATTACCGAGAAACTGTACCTTAATGCAGAAGACCTGATCTTTGCAGAGCTGGGCCACATGTGCATAGTCTTCCATTATCTGGGAAACCAAAATTCAGTCAAATTTATTTCAGGAAATTTCTCTTAAGAACAAGAGTATACTTGTTTCCTCCTAAATCCCAGACCCTACATGTAGTTTTCTAATTGTTCTAAATATGTTTTTGCTGTATATATGAACTCATTTTTTTTTTTTTAGGATAGATAAGCTTTATTTTGGGGGGGATTTTATTTTGGGACAGTTGGGAGAAGAATAGATACTAATTTGTTGAAGTTAAAGATATGGAACATATCCCGTAAAAATTATTGAAGAGAAGGAAACCTAGGAGACTGCATTTATCTTCCTTTCCTTCATACCCTCCTCAACCCCGTAATGGTTCTGGATCTGGAGCCTTATTATATATAACTCAATCTATTTGCAGAATGTATTGCGTCGTCTAACTGAACATCAACTTTTCCTTCCTCTGGGAGAAGTAATACTGAAATTACTACCATCACCTTGGCCAGTTCCTTCTCTTGGTCGGCACAGGAAGCTTCCAGCTGTTGTAACTTAACCTACAGAAAGGGAAGGAGATGGGTAACTCAAGGTGCAAGCAGGATTCCATTCTGAAATGCTGTCTCAAAGGTTATCTTACAGGTGGTGGATGTGCATCAGGTGTGATATCAGCTGTCTTTTTAATGGAGGAGAGTCAAACCATGCAGCGTCCTTCTGGTGAACCTGCCCTTCTACACTCCCAAGCCCTTAGCATTCATCAGGGCTCCACTCACGCTTAAACTACAATTCTCAGCTTCCTTCCTTCTTAGCTATTTCTCTTAGGGAAAACACCAATCTTGAAAAACTTCACTCTTCCTTTTCCTTTTATATACTTCCTGCTCACTCCTTTTTTGCTCCCCGTATTTCTTTTTCTTTCCCTTTCCTTCCCTATTTGATGCAAGCCTATTCTATATTGGTGGCTATGTCGGAATGATGGGCAGAGGGCCATGAGAGTAGAAAGGGTACAGTGGTGAACAGGATTGACGGGCAGAGTCTCTGCCTCACAGAGCTGACATTCTAGTTGGGGACATTAACAGATAAGTCAACATGATAATGATAAATGCTATGAAAGAAATACAAACAGAGAAATGTAGTGATAGCGATGGCATGAGAGCTATCATAGGTGAAGTCCTGTCTGATGAGATGATCCTGGGTTGAAATCTAAATGGTAAATATTAGCCAAATGGAGATCTGGAAGAAATACGTCCCATGCAGGGTTGCAGCAAGAGCCAAGACTGTGAAAGAGCACATATGTAGTGTGTATGTGGAAGTTATGTGGCTGGAGCATGGGGAAACACCTGGTAAGGAGGAGATGAGGTGGGGAAAGGTTGACATGGATGAGATTATGTAGGGCCTTGTTGCTTCTAGAGTTTGGTTCTTTATTTTAATTGCCAGGTGTGAGAATCCAGGTGTGAGAAATCGGGAATTCTCTATTTTTCACTTTGTATTTCTATTTTTCAGTGTGTCCATATCTGCAGGGCCTCCACAGACATAGTATGGGCCTAAGTGTGAGCTTAAGAAGCTAAAGAGAAATAAGGCAAGGGTAAGATGGAATTCTACAGGAAATATCAAGTAAGAATTTTACCTGCTTTCTGAATAAAAAAATAAGTCCACCTTTTTTCAATCTTTGACAAGATGGATTGTGGTTGTGCCCAGGTTTTTATCTTTGGAACACAATTAGAGAAACGCTAAGCAGTGTATGATGATGCACTCAGCAGGTAGAGGTCACTAAATATTTGAGTGATAAACTGAATGAATCCTTTTCTGGATGGGAGTCAGTGATAGAGTGTGTAAATTACCTAGCACACAGTAGATTGACAAATCCTAGCTCTGCTCTATGAATTCATACATTTGCCTCAGCTAGAGTTTTAAATAATCACTTTAAATATGTGACATTTCAAGGTTTTACTCTTCAAAAAAAGGAAAGAGTTTTAAAAATACACAATATCATTCAGTTTTTCAAACTGAGGCTGGAAGGGGCTGATTAAATCGCCCAACTTCATATACCTCACTAAGTGCTGGGACCAGGATATAAACCAGGGACTTCAGTGTTATATATGCATTGTGCAATTGTGTTCTGCTCTCCCTAAAGGAAGAGAAACAAAATATATGGCTTCAGAGCGAAATTCCTTACCAAGGGCAGAAAAGAATTCAGTACTCAGTAGTCTAGGCTTAAGTCTGACATGGGCTAAAACTACACAGAATTTATCCCAGTTTTGATAGTTGTTTTCCACTTAAAAGCTTGCTTCCTGGTTATGTAACCCAAACCCACTCAAGATTGCTTTTTCATTTACCTTTGAGTCTTCTAGTGGTCCCTTTAGATGGCCTTGTTCACACTTGGTTGCCTTCTGCGATGTTGTCCTTTTTGTCTTGTAAGCTATGATTTTAAATAAATACATTTTTCAAATAAAAGTGCATCAAATAAAAAATTCTAGAAGACAAGCACACTGTTTGGTGTGTAGAACCAAATAACATGGCCTTGATAAAGCTGCCAGGAGATTGTCCCTTAATGGATACTTGGTGCCCTTGGAAACATCTTATTCTACCTCCGTCGTCTTCTCACTAGTCTTGGCCACCAAAGCTAGAGTCTGCACAAGCAGGAGTACTTCCCTGAACCCTGTGCCATTCCGGGCTACAGAGGGCTGCAGGCATGGGTCAGAAAGTAGGGCAATCATAGGAAACCCGCCGTATTTTGAGCAGGAGTTGAGGTAGAGTGAATGCCTGGATAAGGAAAGGGGAAGCCCTTGGGATTTAAGTATTTTAAAAAGTCTGTTGAAAAAAATTAACCTTTCACCTTCCGACAAAGTGTCATTGGATTCCATTTTCTTGTGATAGAATGAAAAAACCCATGGGATCACCAAATAGCCCAAATGTCGCACCCACCCCCTTCACCTCATGCTTGCAGGGGAAGTCCATGGCAATTCAGGTACGAGGCTCAGCCTCAGGAGAGTGGGGCAGGGGTAGAACCCACGCCCAGCACAAACTTTTCTGACACGTGGGATCCTCTATGATCATTTTCCCTCCCTTGTGTCTTTGACAGCTGGAGCCCCTGCGGGGAACGTGGGGAAAACTAGAGCCCCAACCCACCTTTTTTTGAAGTTCTCTTATGCCGTGTACCAGGGTCTCATTTTTCCTTTCCTGTTGAGAGAAAGAAGCAGAGCATAGGTGTGGAAGCTCCCTGCTACCACCCATGTTTATTCAGCTGATTGTTCTCCCTTTCACCTGGTGCCTTTTTCCCTGCAGTAACTCTACCTCACTGCATACTGTCAGGTAAAGGACCTGTGGTTTGATTTCCACATATATATGTATATACCAACTCAACAGGATAGACATGCCCACATGCAGGGCTTCCCAATACTGAATATTACCAAAGAAACTGTGCCACTGACACATATTTTACCATGACTTTTGACTATTCTTTGCATGTAAAAAAGAAGGAGACTAGCTTATCTGATGACTAATGAGAGACAGCTGAGGAATAAAACCTATCAGATGGCTCTTCCCAGCTCCTTGCTTACAAGTCTGGCTATTTCTTCTTCCTGTTCTTGCAAAGTTCTTTCCCTTTCCCACGGTGGTAGTATTTTCCTTCTCCCACTCATCATCTTCTGTCAGGTCTTGAGTCTGAGTGATCTCACTTTCCAGCCTGAATGACAGAAGCACATAGTGTGAGGAACAGACAGCTTCAGAACTGGAAAAGCATATCTATCAGTTTTAAGGGTTACTTCAGTGTCAGTAAATATGGCTCTCAAGTTGGAAACCCATTTTTTCCTGGGTCCTTACCATCATAATCACTTCAAAGGCAGGAAAAAGAATCACTTCAGCGTTTGACCTGAGTCCTAAGTCAAACACCCTAGTGTTCTTTCAGCTCAGGTGAATATCATCCAATCTTTCAAGAATCTCTTTGAAACTTGCTGTAATTCAGGGTTTGAGCCACAGAAAATGCCAAAGAATGAAGAAGGAACTGCTACATAAGATTATAGGTCTCTAGAGCAAGTAGGAAAATTCAGGTTTGTCTCTTCTCCTCTATCCCATCCCTTGGGTTGGGAACTTCCCTCAAGAAAACCCAGCACTCACCTCTGTATTTCCTCTTCTTTCTGGTGGATTTGGAGAAGAAGTTCCTGATTTGCCTCATCTCTGATTTGCAAGTCTCTTTCAAGGTCTGTGTTCAAACTTTCTAGGTTCTTATTTGACTGGGTCAGTCTTAAGATCTCCACCTCCTCTGACCTATAGATTCAGCCCACGAAAGGAACAAGGGCCAGTTATCTCAGGGTCAGTGACCTTTGGGCCAGGAGGGATATCTAGGAGACACGTAATGCAACAACCTGGCTGTTTCTGGGAGCACACCTTTCCTTTTTCATAGGAAATTGTATTTCTTAATCACGCCCTTACAGTTTGTTTCAGTAATTCTCAACTTGGTGAGCAAGAGGGGATTTTCCCAGGCTTTCTTGATCAAAGTGCACAATATCATAGTACACCTCCTCCCTGGTTCCAGGAGAAGTTTGTTTCCTTAATAGCCTCTTGTATTGGAGAGAATGGTTTCTCAGGCAAATGGTGCACAAAATCTGCTCATGAAATACACTTCCATTGAGTATTTTCATCCAGGCACCTGGCACATCACTTAGATTTGGTTTCTGCCTTATGCCGCAAGAGCTCTCCACCAGCAGACGGGGCTTCTGTTTCTCCTTCCCTCCTCCCATCTCAGAACTTCTCCATTGCCTGCTACAAAGCTTGAGAATCTAGCCTGGGAGATACTCCACCGAGTACACACAGATATGATCCAGGCATTCACTTTCAAGAATACAAACATCTTTTTTGAAGTACATTTGAATGTAATAATGGTAATACCTCAGTGGTTTAGAAAGGGTACCTGGCGAACGGGAAGCTCTCAATAACTTTTTCTTTTTGTTGTGTGTCAGTTAATTGGTTTCTCTTTGAGACTATTAACTGGGAATAAAGTGTGAGGGAGAGGCCTTTTGTTTTGAGTAGGAATGAGGGATGATTTTGGCAAAGTAAGTCCTTCCTTGGAAGGGCTGATTGGATGCAGGATTTACAACAGTTGTCACTTCAGGAGGACATGGAGTGCTTGGGGTGGTGTCAGCAGGGGGTTGAATAGACAGGAGCGTAGGAGGTAGCCGGGGGATGGGGGGGAGATGAGGGAAGTCATGCAGAGCAGACCTGCTTCACACCTTGGTCCTTAGATGTGGCTTTGCATAATCATGATACTTACTTGTGATCTAGCTGATCCTCCTTGGGTTCTTCCATTGTAGATTCCCTAAAATACCAGCAGAGATGTATTGGATGAATTGGGGAAATGGGTCCATTTGTGAAACACAGAGTAACTAGCCAAGAGTCCCAAAGGATAGGGACAAAATTAAGTCAACTGATTTCCTCCCTCCAACCGCCCAGGTTTTGGCCATGACAAAACCCAGCCCCTTGATTCTTCTGTCCCTGATCTGACTGTACCTCAGACAAGGATACAGTGAGGATATAGGGATAATGCTGGGAAATTCATTGTATGTCTTTGTAGTGGGTACATGCGGAGATGGTTCTCTAGAACAAGAACCCTTTCAGTCTTTGCTCCAGGTAATTAGAATCAATAAAGGTCACCCCTTCCTCTTAAGTCCCTTTTTGCTCCGTGCCCAGCTGCTTTCCTTAAGGCCCCATGGGCATGAATGTAGGTGCATGACCACCCTGGAAAGTAATCTTTCTGACCTGTAGCTGGGACTCTGTAAGGATCTTCAGATTTTAAGATCTTTAGTATTAAATAGGGCTCAGAAAAACCAAGCAGAAGTAGATGATTTGGTTCATTCTATACCTTAGATTCCTTTTTTTCTCCAATTCTTCAATAAACTCTGTCCCCCTTCTGTAAATGGCTTCCTGATTCTACCTTAGTCGCTCAGCTTCTGAAGTCTAATCTTTCCCCACTGGAACCAACCAGTAGAGTGTCAGAACCTTCCAAAGGGTCAGGACTCTGCTACTGACATAGGATGGGTGGGGCAGCATGTCATAGTGGGGTGGGTGACAATGGTCATTCATGCAGAGTTCCAAGGCTATGTGGGTATATGAGGAGATGGTTCTCTAGAACAAGAGCCCTTTCAAACTTTGCTCCAGGTAATTAGAATCAATAAAGGTCATCCATTCCTCTTAAGTCCCTTTTTGCTCCGTGCCCAGCTGCTTTCCTTAAGGCCACATGGGCATGAATGTAGGTGCGTGACCGCCCGGAAAAGTAATCTTTCTGACCTGTAGCTGGGACTCTGTAAGGATCTTCAGATTTTAAGATCTTTAGTATTAAATAGGGCTCAGAAAAACCAAGCAGAAGTAGATAATTTGGTTCATTCTGTACCTTAGATTCCTTTTTTTCTCCAATTCTTCAATAAACTCTGTCCCCCTTCTGTAAATGGCTTTCTGATTCTACCTTAGTCGCTCAGCTTCTGAAGTCTAATCTTTCCCCACTGGAGCCAACCAGTAGAGTGTCAGAACCTTCCAAAGGGTCAGGACTCTGCTATTGACAGGATGGGTGGGGCAACATGTCACAGTGGGGTGGGTGACAGCCGGGGGTTGGATAGACGGGTGTGTAGGAGGAAGGGAGGGGGAAGATGAGGGAAGTCATGCAGAGCCGACCTGCTTCACACCTTGGTCCTTGGATGTGGCTTTGCATAATCATGATACTTACTCGTGATCTAGCTGATCCTCCTCGGATTCTTCCAATGTAGATTCCCTGAAATACCAGCAGAGATGTATTGTATGCATTGGGGAAATGGGTCCATTTGTGAAACACAGAGTAACTAGCCAAGAGTCCCAAAGGATAGGGACAAAATTAAGTCAACTGATTTCCTCCCTCCAACCGCCCAGGTTTTGGCCATGACAAAACCCAGCCCTTTGATTCTTCTGTCCCTGATCTGACTGTACCTCAGACAAGGATACAGTGAGGATACAGGGATAATGCTGGGAAATTCATTGTATGTCCTTGTAGTGGGTACATGTGGAGATGGTTCTCTAGATCAAGAACCCTTTCAATCTTTGCTCCAGGTAATTAGAATCAATAAAGGTCACCCCTTCCTCTTAAGTCCCTTTTTGCTCTGTGCCCAGCTGCTTTCCTTAAGGCCCCATGGGCATGAATGTAGGTGCATGACCACCCTGAAAAGTAATCTTTCTGACCTGTAGCTGGGACTCTGTAAGGATCTTCAGATTTTAAGATCTTTAGTATTAAATAGGGCTCAGAAAAACCAAGCAGAAGTAGATGATTTGGTTCATTCTGTACCTTAGATTCCTTTTTTTCTCCAATTCTTCAGTAAACTCTGTCCCCCTTCTGTAAATGGCTTCCTGATTCTACCTTAGTCGCTCAGCTTCTGAAGTCTAATCTTTCCCCACTGGAACCAACCAGTAGAGTGTCAGAACCTTCCAAAGGGTCAGGACTCTGCTACTGACATAGGATGGGTGGGGCAGCATGTCATAGTGGGGTGGGTGACAATGGTCATTCATGCAGAGTTCCAAGGCTAGATGGATGGCCGAGTCTTTCGTATGGTGGCACTCAGTTCAACGGTTGTGATTCCTGGGTAGTATGAAGGGGTAGTCCCTGTGTTTTATTTTTCTTGTAGTTTGAGCTTCCTCTCTGCCCGAGTGTGGCTATGGGAACCTGGGTCCTAAGGCAGCAGTCTGATCCCATAACCGCTCATTCATCTGACACACACTGAAACATCAGAAGAGCGCTTATGGATGCCAGGCACTGTTCTAAGCATGAGGGAGACAGAGTGAACAGAACAGCCCAAACACCTGCCATCACGGAGTTTACATTACAGGGTGTGCATGTGAGGGCAGGAGGGGTAGCACAACGCAATAAATGAGTACATTTATTTTATTTGGTATGATAAAAAAGGGGAATGCTATGGAGAAACAGAGGTGAAGAGGGTGAGAGGAAATTCAGTGAGTACTGTTTACGTGGGTGGGAACTGAAGTTTTAAATAGGGTGGTGCAGAGAACGCACTGAGCATTGCCAGACCCAGAAGTGTGTTGTAGATGTGTCAAGAGGCCTAATCAATGGGAAGGAAACCTTAGGTTGTGCTGAGGTGAACATAGAATCCTCAGGCCTAACGACCAAGGGCAGTAGCAAACAAGGCCCATGGCCACCAGAAGCATGGACCAGCACGCAGCCGAAGGGCCAGCAGGCCCAGGGCACCAGCAGGAGGCGTGAGGACGCAAAGCTCCTCCTTTGATGCTTAGAGGATACGTAGCTTTTCCTGCAGCTGCCACTATTCTGGGGAAAAAGAGAACTCTGGAGAGGGAGAATCTGTCCAAAATACTGAGATATTGCCCATAGAGATTTTTAACTGGGAAAAGTCCATGATATCTCGAGTTGGCCCCATTGTATTTTCTGCCAACTGCAGTCAGAGCAGGGAGAGGGGAAGATAAAATCAATTGCACTATGTAAAGAATATGTTCCTGCATACATTAGTCTGTACACTTTGGCCACATTCTGTACAATTTGTAACTTTTCGCTTAAGTCAAGGAAACCTGGGAAGTTTTGAATCTCTACTTCAATACTGTATTGAGTTGATTTGTGGACCAGAGTGACTTCTTAACATACTGTAGTTTCTAACAAACTTTTTGTAAAATTAACGGCCTCTGATGACCTCCATTACCATCTCCCTTTATGAAGCTGTACACAGAAGAGTAATTAAGTAACAATTCAGGCCAATGGCCTCTCCCAGGATTTAATGGTAGGGAGAGTTCATTAATCCCAGCTGCTTATATAGGTTTTCCAGGAAATGCCCTGGACCAAGGTTATCGTAGCTACTAATGGATTGGATAGGGACTTTCACTGGGATAAAAATAAAGCTCTGTCCCGGAGGGGCTACCAAAGGCAAACCTGTAGGGGCCGCAGAACCCCAAAGCGTGGGACCTTGTGTGGGACGAGGACAACAGACTGCTATTAGTGAGAATTGCTAAATCAAGGTAGAAACAGGGTCTTGGGGGCAAATGAAGGTCCTTGATGTAAGCATTGCCGCTATTCGAGAGGTGGCTTGATTAACACCCAGTGCAGCATTAGAGCAGCTGTTTTCACCTTGTAACTTTTTCAAGCCGTGCTGGGCCCTGTGCAGAAGAGTCACTGAGACACATCAGACTGTGCTGCATTGTGGCCGCGAACTCTGGCCTTGGCGTGGCAGTCTGTTGTGAAAACATCCCCTCCTCTTCCAGGCTGGGCACTCAGGATCTGTTTGCCTGGCCCTCTCCCTGCTGCTGTGAGGGGGCAGGCCAGGTGCCCGAGCCCTGGACACGGCTGCCTGGGCCCTGGCCCTTCCTGCTGACTCACCTGTCGTTTCACTTCCGCAGATTCTGCTTGTGTATGTTTATAGATGAGCCTGGTTTTGAGGCTCATAACTACGCAAGACTCTAGAACGTCATTGTAGATCATTGTTTTTCGAATACAGAATCAAATACATGATTTTCCTTTTGTCCTTACTTATTTTTAGTTACTATTTTTGTGCAATCTTTAGGCTCATAAAACCTCTTTGAATTCCCTTTTAAAATACTCAGGATAGCTTTCTCAAAAGCAGAAATTTGAACTGGACTGAAATGTTAAGAAAAATAAGGAATGTACCATTAGTTCATTCTGCCATTATTTAATATCCAATAAACAACTATGGTAGTTTGAACTGGCAAAATGTGTATGTATTTTCTTTTATGATTCATTGTATTGCTGTTACAATAGCATAAATTATTTAAAAAACGAAAACTCATCAAGGATCTAACCTCAGCAAAACCCTGTATTTTTACAAGTTTTCTTCTATTTTTCCTATTGACAAACCATCTTTTGTAGTTATCATAGAATAGATAATACTGTTGTTTGCCTTCTCACTTAATATTTCTCATAAACATTTTCCAGGTTTTTACATACCATATATCATTTCAGTCAGCACACGAAATTCTGCTGAGTTGATAATCTTCATAATTTGCCCCTCCACACCCTTCTCACCTGTTTGTCTGTGTACATACCTGTCTCCCCTGGAGTGCCAGGAGAGTGCCCTGTATTAATGTTCTAGGGCTGCTGTAACAAAGTGCTGCACACTGGGTGGCTTAAACAACAGAAGTTTATTTCCTTACAGTTTTGGAGGCTATGAGGCAAGGTGCTGGCAAGGCTGGTTTCCCCTGAAGCCCCTTTTCCTTGGCTTGCAGATGGCCGTGTTCTCCCCTGTGTCCTCACAGAGGCATCCCTGTGTGGGTCTGTGTCCTTATTTCCTCTTTTTAAAATGACACCGTCATAGAGGATTAGGGCCCTCCTTCATGACCTCATTTTAAATTAATTACCTCTTTAAAGACCTAATCTCCAAATACAGTCACATTCTGAGGTACTAGGAATAAGGACTGCAGTATATGAATTTTAGTAGGACACGACTCAGCCTACAAGAGGTATTCAACAAATGTTTACCTGTGATGAGCATTCAGGCTATTTCCCCACCCTTCCCCCAAATAAAAGCACTTCAAAGAATAGATTTATATAGTCATTACATTTTTCAGATACAACCAAACTGTCAGATATGTATTTATATTTTTACCACTTTTGAATGTCTTCTAATATATCAGCTTTTAATTTTACATGTGAGGAAAATAAAGACAAGAGACACAATGAATGTTTTGCTGCTATTATGTTTCCATTTGGAATGGAGGCTCAAGTGTTTTTTTTTTAATTTTTTTATTTTTTACGATTTTTTATTTTTACGATTTGTTCCTTTATTTCCTGGTAACCTCAATGCACATCTGCTTATCTTTTTTGTTTGATGGTTTTTATTTTGTTATCATAAATCTACAATTACATGCAGGCCATTATATTTACTAGGCTCGCCCCTTCACCAAGTCCCCCCTGCAATCCCCATTACTGTCACTGTCCATCAGCTTAGTAAGATGCTGTAGAATCACTACTTGTCTTTTCTCTGCTGTACCGCCCTCACGTAGCCTCCCACCCCCCACATTATACATGCTAATCGTAATGCCCCCTTTCTTTTTCCCCCACCCTTATGAGGCTCAGGTTTTTATCATGCGTTTTTCTTCCCTATTGGAAATTGTACATTGGAATATTTTCCCCTTTCATATTATTTATTCTCTCTTTGTCTTATAAAGGCAATATTAAACCTTCTTGGTGAACAATTTCTGCCAAAGTTGCCATTGAGAGTGTTTTATTTTTTTATTAAGGTATTATTGATATACACTCTTAAAAGGTTTCACATGATAAAACAATGTGGTTATTACCTTTACCCATATTATCGTGTCCCCCATATACCCCATTGCAGTCAGTGCCCATCAGTGTAGTAAGATGCCACAGAGTCACTACTCGTCTTCTCTGTGCTAAACTGTCTTCCTCATGATCCCCCTACACCATGTGTGCCAATCATAGTACTCCTCAATCCCCTTCTCCCTCCATTCCCACCCACGTTCCTCATTCCTCCCTTTTGTCCTTTTGTTGGATTGACCCCTTTATCATTATGTAATGTCCTACTCTGTCTCGTGACTTTCTTTGTCTTGAAGTCTATTTTGTCAGATAGAAGTATTGCATCTCCTGCTTTTTTATCCCTAGTAGTTGCATGAAGTATCTTTTTCCATCCCTTTTTAGTCTGTGCTTGTATTTAGGTTTGAAGTGAGTCTTTTGTAGGCAACATATAAACGGGTCTTGTTTTTTTTAATCCATTCCGTGACTTTATGTCTTTTTATTGGTGCATTCAGACCATTTATATTTAGAGTGATTATGGATAGGTATGTACTTATTGTTATTGGAGGCTTTAGGTTCGTGGTTATCAAAGGTTCAAGGGTAACTACCTTGCTATCTAAGAGTCTAACATAACTTACTTAGCATGCTAATAAAAAAAACAATCTAAAGATTCTTTTTGTTTCCTCCTCTTTTTTCATCCTCCTCCATCCTTTATATATTAGGTATCATATTCTGTACTCTTTGTGTATCCCTTGACTGACTTTGGGGTTAGTTGATTTAATTTTGCACTTACTTAGTAATTAACTGTTCTACTTTCTTTACCGTGGTTTTATTACCTCTGGTGACAGCTATTTAGCCTTAGGAACACTTCCATCTATAGCAGTCCCTCCAAATTAGACTGTAGAGTTGGTTTGTGGGAGGTAAATTCTCTCAGCTTTTGCTCATCTGGCAAGTGTTTAATCCCTCCTTCAAATTTAAATGATAGTTTGTTAGAGTATTCTTGGTTCAAGGCCCTTCTGTTTCAGTGCAGTAAATACATCATGCCACTCACTTCTGGTCTGTAAGGTTTATGCTGAGAAGTGTGATGATATCCTGGTGGGTTTTCCTTTATATGTAATCTTTTTTCTCTCTCTCTCTCGCTGCTTTTAGTAGTCTGTCCTAATCCTTGATCCTTGTTGCCATTTTAGTTATTATGTGTCTTGGTGTTGTCTTCCTGTGTTCTTTGTATTGTTAGATCTGTGCAGCGCCATGGCCTGAGAGACTATCTCCTTACCCAGATTGGGGAAGTTTTCAGCAATTACCTCCTCAAAGACACTTTCTATCCCTTTTTCTCCCTCTTCTTCTTCTGGTACCCCTGTAATACGAATATTGTTCCGTTTGGATTGGTCACACAGTTCTCTCAATATTCTTTCATTCCTGGAGATCCTTTTTTCTCTCTGTGCCTCAGCTTCTTTGTATTTCCCTTCTCTAATTTGTATTTTATTTATATTCTCTTCCACCATATGTAATGTTCTTTTAAAACCCTTTGTTGTGTTCCTTAATGATTGGATACCCACCCTAAATTAATTCCTGAGTTCTTGAATATTTTTCTGTACCTCCAGGAGCATGTTTATGATTTTTATTTTGAACTCTCTTTCAGGAAGATTGGTGAGTTCAATTTCATTTGGCCCTTTTTCTGGGGCTTGTGAGATTTTGGTCTGTACCAGGTTCCTTTTATGTTTCATATTTGTATGTGGTGCCTTCTAGTGCCCAGAAGCTCTACTCTCTGGAGCTGCTCAGTCCCTGGAGCGATGTCGGGGGTCACAGGGGACTGGGGCTGGTGGCTGTGGGAAGGAAAGAGCTGTTTCCTGCTTTCCGGCTGCTATGCCTGTCTCCACTGCCAGAACCAGAGGGCTGAACACAGAGGTGTAAGCATCTATGCTTTGTGTTTGTAGCTGCTGTAGGCAGGGCTTCCCTCTGGCTGGCCTGACGTCAGGGCAAGGACTGCCAGTTTACAAGCCAGGTGTGGGCTGGCCGGGAGGAAGGCACAGCAGGCTGCGTATCACAGTGAGGAGCCTTGGAGCTGTGTAGCCAGCCAGGGGAATGGAGTACCTGAAGATCATGAAAGTTCCCAACCTGCTGGGCAGAGTGTACCTGGACAATTTTGTCAGTCCTTGCCCCTTTACCAGCACTCTCACTGTTAGGAAGTCTCTCAGAATGCCTGTCCAGAGCAGCTGGATATGGATCCCTGTTTTCCACAAGTAGCTGGAATCTCAGTCTTTCTAGGTATTCTGCCTGTCTTATTTTTCTGACCCCACTAATCACCAGAGCACCATGCAATGTAGGTTCGTACTCCCAAAGCAGATCTCCAGGGTTGGGTGTTCAGCAGTCCCAGGCCTTCACCCCCCTCCCCACTCTATTTCTCTTCCTCCCACTGGTGAGTTGGCGTTGGGAAGGGCTTGGGTCCCCTTGGGTCACGGCTTTGGTACATTACCCTGTTCTGTGAGATCTGTTCTTTTCTCCAGGTGTATGCAGCCTGGCGCAGTCCTCTTTCCTGTTGCTCTTTCAGGATTAGTTGTATTAATTATACTTTTGTATTATACATGGTTTTAGGGGGAGATCTTTGTCTCACCTCTCATGCCACCATCTTTAATCCTTTCTTGGCAATGAGAGTTTTTATCCCTAACTTCTCCTCCTTTCCTATGAAACTATTTCCTAGAACAACTGAAATCCATATATTACCTCTCCTCCCCTGTTCTTTTAAATGATTTTCATTGGGATAATTCTTCTTCCAAATAGGTATTTGGCAGTCCCATATTTTCTGGTTGCATTTTCCACAAAGAAGTGTCTAGTTCAGGAGTCAAAGGATCCAGTCCCATCCCATAATCACAACTCTTCACTTGGTATGGAGTTGAGGTTTCTGCCCTCTGACAGCCGAGGCCTGCAGTGGGCCTCAGGCTGCATCTGGGGAAGGGCTTGTTGACTCACCTCTTTCCACACTGAGCTTATCTACTTCTCCTTCCCACTATGCTGGCTACCCTTTCAGACTCCTATTGGGAAGGAGAGAAGGGGAATGTTAAAGGATTTCTTTAATTCTGTTGTGCCCAGCACCCTGTCCTCTAGGGCCTGGTTCATGTTCGCCCCTGATTCTTTCTCCTGCAGATGCTGTTATTAAGTTTTTGCAAGTTGCCCAACCACTATCTGAATATCACTGGAATCTCTAGCCCTGACCGTTCGAATCCAGTTGTTTGTTTGCTTCTCCCTCAGCAAGTTAGACTTTTGTCATCCTGTCACCTTCTCTTTGCTGGGCTCTTGCCCTTTTAAGTGGCCACATAATTTGTAGACCTCCATGTACTGACTTCCCTCAGTGTAGAACTCACTGAAGATAGAGGGCCCCTCACTCAAAAAGTACTAAGAATTTCAAGCCAGTTACTGCAGACATTAAACCCATCAGAGATTCCTTCTGAGTGTAGGTTCCATGTGACTGCACACGTCCCCTGTCCATGAAGCTGGCCGTACAGGTGGCTCTTGTGAATAAGACGTAAACAAGGCGAGGATGTGGCTTTCACTACTTCCATTCAACATAGTAATGAAAATTTTAGCCAGAGAAATAGGCAAGAAGAAGAAATAAAAATCATCCAAATGGGAAAGGAAGGAGTAAGATTATCTGTGTTCACAAATTCTATGATCTTATATATTATAAAATCTTAAAGATTACACACACAGACACACACACATACATGCATACAAGACATGCTAGAACTAATGAATTTAATAAATTCAACAAAGTAGTAGAATATCAAATCAACACACAAAAATCAGTTGCATTTCTAAGGACTAACAATAAAGCAATCTGAAAAGGAAATGAGGAAAGTCCATTTACAATAGCTTCAAAAAGAACAAAATACTTAGGAATTAATGGAGGAGGTGAATAACTTATGCAATGAAAACTACAAAACATTGCTGAAAGAAATTAAAGAAGGCATAAATAAATGGGAAGACATCTCATGTTCATAAATTCTGTTAAGATGCCAATATTGCCAAAAGAGATATACCTTCAATGCAGTCTCTGCCAAAATCCCAATGCTTTATTTTTGAGAAATACAAAAATCCATCCTAAAATTTATAAGGAATCTCAAGGGACAGTGGATAGCCAAAATAATCTTGAGAAATCTTCAACACAATTGAAGGACTTAACACTTCCTGATGTCAAGACTTACTACAAAGCTATGGCAATGAAAACAGTGTGGTACTGGCATAAAGACATGCATATAAACCAATGGATCAGAAGAGAGAGGCCAGAAATCTGTGAATATATACACAAATAATTTTCATCAGAATGTCAAGATCATTCAGTGGGGAATGGCCAGTCTTTTCAACACATGATGCCTGGAAAACCAATGACACACATGCAAAAGAATGAAGTTGTGCCATTATCTAACATCATATACAAAAATAAACTCAAAGTGTATCGGAGACCTGAACATGAAAGTTAAAACTGTAAAACTCTTAGAATAAAATGTACTATAAAAGCTTCAATGCATTGGATTTGGCAATGATTCATTGGATATTATACCAAAGGCACAGGTAGCAAAAGAAAAAAGAGAGAACTTGGACCTCAGGAAATTAAAAGATTTTATCATCAAAGACACTGTTAATAGAATAAAAGGCAACCCACAGAATGGAAAAAAATTGCAAATCATATGTCTGAGAAGAATTAATACCTAGACTATATGGAGAATCCTAAAACTCAACAACAAAAAAGCAAGTAACCTAATTCAAAAATGGATGAAAGAATTGAAAAGACACTTTTAAAAGAAGATATGCAAATGACCAATAAGCACATGAAAGATGGTCAACATCACTTATGTTTAGGGAAATGCAAATCAAAACCACAAAAAGATGCCACCTCACATCCATTAAGATGGCTACTGTATAAAAAATACTAACAGAAGATGCAAGTGCTGCCAAAGATGTGGAAAAATTAGAAACCTTATGACCTCTTGGTGGGAATGCAAAATGGTGTAACTGCTGTGGAAAACAATATGACAGGTCCTTAAAATTAAAAATAGAATTACCATATAATCTAGCAATTCCACTTTTGGGCATATATCCAAAATAATTGAAAGCAGGGTCTTGAAGAGGTATATGTAAACCCATGGTCACAGTAGCATTGTTTACAATAGCTAAAATGTGGAAACAACTCAAATAGATATTGATGGATGAATAGATAAGCAACAGTGGTATGTCCATAAGAAGGAATATTATTTAGCCTTAAAAAGGAAGGACATTTTGACAAATGCTACAGCATGGATGAACTTTGAGAGCATAATGCTAAGTGAAATAAACCAGTCACAAAATGATAAAAGTGGTATGATTCCAGTTACATAAGGCACCTAGAATTGCCAGGGGCTAGAGAGGAGGGAGAATAGAGAATTATTGTTTATTGGGCATAGTGTTTCTGTTTTTCAAGATCAAAAGAATTCTGAAAATGTTGGTGGAGAAAGAAAGTGTTCTGATGGTGTAGGTGGCTGCCCAAGAATACTTAATACCACTGAATTGCACATTTAAAAATGGCTGATAGTAAATTTTATGTTATGTGTATTTTAGTATAATAAAAAATGTTTTGCTTTTTATAGCTGAATTTCTATGATTCAGTGAGTTCTACCTTCCAGTACTAGTTATCTATGGAAACTAAAGTAAATCACATAACTTCTCTGGGATTCAATTGTCCTGGATTTTTTTTCTAGTTCCAAAATCCTACACATTTTGGAAGCTGAAGGATGATAAAGGTGTATTGCTTTCTTCCTGAATAATCAATGTCTTGAGTAGAATAGGCTCCAGACAATACATATTCTTTCTACAGAGAATGTAGTAAAGTGTGGATTAACATTGCAGCCTAATATAAATTCATGAGAAATTGATTTTCAGGTTATATTTTAGATAAATGCAATTTCAAAAACTTAGATTTTAGAGAGGATAACAGGGTAGCTGAGCTGAGGCCATGTTTCAATGAATAGATGGGAATGAGCAAGGCAGTACTTTAGTGTACACACATCTGAATGAACACAGGTTCTGAATTTAAAGGGACCCAAGGTAATATGGATCACTATTCTGGCTTGAAATTGTGGGGTTCTCTGTGATGTCTCTAGAGGTAAAAAAGTCAACCTACTTAATTTTTTCTTAAAAAATAGAATGAAAGGAATTGTCAAGTTTCTAAAAAAGTATTTCTATGTCATGGTAGAGCACAACATTTCTTATAGTTATCCACAGAACTTAAAAAAATTATTATGTATTGCTAGAACTTCAGTAGATATTTATGAGTATTATGGGCTTTGGATGAAAGAAAATATTTGCATTAAAATATTTTTACAGGAGCATGGAACCCAATAATAAAAACCCGGGAAAATCATTCTAATTCTAGAAGTAAAATTAACACTACTGTCCCCCCTACAACCTCACAGTTAATGTCTGGTGGAATTCTATAACCATCCATATGATTCACTTGCTGTGTATGTGGGGGATGTGAGAGAGGACATTTTCTGAATTAAAAAAGACCTCTCTTCTTTCCCTGTACCCCAGCTCGTGGCAGCCACCATCCTATTCTGTTACTATGGGTTCAACTTTCTTCTTTTTCTTTTTTTAGAGTCCATGTGCACATGAGATTATGCAGTATTTGCCCATGTTTGGCTTATTTCACTTATCACAGTGCCCTCCAGGTTCATCCATGTTGTCTCAAATGGCAGGATTTTTTTTCTTTAAAAAGGCTGAATAATATTCTATGTATATACCACGTTTTCTTGATCCATTAAGTTGTTGGCTGACATTTAGGTTTTGTTTCCATATCTTAGCTGTTGTGAATACCATGCAGTGAACATGGGAGTTCAGATAATCTGTTCCAAATAATGATTTTATTTCCTTTGAATATGTAACCAGAAGTCAGTTTGCTGCATCATATGGTAGTTCTAGTTTTTTTTTTGAAGAATCTCCATACTGTTTTCCATAATGGCTGTGTCAATTTATATTCCCATCAACAGTGCACAAGTGTTCTGTTTCCCCCACATCCTCACCAGTACTTTTGATTTTTTGCTAGTAGCTATCCCAACAGGTATGAAGTTTTTGATTTATAGTTCCCTGATAATTTGTGTTGTTGAACATCTTTTAAAATATCTGTTGACCATTTGTGTCTTTTTTGAAGAAATGTCTATTCAGGTCCTTTGCCCATTTTTAAATTTAGAAAAATTTCTGGATATTAACTCTTTATCATATATATGTTTTGCAAAAGTATTTCCATTCTGTAGGTTACCATTTCATTTGATTGATTGTTTCCCTATGCACATTTTTGAGTTTGGTGTAGTCCCAATTGTTTATTTTTGCTTTTGCTGTCTGCGCTTTTTGTGTCTCAATGAACTATGAAAAGAATAAACAAAACCCACAGTTTGTAGAATGAAGGAAATAAATAACAAATAGCAGAAATAAATGAAATAAGATATTAGAAAGACAATAGAAAAGACAAGCAAAACTAAGAGTTGGTTTTTGAAAAGATAAGCAAAACTAACAGACCTTTAGCTAGACTAAGAAGAGAGAATACTAGAATAAAATCAGAAATGAAAGACAGGACATTAAAACTATGTGATACCATAGAAACATAAAGGATCAAAAGGACTACTATAAATAATTATATACCAACAAATTGGATAACTTAGAAGAAATGGAGAAATTCCTAAAAACATGCAGTCTACCAAGACTAAATCATGAAGAAATGGAAAATCTGAGTAGATCAATAAAAAGTAAGGAGATTATATCAGTAATTAGAACTTTCACAATGAAGAAAAGCCTAGGATCTCATGGCTTCACTGGCAAATGCTACCAACCATTTAAATTTAAAGAAGAATTAATATCAACTTAAACTCTTATAAAATTGAAGAGAGGACACTTCTCATTTTACAAGGTCAACGTTACCTTGATACCAAAGTCAGAAAAGGACAATACAAGAAAAGAAAATTATAGGCCAATATCCCTGCTGAACATAGATGCAAAAATCCTTGATAAAATACTAGCAAACCAAATTCAACAGCACATTAAAGGGATCATACACCGTGATCAAATGGAATTTACTCCAGGGACAGAAGGATGGGTCAACATATGCCAATCAATAAATATGTTATACCACATTAACAAAATGAAGGATAAATCATATGATCAACTCAGTTGATGCAGAAAAAGCATTTAATGGAATTCAACATCCTTTCATGACAATTTTCAGCAAATTAGGTATGAAAGAAATGTACCTCAACATAATAAAGGCCAATATGACAGGCCCACAGCTAACATATTCAAGGGTGACAAGCTGAAAGATTTTCTTTAAAGGTTGGTAACAAGACAAATGTGCCCACTCTCACCACGTTTATTCAACATAGTACTGGAAGTCCTATCCAGAGCAGTCAGGCAAGAAAAAGAAATAAAGGAATCTAAATCAGAATGGTAGAAGTAATATTGTCTTTATTTGTAGGTGACAAGATCTTATATATACAGAACCCTAAAAATGTCACCAAAAAACTGTTAAACTAAATTCAGTAAAGTTGCATTGTACAAAATCAGTGTATAAAAATCAGTTGCATTTTTATGCACTAACAATGAACTATCTGAGAAAGAAATTTTAAAAACAGTCCCATTTATAATAGCATCAAAAAGAATAAACTATTTAGGAATGAATTTAACCAAGGAGGAGAGAGACCTATACACTGAAGAGTAAAACACCGATGAAAGAACGTGAAGAAGACACAGTTAAATGGAAGTAAACCCATGTTTATGGGTTAGAGAATTGATACTCAAAACAATCTACAGATTCAGTGCAATCTCTATTCAAAATTCCAATGACATTTCTTACAGGAAAAGAAACAAACAATCCTGAAATTCGTATGGAGCCACATAAGACACCAAATACCTCAAGCAGTCTTGAGCAAGAAGAACAAAGCTGGAGGCATCACACATCCTGATTTCAAGCAGTGTTATGAAGCTGTAATAATCAAAACCATAAGTTATTGGCATAAAAACACACAGATCAATGGAACAGAATAGAGGACTCAGAATTAAGCCCATACATATATGGTCAACTAACTTGTGACGAAGGCCCTAAGAATGCACAATGGGAATAAAATAGTTTCGCCAATAACTAATGTTGGGCAAACTGGGATCCACATGCCAGAGAATGAAATTGGACCCTTATGTTACACCAAACACAAAAATAATCTCAAAATGGATCAACTCAAAAGACTTAGATGTAAGACCTGACATCATAAAGCTTTTAGAAGAAAACTTAAGGAGAAAGCTCTCCTTGCCATTGGTCTTTTTAGAGAGAATTGAGAGGGAAGAAGACATGTAGAAGATTCTTCTATAATCTAGGTGTCACCAGGAGCCTCCACATTCTTGAATTCTAGCTAAGATTGCCTTTTGTTCATTTCCTATTTCTGCAAATCTTTTCTCCTAATTACCTCTCCATTAAATAATTTAGGGTTGTTTATTTCTAATCCAACATTCATTCAAACTTGAGGCATGACCGCTGCTTTTCTCCCAAAATTCAATTGTAAGAGTCAACAAAAGGCAACTTGTAGGGTCCAATATCTACAACTGTGTGTTAGATTTTCCTGTTGACTGACGTAAGTGCGTGGGAGCACACACTGCAGTGCTACTTAGAAAATAATCTAAAATTGAATATTGGCTTCCTGGTGTCCAGAAATTCTCTTGTCCGTGTCTACCAACTTGGAGCTCAGTTTTTCATCTTGTTATTCAGCTGTCTCTCCTGCTTCTCCTCTTCCCAGATGTCACAAAAATTCCTGTAAAGTTGCACTTTACAGGGCAACTCCCAAGCTTTGGTTTTGTTGAGTGGAAAATACAGTCTGAGTGGGAGAGCTGACTGGCTTTAGAAGCAATTTTTTTTTAAAGCTGTGTGCAGGAAGAGGAAGGCAGATGGATTCCAGAGTCAGGAGGAAAGGGGATTTTGGAACAATAAACATGACCAAGGGGGGGTGTGATTCAGTTTCTGTACAGCAAATAGCAACATACATCCTTTTTCTGTCTCCATGAATCTTAAATTTATTTATTTATAAATGTGGAGCGATATCTCTTTTTGGAATTTCTCAAACTGGAATTCTGCTCCATGGTGGGCATACGTATGAGGGCAGAGACCGTGTGAGGAAATCCTTCCACTTAGAACACATATTCTGAGGATATTAGTTAGGCAGATGATCATTGTAGGTAGTGACTCAGCACCTGGGGTTGGAGACTATATCATCTGTGCTCTTGATGTTCAAACCCAGATCTGGCCGATGACCCTGTGAAAAATGGGACAGTTTTGCTGTTATCACAGACCTGCCCCCATCTGGTCAGCAGTTTGCAGGGGTACAATATATACCTGTGGTAAAGAAACAGCTTCTGAGGAGAGCCTGCGTTTACCATGGAACAGTGCCCTCTGCTGTTTCTGAGGGAGCCATTCGGCCATAGTCAGATCATGAGGGAAGGGTGCACTGCTGCAGAGACAAAGCAAGCTGCTCCTTGTTTGCAATGGTCGAGATACTGGGAGGCCAACTCCTGGCACCTGCAGCCAGTGTCAGCTGTAAGTATTCAGTAGGAGCATCAAGACAGCCCAGCCACAGCAGCTGACCTCCCCTACATCTGATCCTAGGCTCTAATCCCACACTGCATGTGAATGCTCCTTCCCTATTTTCGCTGCAAACACAGAAGAGCTTCCATTAGTTTTGCTCCTTAGCAGAAGGAATTTTTACAACAGTGATTTTTAACCACTGAAGCTTGTCTTTAGAAAACTTCTGCTTCTCAGTCTTATAAAATTAAAGGAAGCACAGTCAATGGCTGCAGTGAAGTAGTCATGTAGAACAGAACAGCAGTTCACTGTCAGGAGTTTACACTGCTAAGGGATCAGCCTTGTTACCTTTCTTTCTTTTTTTCCTTCCTTCCTTCCTCCCTTCCCTGCTCCCCCCTCCATCATAATCATCTTTTTAGTAAAACCATCTAAAGTTGCCAGAATCTCCGTCTACAGGAATGATGTCACATAGTGGAAACTTTTTTTTCCTGACTCACTTTACATTCTGGAAACAACTGTTTTTGCTGGTTCTCTCCACTCTGAATTCTCATTCTCAGTTTTGTATTGTGGGTGTGACCCTGAATGATATAGTCAACATTTATTTACCTTTACTTTAACCAACAACAAGGGCACTTATGGACTTCAAGATGTTATTAGGGATTTGTGTCCTTCCTAACAACTTTTGAACTGTGTTCTCAGCATTATTTCACGTAGCTACAGCAGAGAAAACATAGTGATGAATAATGAAATATGCATGAAAAGAAAAATTTTAAAAAGTTTTTTTAAGTGACTCTGAAATCACAATGTGTGAAAGTACTTTTTCTTTCATGATTCTAAGTCTCAAATTCATGAGTGCAGAGGAGTGGATTTCTTGCTCTATCATGTGGCAGGACAATGGTAAATGGGAGCTGGCCATACCTTATCCTCTCCTTGTGCCAAGAACGAAGTCTGGTTTAATGAAACACCTATTAAGGCCACACCTACTGGGCAGAAACTGCCAGATTCTACTGGACCCTAGAATGCCACTGCCACTCATGTGGGAATAAGCCACGTGTGCAGCGCTGCTCTTTTGAGGTGGTGGAGGGTGTTTCCGTTTAAGGTGCCAGGTAAAAACTCAGTGACTTGAATTGTCAGACAATGCATATTTGCACGTTACTCTAGTAATTGCCAGGAGAAGAGGATTTTGTTTTCTCTGAGGCCTGGGGTTAAGAAAGAATTTACTCATACTAGACAATTTACCAGATTCAGAAAGTTGCCTAATTTTTTTTTCCATTTGGTTACTTCCGTTTGAAATACTTATCTGTGGTACAAGATGCCTGTAAGCCTTTCATTAAAGGATGACTTTGCTAATGCATGATCAGCTGATTATGGGACAGGGATAGGCCCTTGACCTCAGCCAATACAGATTCTTTGGTCTTTCCTGCTGTAGCTATTGGAAAAGACTGATTGTGTTGAAGTTGCTAATCTGGTACCATAGGATTTAGGTTATTGGCAGAATATTGCCACTTAAAGGAGCAATGCCCATTCAGAGAAAGGAGGGAGAGAGATGAAGTCCTGAGGACACTGGTGAAACTTCTGGATTCAGCCATGCCTGAAACCTCAGATTTTTAGTTCCATAAGGCAATATCTTTTTTAAAAATTTTGCTTTAATTTGTAAATTAGCTTAAGTTAAGGTCACTTGCTGCTATGGAGTTCTAATTATCAGTAGTGAGCCATCTGCATTGCGGAGTTCCAGCCTCTTAAATTTTTAAGATTAACTAGAAGTATTGATGGACTCTAACTTTGCTTAGCATCTATGACATTATTCTGAAAATGGTCTACTTTGTTTACTATTTCATACTATTTAGCTTATTCTGTAGCCACTGAAATCTAGTGACAGAGCTGTTTACTGTGCAAGGTCGATCTTGGAAAGACAACATGGGAGGAAAGGTAATCAGTAGGCAAACCTCAAGGGAAAACCTGAAGAAAACATCTTCCCTTTACAAGTTCCACCATCTCCTAGTGTACACAGTCAGGTACCACTTGCCTTCTTTTTCCAAGGATGTTTGGGGATTAGTGGGGCAACAAGTCCTCAGTCCGAAGTGTGAGAGATGCAGAGAGGAAGCTTCTTAGCCTCCACAAGGTGCTCCTGTTCAGTATCTTGGGTAGTATGTCGATTAGGAGATCTGGATTTATGAAGCTTATGTGGAAAAACAGGTAACCCAGCAGTGTGATGAAAAATAGGGTGATGAAAAAGAGAAATAGAAAAATTCTGAAAAGAGAAAGCCAAGAAACTGTTAGCCAGATGTTAGAAAACCAGGAACAGAACAGTAAGTCATACCTAAATGCACACCTGGTTCCTTCTTGATATTCAGATGTCTCCCACTAAATCTTGTCTCCATTCCCAGCAACCCCTTGTAAATGTGGTCCTTCCCTAGTGCTGGCTTGCTAGTTACTGTCTTCCATCACTGTGTTTTATTTTCTTTTAGTATTTATCATTATCTGAAATTATCTTGTGAAGTAGTCACACCGATTTATACCCCACTAGCAGAGTATACATTTCTGTGGGTCTACACCCTCTCCAATACTTACCATCAGATTTTTAAAGTTTCACTAATCAAATGGGTGTAAAGTAATTTCTCATTATGGTCTTGATTTGTATTTCCCTGATGAACAGTGATGCTGAATATCTGTGCATAGGTTTATTGGTCTTCTGTGTTCCTTTTGCCCATTTATCTACTAGGTTGTTTGAGCTTTTCTTAGTAAATGGTAAAAATTCTTTATATGTTCTTGATATGAATCCTTTTCCATGTGTGCTTTGAATAACTTCCCTCTACTTTCTAACTTTCACTTGCTCTAAGTGTTGAAGAGCAAAAGTTAATAATTTTTAATCAAGGCTAGTTTATCAACCTTTCCTTTAATTAGAATCAATCCTTTTTATGTCGTGTTAAAAATCCATGCCCTAATACCAAGGTCTGAAAGATACTTCTATCTTCATTGAGAGTTTGTAGCATTTTAAAAATATGTTCACAAATTCTTTGATACTCCTCTCATTATGAGATTTCCCTTCATTGGGATGTGGACTGGACTTAATGGCTCATTTCTAAAGAATACAATATTGTGGAAGTGACGTGACCGTGTATGATTTCCTAGACGAGGTACTAAAGGCACTGCAGCTTCTTCCTTACTCTCAGGAGAAAACCAGCTGTCGTATTGGGAGGCTACACAACCAGCCCTGTGGAGACGTGCATGTGATGAGGAACTGAGGCCTGTTGCCAAAAATCCAGCAAAAAAGCCAGTGTGAAATAGGTCCTGTAGCACCAGCCACGCCTTCTAATGACTGTAACTTTGGCCAACATCTTATCCGTAGCCTCACAACAGACCTTGAGCTAGAAGTACCCAGCTAAATGACTCAAAGATTCCTGACTCACAGAAACTATGGGATGATAAATGTTTATTATTTGAAACTAGTAAGTTTTTGGGTACTTGGTTAAGTGGGAATAGATAATAACTCATGCTGAAGTTTAAAGATTCCTTTCTTTTTGTGGACATCTAAGTCTTTAACACATCGGGCTTGCTTTTTATATATGCTGAATGTTAGTGATCTGATAGCATTTTTTGTCTTATTTGGGTAACGTTTTTCCCTACCATATTTTTCAACAATTCTTCCTTTCCCCTATGACATTCATAAGGAGGTCTAATCAAAGGTCTAAATGTGCACTGTTTCTAAGCTCTTTTTTTGTTCCATTTCATTGTTCAGTTTTCCTAGTCTGGTCCCAATAGCACTCTATCAGAATTATTGTAGCTTCATAGTAAGTTCTGATATCTGAAATGGCATATTCCCCACCTCTTGCTTTTCTTTAAAATTTCCAGGTTATCTCTGACCCTTTACTCCTCCAAATATAGTATATTTTAGAATCATTTCATTCAATTGCATGAAACATCTTTGGGGGAGTTTGATTGGAATTGAATTGACTATTTCTCCACTGGACACAACTGATGTATTTCTGGTGTTAAGGCTTCCTATCCATGATCATGGTATTTCTCTTCTTTCATTCATGATACTTTTAATATTTCTAATACATTTCTCTAAATTTCCCTATAGTGGTCTTGATTTCTTCTTTAAATGATGAATTTTTTTGTCCTTGTTGTGTTACTATGATTTGCACGAGCAAACCTCCACTGTTTCCTTCCTACATTAACCTTATCCGGCTGTTCTGGGCTGCCTCCAGCCCCAGGACAAATTCATTACCAACTGCACTCACTAGTCAGAGAGAACCCCTTCCCCACCAGTTCTCTGAAGTTTTTCTCTAGAGTTGATCTTAGAGCCCGGATCCAGGATCCATTCTAGTAAAGTATCTTAGAATTAGAATCAGAAGCCCTTTACAGACCTCCTTCCTCCTTCCTAGAAATCTCCTTGAAGCTGGATACAATATTCATAAGGAGGTTCTGGGTGACATTCCCAGGGAAAATCTTAGGAATAAAACCAACTTTTTAATCTCTTAACAACCAGCCTACCCGTGCCTCACAGAATGGTCAAGTAAAACAAGAGGAAAGGTGTTTGTAGTTTGGTGATCTAAACTTGTACATTGTCCTCCAGATTACCAGCTGAAGGCAGACAGCCCTTGGGAGTCCACATGGGCGATTCCATGCTGGGCACTGGTGTTGAAAGTATAGGTGAAGGCAGTCCTAGGATTTCTAGGAAAAATTCTACTAGTTGTTCCAGAACACTATATTTAGGGACACCAAAATATGTAGTACTTCATTTACCTTGTATGAAGGGATATCCCCCTTAAGCCAATATTCTAGACAATTGGAAATTACCTTTAAACACCAATAATTTTATGTTAATCATTTTGATGGAACTCTTTCTAAATCATATTTTATACCACTTTGAATATATGTTTCTCTATGCCTTCTTAAACAGATATTGAACATAATTTGACCTTTTCTTGAAAATGCAAGGACTTCATGAATATAGATTTTGCTGTCACAGTGATTCCTTCAGAACTAGTATGCACTCAGTTGTTTGAATCTTGAGTTCTTACTCAGGCTAACAAATATTTTTGAGCAATTACGATGTGCTGGATAGTGTTAGGTGCTTTATCTCTTTTTCACAATCATTTCCTCTTTTATCTGTTATTAGGCAGCAGTATATTGCATTTAGAAGTTCTCTCCCTATGTATGTATATATTTTTCATGTTGGGGGTAAAGAGCTGACATTGTAACAAGGTTTGAGGGAGGCATGTCTCATACAATAGGGTGAAATCCCAATCACTATGCTTATGTACTCCATTTCTAATCTACTGATTCTACTGGGGATCCAGACACATCAAATAAATTCAGATTGTTAAGGGAAGAGGGAGGAAATGTGAGATTTGCCACATCTCTTTTAGGTGATAACATTCCCATTTCTGATTACTGCTAGGCTGTTGGCTGCTAATACTGGAAAATGAAATCAGTAATTGCCTTTCGGCAAGAAGTCATAGCATTAGAACTGAGAAATGTGGTCACTGATGACACTAGTTTGTTGACTCTGTGTGTGTGTGTATGTGTGAGAATGTGTGAATGTGTATGCAAGGTTCTCCTTGTCGTCTGCAGGATGGCTAGTAGATCTCCCAGTTTTCAAGGAGTTTGCTCAAAGATATTTACTTGCCTTTTACAGAGCCATATTCCCTTCTTTTGGAGAGAATTGTCCTGGGAGAAGAAGAAAGGACATTGATAAATAAGCAGTTTCCTCACTGTCATGTAATATTCAGTGAGCCATTAGTTATATGTTATGTTTAGATACCATACAAATTTTTTTCATAAGCATAAACAGATGAAATTTTCAGACAATGTATATACATATATATGCATATATGTGTGTGCATTATTTATATATACATACACACACACATTATATATACATATATATACACTTACATATTTCTATATAATTTTGTATCACCTCCTTATATACTGATAGGAGTAAAGGAAGGCATAGGAACGTAAAGTCGGTTGCCCAAGGTTATACAGCTAGTAAGTGGAAGGGCCGGGCCTGAAGCCTGGACCTCTGGGAATCCACATTCTGGGCTCTCATAACTCTTTGCTTACCTTCAGCTCAGCCAGCAACCCTTAGAGGAATGAACAAGCTATGGACACCACAGAAATATATTCTGAGATAAGTTTTAGAAGGTATAAAAATGGAAAGATGATATATCCTGAATTTCTGTGACATTTCTTTTACAAAATATTTCCTTAGTTATTTCATTTTCCTTTTAACTTCCTTGGGAGATAAAAAGACGGAGGAGTTAAGATCACATTTTAAAATTGTGTAAATAAGGCTCATAGAATTGGAATCGTGAGGAACTGTGTGTTTTACACATTTGGTTCTATAGCTTGAGTCTGATGAGGGGAAGTGCCCTCTGATCAGCGCTCAGGGAGCGTCTCTGTAAGGACGGCTCAGACTCAGGGCGCGGGACCGTCATGGGACTCTGGTAACCCTGATGAACACGCTCTGTTTTTCCTCTGATGGGTAGTCAGACGAATACTTTGATGAGCCATTGGGGGTAGATGAGGGGACATATCAGAAAGTATGCTAAGCCTCATCCTAGAGAGGGGGAGTCCAGTTAATTTCAGGGTCCAGTTAATTTTTTTGCTGAGTGGAATATGCAAGAGAGGGGCCAGAATAACGTGCTCAGGACAATTGGAGTCATGGTCACTGTGGGCATGTGTGACATATACCCGAACATCTAGATGACCCCAGGGACAATGGTGTATCATTGATGTTTGCTTTTTAGGAAAAGAAGACTTCTTTTTTTTCTGAGGTTATCAAGATCATATATTTCATGCCAAAAAATTTCTGGTGAATGTCAACCTTGCCTCTTAAACCAATATACATTACAAAAATAAAGTTAAATAAAAGTTTATCTTTTAGTCCTGTGAACTTGCTGCCCCAAAATGCCAAACAGGCACAGAGCCGTGATGCTCTGCATCCAATTCTATGTCCTTCTGACCTTTGCATATGTGCTGGTGACATCACGATGTTAAATATGAACAGTCTTGGGGCTTTGTCATAAAAAAGTGATGACTTCTTATGTTAACTCATGGGGCATCTCTGATCAGATAGTGACAGATAACCCTGGTGCTTCGTGTTTTGAAAGATTCGGGACCATGTTTTGATCATCTGGAAAGAGTTCTGTGATTGCAGGAGGTGGGCGGTGTGGTGTATGTGTCATATATTAGCCTCTTCTCTGTAGAGTATACCCTCAGTTAATGTTCCTTCTTGCTTGCATTCTGAACCTTCTTAGGTCTTAGACTAGTTTCTAGGAGGGCATGTCATTTACATGGCTGTAAGAGAGGGAAGACAGTTGTCTTCTTTGTTTCAGGTTGGAATGCTTTGAAATTACGTCTAGTACTGTTCTTGGAAAATGCGCATGGGAAGATTTGTGTATGTTTCGTGGCTTATAGTGTTTTGGAAACTGACAGGCAGTGGCACTGAGTGAGAGGACACAGGGTAGAACACTCACCTTATTATTTTGGCTGTTGTATTTTTTTGCAGAGTTCATGCTCAAGACTTTTGATCTAGGGGGAAATGAACCGAGATAGTGGTTGAATAAAGTACACTCAAATATTCATACTACATAATGATTATTTAAAAAGTTTTACATTCTAAAGCTGTGCTGTCCACTATGGAAGTCAGTGGCTACATGTACCTGTGAACATTAAAATTAATTAAAATTAAAAAAAAATCAGTTCCTCAGTCACACTAACCATGTTTCAGGTACTCAGTAGGTGGCCATTGGCTACTTATTGGATGGCACAAAGTTTTACTGGGCAGCTCTGTTCTAGAAACTGAGCTTAGCACTGAAGCCATACTTAGTGTTCAAGAGGGCTCTCAGGAAGCATGAAGGTATCCTTCAGAATTCCAAGAGCAGGTACCCTGTGGCCCTCCCAGGCCGCAATGCATACCAGGGCTGTAGAGGCGGTATGAAGTTTGGGTCTCTTTACCTCGATCCCAAGATTCTAAAATATTTAATAAATACAAGTACTTCTTGACTAAGTTAAGATGTTACTTCTAAAAAGGGGCCAAGAAATGGGAGTGAGATTTTTGACTTTGTTTTCTCACCATTTCAATTCTAGACAAACTCAGAAAGGGGGGGCTTTTGTCTTACCATTTCTAACCTTTCATGGTCACAGTTTAGTACTTAATATAGCGTACAGTTTGAGTTTTGTAATATGATGGCCTTCGTGTCTCTAGAGGTTAGTTTCATGCCTATCTTATATGGCCGAGTCTCTATGTTTTTGGGAAAATGAGGGTGGTATTAGTTTAATGGGCTTTTCTGTGAAAGTAGGAATGTCCTACTCATCAGAGTGCCTGACCACCAGCCCTTTTAAAATCAGATGTTCCTGCCCTTAATATAAACCTGAATAATTGAAAATGCGATAAAAGCATGAAGGGAGATGTGTTTCTGTGGTTTTTTAAGAAGGATGGAAGAAGGACCTGCGTTTTAAAGTTGGTGTGGTTTCGTGGGAGTCAAACAATCGCTAACAGAAGGGAGAGAGATGTGGTGTTGGGGCTCACTCAGTCCCAAGTAGGAATTGGTCAGAGGAATGTTTGCTCTGACCCAGGCTGAGCTGGAGTTACCACTAAAACCAAGAAGTTACTTTTTTTGCCAAAACTCACACTTCTCTCTCAAGGAGCCGAGTCTCTGCTTCTTCTTCTATTTTCCTCCAAGTTTCCTGGTACTTCTTCCAAGAGAAATAAAAGAAACCACAGTTACTAATTAGAAGCCTTACACTTTTTCTAATCATAAGAAGCATGTATTATTACGTGGTAACATGAATGTTTGGTCTCCTTTTCCAGCCCCGACACCCACCACCACTCCTGGTCACTCGATGCACTTCCTACCTTCCCGGCAGGTCCCTGGGTAATTGGCATCTTGAAAGGAAAAGTGCTCATTATGAATTTAAGAGCACAGAGGTCAGGAGACCAGGGCTGTAACGGAATGATATTGGTGGTGGGTTGTCAGGGACCCAAAGTCGCTTTGTAATGCCACTTTGAAAAGTTAATATTGTCCTAGAAAGTGTTCTTTGAAAAGCCTGGTTTCATATTATCCTGTACCTTACAAACCCTTTTCTGTCCCATTACCGAGAAACTGTACCTTAATGCAGAAGACCTGATCTTTGCAGAGCTGGGCCACATGTGCATAGTCTTCCATTATCTGGGAAACCAAAATTCAGTCAAATTTATTTCAGGAAATTTCTCTTAAGAACAAGAGTATACTTGTTTCCTCCTAAATCCCAGACCCTACATGTAGTTTTCTAATTGTTCTAAATATGTTTTTGCTGTATATATGAACTCATTTTTTTTTTTTAGGATAGATAAGCTTTATTTTGGGGGGGATTTTATTTTGGGACAGTTGGGAGAAGAATAGATACTAATTTGTTGAAGTTAAAGATATGGAACATATCCCGTAAAAATTATTGAAGAGAAGGAAACCTAGGAGACTGCATTTATCTTCCTTTCCTTCATACCCTCCTCAACCCCGTAATGGTTCTGGATCTGGAGCCTTATTATATATAACTCAATCTATTTGCAGAATGTATTGCGTCGTCTAACTGAACATCAACTTTTCCTTCCTCTGGGAGAAGTAATACTGAAATTACTACCATCACCTTGGCCAGTTCCTTCTCTTGGTCGGCACAGGAAGCTTCCAGCTGTTGTAACTTAACCTACAGAAAGGGAAGGAGATGGGTAACTCAAGGTGCAAGCAGGATTCCATTCTGAAATGCTGTCTCAAAGGTTATCTTACAGGTGGTGGATGTGCATCAGGTGTGATATCAGCTGTCTTTTTAATGGAGGAGAGTCAAACCATGCAGCGTCCTTCTGGTGAACCTGCCCTTCTACACTCCCAAGCCCTTAGCGTTCATCAGGGCTCCACTCACGCTTAAACTACAATTCTCAGCTTCCTTCCTTCTTAGCTATTTCTCTTAGGGAAAACACCAATCTTGAAAAACTTCACTCTTCCTTTTCCTTTTATATACTTCCTGCTCACTCCTTTTTTGCTCCCCGTATTTCTTCTTCTTTCCTTTCCTTCCCTATTTGATGCAAGCCTATTCTATATTGGTGGCTATGTCGGAATGATGGGCAGAGGGCCATGAGAGTAGAAAGGGTACAGTGGTGAACAGGATTGACGGGCAGAGTCTCTGCCTCACAGAGCTGACATTCTAGTTGGGGACATTAACAGATAAGTCAACATGATAATGATAAATGCTATGAAAGAAATACAAACAGAGAAATGTAGTGATAGCGATGGCATGAGAGCTATCATAGGTGAAGTCCTGTCTGATGAGATGATCCTGGGTTGAAATCTAAATGGTAAATATTAGCCAAATGGAGATCTGGAAGAAATACGTCCCATGCAGGGTTGCAGCAAGAGCCAAGACTGTGAAAGAGCACATATGTAGTGTGTATGTGGAAGTTATGTGGCTGGAGCATGGGGAAACACCTGGTAAGGAGGAGATGAGGTGGGGAAAGGTTGACATGGATGAGATTATGTAGGGCCTTGTTGCTTCTAGAGTTTGGTTCTTTATTTTAATTGCCAGGTGTGAGAAGCCAGGTGTGAGAAATCGGGAATTCTCTATTTTTCACTTTGTATTTCTATTTTCAGTGTGTCCATATCTGCAGGGCCTCCACAGACATAGTATGGGCCTAAGTGTGAGCTTAAGAAGCTAAAGAGAAATAAGGCAAGGGTAAGATGGAATTCTACAGGAAATATCAAGTAAGAATTTTACCTGCTTTCTGAATAAAAAAATAAGTCCACCTTTTTTCATCTTTGACAAGATGGATTGTGGTTGTGCCCAGGTTTTTATCTTTGGAACACAATTAGAGAAACGCTAAGCAGTGTATGATGATGCACTCAGCAGGTAGAGGTCACTAAATATTTGAGTGATAAACTGAATGAATCCTTTTCTGGATGGGAGTCAGTGATAGAGTGTGTAAATTACCTAGCACACAGTAGATTGACAAATCCTAGCTCTGCTCTATGAATTCATACATTTGCCTCAGCTAGACTTTTAAATAATCACTTTAAATATGTGACATTTCAAGGTTTTACTCTTCAAAAAAAGGAAAGAGTTTTAAAAATACACAATATCATTCAGTTTTTCAAACTGAGGCTGGAAGGGGCTGATTAAATCGCCCAACTTCATATACCTCACTAAGTGCTGGGACCAGGATATAAACCAGGGACTTCAGTGTTATATATGCATTGTGCAATTGTGTTCTGCTCTCCCTAAAGGAAGAGAAACAAAATATATGGCTTCAGAGCGAAATTCCTTACCAAGGGCAGAAAAGAATTCAGTACTCAGTAGTCTAGGCTTAAGTCTGACATGGGCTAAAACTACACAGAATTTATCCCAGTTTTGATAGTTGTTTCCACTTAAAAGCTTGCTTCCTGGTTATGTAACCCAAACCCACTCAAGATTGCTTTTTCATTTACCTTTGAGTCTTCTAGTGGTCCCTTTAGATGGCCTTGTTCACACTTGGTTGCCTTCTGCGATTTCCTTGTAAGCTATGATTTTAAATAAATACATTTTTCAAATAAAAGTGCATCAAATAAAAAATTCTAGAAGACAAGCACACTGTTTGGTGTGTAGAACCAATAACATGGCCTTGATAAAGCTGCCAGGAGATTGTCCCTTAATGGATACTTGGTGCCCTTGGAAACATCTTATTCTACCTCCGTCGTCTTCTCACTAGTCTTGGCCACCAAAGCTAGAGTCTGCACAAGCAGGAGTACTTCCCTGAACCCTGTGCCATTCCGGGCTACAGAGGGCTGCAGGCATGGGTCAGAAAGTAGGGCAATCATAGGAAACCCGCCGTATTTTGAGCAGGAGTTGAGGTAGAGTGAATGCCTGGATAAGGAAAGGGGAAGCCCTTGGGATTTAAGTATTTTAAAAAGTCTGTTGAAAAAAATTAACCTTTCACCTTCCGACAAAGTGTCATTGGATTCCATTTTCTTGTGATAGAATGAAAAACCCATGGGATCACCAAATAGCCCAAATGTCGCACCCACCCCCTTCACCTCATGCTTGCAGGGGAAGTCCATGGCATTCAGGTACGAGGCTCAGCCTCAGGAGAGTGGGGCAGGGGTAGAACCCACGCCCAGCACAAACTTTTCTGACACGTGGGATCCTCTATGATCATTTTCCCTCCCTTGTGTCTTTGACAGCTGGAGCCCCTGCGGGGAACGTGGGGAAAACTAGAGCCCCAACCCACCTTTTTTTGAAGTTCTCTTATGCCGTGTACCAGGGTCTCATTTTTCCTTTCCTGTTGAGAGAAAGAAGCAGAGCATAGGTGTGGAGCTCCCTGCTACCACCCATGTTTATTCAGCTGATTGTTCTCCCTTTCACCTGGTGCCTTTTTCCCTGCAGTAACTCTACCTCACTGCATACTGTCAGGTAAAGGACCTGTGGTTTGATTTCCACATATATATGTATATACCAACTCAACAGGATAGACATGCCCACATGCAGGGCTTCCCAATACTGAATATTACCAAAGAAACTGTGCCACTGACACATATTTTACCATGACTTTTGACTATTCTTTGCATGTAAAAAAGAGGAGACTAGCTTATCTGATGACTAATGAGAGACAGCTGAGGAATAAAACCTATCAGATGGCTCTTCCCAGCTCCTTGCTTACAAGTCTGGCTATTTCTTCTTCCTGTTCTTGCAAAGTTCTTTCCCTTTCCACGGTGGTAGTATTTTCCTTCTCCCACTCATCATCTTCTGTCAGGTCTTGAGTCTGAGTGATCTCACTTTCCAGCCTGAATGACAGAAGCACATAGTGTGAGGAACAGACAGCTTCAGAACTGGAAAAGCATATCTATCAGTTTTAAGGGTTACTTCAGTGTCAGTAAATATGGCTCTCAAGTTGGAAACCCATTTTTCCTGGGTCCTTACCATCATAATCACTTCAAAGGCAGGAAAAAGAATCACTTCAGCGTTTGACCTGAGTCCTAAGTCAAACACCCTAGTGTTCTTTCAGCTCAGGTGAATATCATCCAATCTTTCAAGAATCTCTTTGAAACTTGCTGTAATTCAGGGTTTGAGCCACAGAAAATGCCAAAGAATGAAGAAGGAACTGCTACATAAGATATAGGTCTCTAGAGCAAGTAGGAAAATTCAGGTTTGTCTCTTCTCCTCTATCCCATCCCTTGGGTTGGGAACTTCCCTCAAGAAAACCCAGCACTCACCTCTGTATTTCCTCTTCTTTCTGGTGGATTTGGAGAAGAAGTTCCTGATTTGCCTCATCTCTGATTTGCAAGTCTCTTTCAAGGTCTGTGTTCAAACTTTCTAGGTTCTTATTTGACTGGGTCAGTCTTAAGATCTCCACCTCCTCTGACCTATAGATTCAGCCCACGAAAGGAACAAGGGCCAGTTATCTCAGGGTCAGTGACCTTTGGGCCAGGAGGGATATCTAGGAGACACGTAATGCAACAACCTGGCTGTTTCTGGGAGCACACCTTTCCTTTTTCATAGGAAATTGTATTTCTTAATCACGCCCTTACAGTTTGTTTCAGTAATTCTCAACTTGGTGAGCAAGAGAGGATTTTCCCAGGCTTTCTTGATCAAAGTGCACAATATCATAGTACACCTCCTCCCTGGTTCCAGGAGAAGTTTGTTTCCTTAATAGCCTCTTGTATTGGAGAGAATGGTTTCTCAGGCAAATGGTGCACAAAATCTGCTCATGAAATACACTTCCATTGAGTATTTTCATCCAGGCACCTGGCACATCACTTAGATTTGGTTTCTGCCTTATGCCGCAAGAGCTCTCCACCAGCAGACGGGGCTTCTGTTTCTCCTTCCCTCCTCCCATCTCAGAACTTCTCCATTGCCTGCTACAAAGCTTGAGAATCTAGCCTGGGAGATACTCCACCGAGTACACACAGATATGATCCAGGCATTCACTTTCAAGAATACAAACATCTTTTTTGAAGTACATTTGAATGTAATAATGGTAATACCTCAGTGGTTTAGAAAGGGTACCTGGCGAACGGGAAGCTCTCAATAACTTTTTCTTTTTGTTGTGTGTCAGTTAATTGGTTTCTCTTTGAGACTATTAACTGGGAATAAAGTGTGAGGGAGAGGCCTTTTGTTTTGAGTAGGAATGAGGGATGATTTTGGCAAAGTAAGTCCTTCCTTGGAAGGGCTGATTGGATGCAGGATTTACAACAGTTGTCACTTCAGGAGGACATGGAGTGCTTGGGGTGGTGTCAGCAGGGGGTTGAATAGACAGGAGCGTAGGAGGTAGCCGGGGGATGGGGGGGAGATGAGGGAAGTCATGCAGAGCAGACCTGCTTCACACCTTGGTCCTTAGATGTGGCTTTGCATAATCATGATACTTACTTGTGATCTAGCTGATCCTCCTTGGGTTCTTCCATTGTAGATTCCCTAAAATACCAGCAGAGATGTATTGGATGAATTGGGGAAATGGGTCCATTTGTGAAACACAGAGTAACTAGCCAAGAGTCCCAAAGGATAGGGACAAAATTAAGTCAACTGATTTCCTCCCTCCAACCGCCCAGGTTTTGGCCATGACAAAACCCAGCCCCTTGATTCTTCTGTCCCTGATCTGACTGTACCTCAGACAAGGATACAGTGAGGATATAGGGATAATGCTGGGAAATTCATTGTATGTCTTTGTAGTGGGTACATGCGGAGATGGTTCTCTAGAACAAGAACCCTTTCAGTCTTTGCTCCAGGTAATTAGAATCAATAAAGGTCACCCCTTCCTCTTAAGTCCCTTTTTGCTCCGTGCCCAGCTGCTTTCCTTAAGGCCCCATGGGCATGAATGTAGGTGCATGACCACCCTGGAAAGTAATCTTTCTGACCTGTAGCTGGGACTCTGTAAGGATCTTCAGATTTTAAGATCTTTAGTATTAAATAGGGCTCAGAAAAACCAAGCAGAAGTAGATGATTTGGTTCATTCTATACCTTAGATTCCTTTTTTTCTCCAATTCTTCAATAAACTCTGTCCCCCTTCTGTAAATGGCTTCCTGATTCTACCTTAGTCGCTCAGCTTCTGAAGTCTAATCTTTCCCCACTGGAACCAACCAGTAGAGTGTCAGAACCTTCCAAAGGGTCAGGACTCTGCTACTGACATAGGATGGGTGGGGCAGCATGTCATAGTGGGGTGGGTGACAATGGTCATTCATGCAGAGTTCCAAGGCTATGTGGGTATATGAGGAGATGGTTCTCTAGAACAAGAGCCCTTTCAAACTTTGCTCCAGGCAATTAGAATCAATAAAGGTCATCCATTCCTCTTAAGTCCCTTTTTGCTCCGTGCCCAGCTGCTTTCCTTAAGGCCACATGGGCATGAATGTAGGTGCGTGACCGCCCGGAAAAGTAATCTTTCTGACCTGTAGCTGGGACTCTGTAAGGATCTTCAGATTTTAAGATCTTTAGTATTAAATAGGGCTCAGAAAAACCAAGCAGAAGTAGATAATTTGGTTCATTCTGTACCTTAGATTCCTTTTTTTCTCCAATTCTTCAATAAACTCTGTCCCCCTTCTGTAAATGGCTTTCTGATTCTACCTTAGTCGCTCAGCTTCTGAAGTCTAATCTTTCCCCACTGGAGCCAACCAGTAGAGTGTCAGAACCTTCCAAAGGGTCAGGACTCTGCTATTGACAGGATGGGTGGGGCAACATGTCACAGTGGGGTGGGTGACAGCCGGGGGTTGGATAGACGGGTGTGTAGGAGGAAGGGAGGGGGAAGATGAGGGAAGTCATGCAGAGCCGACCTGCTTCACACCTTGGTCCTTGGATGTGGCTTTGCATAATCATGATACTTACTCGTGATCTAGCTGATCCTCCTCGGATTCTTCCAATGTAGATTCCCTGAAATACCAGCAGAGATGTATTGTATGCATTGGGGAAATGGGTCCATTTGTGAAACACAGAGTAACTAGCCAAGAGTCCCAAAGGATAGGGACAAAATTAAGTCAACTGATTTCCTCCCTCCAACCGCCCAGGTTTTGGCCATGACAAAACCCAGCCCTTTGATTCTTCTGTCCCTGATCTGACTGTACCTCAGACAAGGATACAGTGAGGATACAGGGATAATGCTGGGAAATTCATTGTATGTCCTTGTAGTGGGTACATGTGGAGATGGTTCTCTAGATCAAGAACCCTTTCAATCTTTGCTCCAGGTAATTAGAATCAATAAAGGTCACCCCTTCCTCTTAAGTCCCTTTTTGCTCTGTGCCCAGCTGCTTTCCTTAAGGCCCCATGGGCATGAATGTAGGTGCATGACCACCCTGAAAAGTAATCTTTCTGACCTGTAGCTGGGACTCTGTAAGGATCTTCAGATTTTAAGATCTTTAGTATTAAATAGGGCTCAGAAAAACCAAGCAGAAGTAGATGATTTGGTTCATTCTGTACCTTAGATTCCTTTTTTTCTCCAATTCTTCAGTAAACTCTGTCCCCCTTCTGTAAATGGCTTCCTGATTCTACCTTAGTCGCTCAGCTTCTGAAGTCTAATCTTTCCCCACTGGAACCAACCAGTAGAGTGTCAGAACCTTCCAAAGGGTCAGGACTCTGCTACTGACATAGGATGGGTGGGGCAGCATGTCATAGTGGGGTGGGTGACAATGGTCATTCATGCAGAGTTCCAAGGCTATGTGGGTATATGAGGAGATGGTTTTCTAGAACTAGAGCCCTTTCAAACTTTGCTCCAGGTAATTAGAATCAATAAAGGTCATCCATTCCTCTTAAGTCCCTTTTTGCTCCGTGCCCAGCTGCTTTCCTTAAGGCCACATGGGCATGAATGTAGGTGCGTGACCGCCCGGAAAAGTAATCTTTCTGACCTGTAGCTGGGACTCTGTAAGGATCTTCAGATTTTAAGATCTTTAGTATTAAATAGGGCTCAGAAAAACCAAGCAGAAGTAGATAATTTGGTTCATTCTGTACCTTAGATTCCTTTTTTTCTCCAATTCTTCAATAAACTCTGTCCCCCTTCTGTAAATGGCTTTCTGATTCTACCTTAGTCGCTCAGCTTCTGAAGTCTAATCTTTCCCCACTGGAGCCAACCAGTAGAGTGTCAGAACCTTCCAAAGGGTCAGGACTCTGCTATTGACAGGATGGGTGGGGCAACATGTCACAGTGGGGTGGGTGACAGCCGGGGGTTGGATAGACGGGTGTGTAGGAGGAAGGGAGGGGGAAGATGAGGGAAGTCATGCAGAGCCGACCTGCTTCACACCTTGGTCCTTGGATGTGGCTTTGCATAATCATGATACTTACTCGTGATCTAGCTGATCCTCCTCGGATTCTTCCAATGTAGATTCCCTGAAATACCAGCAGAGATGTATTGTATGCATTGGGGAAATGGGTCCATTTGTGAAACACAGAGTAACTAGCCAAGAGTCCCAAAGGATAGGGACAAAATTAAGTCAACTGATTTCCTCCCTCCAACCGCCCAGGTTTTGGCCATGACAAAACCCAGCCCTTTGATTCTTCTGTCCCTGATCTGACTGTACCTCAGACAAGGATACAGTGAGGATACAGGGATAATGCTGGGAAATTCATTGTATGTCCTTGTAGTGGGTACATGTGGAGATGGTTCTCTAGATCAAGAACCCTTTCAATCTTTGCTCCAGGTAATTAGAATCAATAAAGGTCACCCCTTCCTCTTAAGTCCCTTTTTGCTCTGTGCCCAGCTGCTTTCCTTAAGGCCCCATGGGCATGAATGTAGGTGCATGACCACCCTGAAAAGTAATCTTTCTGACCTGTAGCTGGGACTCTGTAAGGATCTTCAGATTTTAAGATCTTTAGTATTAAATAGGGCTCAGAAAAACCAAGCAGAAGTAGATGATTTGGTTCATTCTGTACCTTAGATTCCTTTTTTTCTCCAATTCTTCAGTAAACTCTGTCCCCCTTCTGTAAATGGCTTCCTGATTCTACCTTAGTCGCTCAGCTTCTGAAGTCTAATCTTTCCCCACTGGAACCAACCAGTAGAGTGTCAGAACCTTCCAAAGGGTCAGGACTCTGCTACTGACATAGGATGGGTGGGGCAGCATGTCATAGTGGGGTGGGTGACAATGGTCATTCATGCAGAGTTCCAAGGCTAGATGGATGGCCGAGTCTTTCGTATGGTGGCACTCAGTTCAACGGTTGTGATTCCTGGGTAGTATGAAGGGGTAGTCCCTGTGTTTTATTTTTCTTGTAGTTTGAGCTTCCTCTCTGCCCGAGTGTGGCTATGGGAACCTGGGTCCTAAGGCAGCAGTCTGATCCCATAACCGCTCATTCATCTGACACACACTGAAACATCAGAAGAGCGCTTATGGATGCCAGGCACTGTTCTAAGCATGAGGGAGACAGAGTGAACAGAACAGCCCAAACACCTGCCATCACGGAGTTTACATTACAGGGTGTGCATGTGAGGGCAGGAGGGGTAGCACAACGCAATAAATGAGTACATTTATTTTATTTGGTATGATAAAAAAGGGGAATGCTATGGAGAAACAGAGGTGAAGAGGGTGAGAGGAAATTCAGTGAGTACTGTTTACGTGGGTGGGAACTGAAGTTTTAAATAGGGTGGTGCAGAGAACGCACTGAGCATTGCCAGACCCAGAAGTGTGTTGTAGATGTGTCAAGAGGCCTAATCAATGGGAAGGAAACCTTAGGTTGTGCTGAGGTGAACATAGAATCCTCAGGCCTAACGACCAAGGGCAGTAGCAAACAAGGCCCATGGCCACCAGAAGCATGGACCAGCACGCAGCCGAAGGGCCAGCAGGCCCAGGGCACCAGCAGGAGGCGTGAGGACGCAAAGCTCCTCCTTTGATGCTTAGAGGATACGTAGCTTTTCCTGCAGCTGCCACTATTCTGGGGAAAAAGAGAACTCTGGAGAGGGAGAATCTGTCCAAAATACTGAGATATTGCCCATAGAGATTTTTAACTGGGAAAAGTCCATGATATCTCGAGTTGGCCCCATTGTATTTTCTGCCAACTGCAGTCAGAGCAGGGAGAGGGGAAGATAAAATCAATTGCACTATGTAAAGAATATGTTCCTGCATACATTAGTCTGTACACTTTGGCCACATTCTGTACAATTTGTAACTTTTCGCTTAAGTCAAGGAAACCTGGGAAGTTTTGAATCTCTACTTCAATACTGTATTGAGTTGATTTGTGGACCAGAGTGACTTCTTAACATACTGTAGTTTCTAACAAACTTTTTGTAAAATTAACGGCCTCTGATGACCTCCATTACCATCTCCCTTTATGAAGCTGTACACAGAAGAGTAATTAAGTAACAATTCAGGCCAATGGCCTCTCCCAGGATTTAATGGTAGGGAGAGTTCATTAATCCCAGCTGCTTATATAGGTTTTCCAGGAAATGCCCTGGACCAAGGTTATCGTAGCTACTAATGGATTGGATAGGGACTTTCACTGGGATAAAAATAAAGCTCTGTCCCGGAGGGGCTACCAAAGGCAAACCTGTAGGGGCCGCAGAACCCCAAAGCGTGGGACCTTGTGTGGGACGAGGACAACAGACTGCTATTAGTGAGAATTGCTAAATCAAGGTAGAAACAGGGTCTTGGGGGCAAATGAAGGTCCTTGATGTAAGCATTGCCGCTATTCGAGAGGTGGCTTGATTAACACCCAGTGCAGCATTAGAGCAGCTGTTTTCACCTTGTAACTTTTTCAAGCCGTGCTGGGCCCTGTGCAGAAGAGTCACTGAGACACATCAGACTGTGCTGCATTGTGGCTGCGAACTCTGGCCTTGGCGTGGCAGTCTGTTGTGAAAACATCCCCTCCTCTTCCAGGCTGGGCACTCAGGATCTGTTTGCCTGGCCCTCTCCCTGCTGCTGTGAGGGGGCAGGCCAGGTGCCCGAGCCCTGGACACGGCTGCCTGGGCCCTGGCCCTTCCTGCTGACTCACCTGTCGTTTCACTTCCGCAGATTCTGCTTGTGTATGTTTATAGATGAGCCTGGTTTTGAGGCTCATAACTACGCAAGACTCTAGAACGTCATTGTAGATCATTGTTTTTCGAATACAGAATCAAATACATGATTTTCCTTTTGTCCTTACTTATTTTTAGTTACTATTTTTGTGCAATCTTTAGGCTCATAAAACCTGTTTGAATTCCCTTTTAAAATACTCAGGATAGCTTTCTCAAAAGCAGAAATTTGAACTGGACTGAAATGTTAAGAAAAATAAGGAATGTACCATTAGTTCATTCTGCCATTATTTAATATCCAATAAACAACTATGGTAGTTTGAACTGGCAAAATGTGTATGTATTTTCTTTTATGATTCATTGTATTGCTGTTACAATAGCATAAATTATTTAAAAAACGAAAACTCATCAAGGATCTAACCTCAGCAAAACCCTGTATTTTTACAAGTTTTCTTCTATTTTTCCTATTGACAAACCATCTTTTGTAGTTATCATAGAATAGATAATACTGTTGTTTGCCTTCTCACTTAATATTTCTCATAAACATTTTCCAGGTTTTTACATACCATATATCATTTCAGTCAGCACACAAAATTCTGCTGAGTTGATAATCTTCATAATTTGCCCCTCCACACCCTTCTCACCTGTTTGTCTGTGTACATACCTGTCTCCCCTGGAGTGCCAGGAGAGTGCCCTGTATTAATGTTCTAGGGCTGCTGTAACAAAGTGCTGCACACTGGGTGGCTTAAACAACAGAAGTTTATTTCCTTACAGTTTTGGAGGCTATGAGGCAAGGTGCTGGCAAGGCTGGTTTCCCCTGAAGCCCCTTTTCCTTGGCTTGCAGATGGCCGTGTTCTCCCCTGTGTCCTCACAGAGGCATCCCTGTGTGGGTCTGTGTCCTTATTTCCTCTTTTTAAAATGACACCGTCATAGAGGATTAGGGCCCTCCTTCATGACCTCATTTTAAATTAATTACCTCTTTAAAGACCTAATCTCCAAATACAGTCACATTCTGAGGTACTAGGAATAAGGACTGCAGTATATGAATTTTAGTAGGACACGACTCAGCCTACAAGAGGTATTCAACAAATGTTTACCTGTGATGAGCATTCAGGCTATTTCCCCACCCTTCCCCCAAATAAAAGCACTTCAAAGAATAGATTTATATAGTCATTACATTTTTCAGATACAACCAAACTGTCAGATATGTATTTATATTTTTACCACTTTTGAATGTCTTCTAATATATCAGCTTTTAATTTTACATGTGAGGAAAATAAAGACAAGAGACACAATGAATGTTTTGCTGCTATTATGTTTCCATTTGGAATGGAGGCTCAAGTGTTTTTTTTTTAATTTTTTTATTTTTTACGATTTTTTATTTTTACGATTTGTTCCTTTATTTCCTGGTAACCTCAATGCACATCTGCTTATCTTTTTTGTTTGATGGTTTTTATTTTGTTATCATAAATCTACAATTACATGCAGGCCATTATATTTACTAGGCTCGCCCCTTCACCAAGTCCCCCCTGCAATCCCCATTACTGTCACTGTCCATCAGCTTAGTAAGATGCTGTAGAATCACTACTTGTCTTTTCTCTGCTGTACCGCCCTCACGTAGCCTCCCACCCCCCACATTATACATGCTAATCGTAATGCCCTCTTTCTTTTTCCCCCACCCTTATGAGGCTCAGGTTTTTATCATGCGTTTTTCTTCCCTATTGGAAATTGTACATTGGAATATTTTCCCCTTTCATATTATTTATTCTCTCTTTGTCTTATAAAGGCAATATTAAACCTTCTTGGTGAACAATTTCTGCCAAAGTTGCCATTGAGAGTGTTTTATTTTTTTATTAAGGTATTATTGATATACACTCTTAAAAGGTTTCACATGATAAAACAATGTGGTTATTACCTTTACCCATATTATCGTGTCCCCCATATACCCCATTGCAGTCAGTGCCCATCAGTGTAGTAAGATGCCACAGAGTCACTACTCGTCTTCTCTGTGCTAAACTGTCTTCCTCATGATCCCCCTACACCATGTGTGCCAATCATAGTACTCCTCAATCCCCTTCTCCCTCCATTCCCACCCACGTTCCTCATTCCTCCCTTTTGTCCTTTTGTTGGATTGACCCCTTTATCATTATGTAATGTCCTACTCTGTCTCGTGACTTTCTTTGTCTTGAAGTCTATTTTGTCAGATAGAAGTATTGCATCTCCTGCTTTTTTATCCCTAGTAGTTGCATGAAGTATCTTTTTCCATCCCTTTTTAGTCTGTGCTTGTATTTAGGTTTGAAGTGAGTCTTTTGTAGGCAACATATAAACGGGTCTTGTTTTTTTTAATCCATTCCGTGACTTTATGTCTTTTTATTGGTGCATTCAGACCATTTATATTTAGAGTGATTATGGATAGGTATGTACTTATTGGAGGCTTTAGGTTCGTGGTTATCAAAGGTTCAAGGGTAACTACCTTGCTATCTAAGAGTCTAACATAACTTACTTAGCATGCTAATAAAAAAAACAATCTAAAGATTCTTTTTGTTTCCTCCTCTTTTTTCATCCTCCTCCATCCTTTATATATTAGGTATCATATTCTGTACTCTTTGTGTATCCCTTGACTGACTTTGGGGTTAGTTGATTTAATTTTGCACTTACTTAGTAATTAACTGTTCTACTTTCTTTACCGTGGTTTTATTACCTCTGGTGACAGCTATTTAGCCTTAGGAACACTTCCATCTATAGCAGTCCCTCCAAATTAGACTGTAGAGTTGGTTTGTGGGAGGTAAATTCTCTCAGCTTTTGCTCATCTGGCAAGTGTTTAATCCCTCCTTCAAATTTAAATGATAGTTTGTTAGAGTATTCTTGGTTCAAGGCCCTTCTGTTTCAGTGCAGTAAATACATCATGCCACTCACTTCTGGTCTGTAAGGTTTATGCTGAGAAGTGTGATGATATCCTGGTGGGTTTTCCTTTATATGTAATCTTTTTTCTCTCTCTCTCGCTGCTTTTAGTAGTCTGTCCTAATCCTTGATCCTTGTTGCCATTTTAGTTATTATGTGTCTTGGTGTTGTCTTCCTGTGTTCTTTGTATTGTTAGATCTGTGCAGCGCCATGGCCTGAGAGACTATCTCCTTACCCAGATTGGGGAAGTTTTCAGCAATTACCTCCTCAAAGACACTTTCTATCCCTTTTTCTCCCTCTTCTTCTTCTGGTACCCCGTAATACGAATATTGTTCCGTTTGGATTGGTCACACAGTTCTCTCAATATTCTTTCATTCCTGGAGATCCTTTTTTCTCTCTGTGCCTCAGCTTCTTTGTATTTCCCTTCTCTAATTTGTATTTTATTTATATTCTCTTCCACCATATGTAATGTTCTTTTAAAACCCTTTGTTGTGTTCCTTAATGATTGGATACCCACCCTAAATTAATTCCTGAGTTCTTGAATATTTTTCTGTACCTCCAGGAGCATGTTTATGATTTTTATTTTGAACTCTCTTTCAGGAAGATTGGTGAGTTCAATTTCATTTGGCCCTTTTTCTGGGGCTTGTGAGATTTTGGTCTGTACCAGGTTCCTTTTATGTTTCATATTTGTATGTGGTGCCTTCTAGTGCCCAGAAGCTCTACTCTCTGGAGCTGCTCAGTCCCTGGAGCGATGTCGGGGGTCACAGGGGACTGGGGCTGGTGGCTGTGGGAAGGAAAGAGCTGTTTCCTGCTTTCCGGCTGCTATGCCTGTCTCCACTGCCAGAACCAGAGGGCTGAACACAGAGGTGTAAGCATCTATGCTTTGTGTTTGTAGCTGCTGTAGGCAGGGCTTCCCTCTGGCTGGCCTGACGTCAGGGCAAGGACTGCCAGTTTACAAGCCAGGTGTGGGCTGGCCGGGAGGAAGGCACAGCAGGCTGCGTATCACAGTGAGGAGCCTTGGAGCTGTGTAGCCAGCCAGGGGAATGGAGTACCTGAAGATCATGAAAGTTCCCAACCTGCTGGGCAGAGTGTACCTGGACAATTTTGTCAGTCCTTGCCCCTTTACCAGCACTCTCACTGTTAGGAAGTCTCTCAGAATGCCTGTCCAGAGCAGCTGGATATGGATCCCTGTTTTCCACAAGTAGCTGGAATCTCAGTCTTTCTAGGTATTCTGCCTGTCTTATTTTTCTGACCCCACTAATCACCAGAGCACCATGCAATGTAGGTTCGTACTCCCAAAGCAGATCTCCAGGGTTGGGTGTTCAGCAGTCCCAGGCCTTCACCCCCCTCCCCACTCTATTTCTCTTCCTCCCACTGGTGAGTTGGCGTTGGGAAGGGCTTGGGTCCCCTTGGGTCACGGCTTTGGTACATTACCCTGTTCTGTGAGATCTGTTCTTTTCTCCAGGTGTATGCAGCCTGGCGCAGTCCTCTTTCCTGTTGCTCTTTCAGGATTAGTTGTATTAATTATACTTTTGTATTATACATGGTTTTAGGGGGAGATCTTTGTCTCACCTCTCATGCCACCATCTTTAATCCTTTCTTGGCAATGAGAGTTTTTATCCCTAACTTCTCCTCCTTTCCTATGAAACTATTTCCTAGAACAACTGAAATCCATATATTACCTCTCCTCCCCTGTTCTTTTAAATGATTTTCATTGGGATAATTCTTCTTCCAAATAGGTATTTGGCAGTCCCATATTTTCTGGTTGCATTTTCCACAAAGAAGTGTCTAGTTCAGGAGTCAAAGGATCCAGTCCCATCCCATAATCACAACTCTTCACTTGGTATGGAGTTGAGGTTTCTGCCCTCTGACAGCCGAGGCCTGCAGTGGGCCTCAGGCTGCATCTGGGGAAGGGCTTGTTGACTCACCTCTTTCCACACTGAGCTTATCTACTTCTCCTTCCCACTATGCTGGCTACCCTTTCAGACTCCTATTGGGAAGGAGAGAAGGGGAATGTTAAAGGATTTCTTTAATTCTGTTGTGCCCAGCACCCTGTCCTCTAGGGCCTGGTTCACGTTCGCCCCTGATTCTTTCTCCTGCAGATGCTGTTATTAAGTTTTTGCAAGTTGCCCAACCACTATCTGAATATCACTGGAATCTCTAGCCCTGACCGTTCGAATCCAGTTGTTTGTTTGCTTCTCCCTCAGCAAGTTAGACTTTTGTCATCCTGTCACCTTCTCTTTGCTGGGCTCTTGCCCTTTTAAGTGGCCACATAATTTGTAGACCTCCATGTACTGACTTCCCTCAGTGTAGAAGTCACTGAAGATCGAGGGCCCCTCACTCAAAAAGTACTAAGAATTTCAAGCCAGTTACTGCAGACATTAAACCCATCAGAGATTCCTTCTGAGTGTAGGTTCCATGTGACTGCACACGTCCCCTGTCCATGAAGCTGGCCGTACAGGTGGCTCTTGTGAATAAGACGTAAACAAGGCGAGGATGTGGCTTTCACTACTTCCATTCAACATAGTAATGAAAATTTTAGCCAGAGAAATAGGCAAGAAGAAGAAATAAAAATCATCCAAATGGGAAAGGAAGGAGTAAGATTATCTGTGTTCACAAATTCTATGATCTTATATATTATAAAATCTTAAAGATTACACACACAGACACACACACATACATGCATACAAGACATGCTAGAACTAATGAATTTAATAAATTCAACAAAGTAGTAGAATATCAAATCAACACACAAAAATCAGTTGCATTTCTAAGGACTAACAATAAAGCAATCTGAAAAGGAAATGAGGAAAGTCCATTTACAATAGCTTCAAAAAGAACAAAATACTTAGGAATTAATGGAGGAGGTGAATAACTTATGCAATGAAAACTACAAAACATTGCTGAAAGAAATTAAAGAAGGCATAAATAAATGGGAAGACATCTCATGTTCATAAATTCTGTTAAGATGCCAATATTGCCAAAAGAGTTATACCTTCAATGCAGTCTCTGCCAAAATCCCAATGCTTTATTTTTGAGAAATACAAAAATCCATCCTAAAATTTATAAGGAATCTCAAGGGACAGTGGATAGCCAAAATAATCTTGAGAAATCTTCAACACAATTGAAGGACTTAACACTTCCTGATGTCAAGACTTACTACAAAGCTATGGCAATGAAAACAGTGTGGTACTGGCATAAAGACATGCATATAAACCAATGGATCAGAAGAGAGAGGCCAGAAATCTGTGAATATATACACAAATAATTTTCATCAGAATGTCAAGATCATTCAGTGGGGAATGGCCAGTCTTTTCAACACATGATGCCTGGAAAACCAATGACACACATGCAAAAGAATGAAGTTGTGCCATTATCTAACATCATATACAAAAATAAACTCAAAGTGTATCGGAGACCTGAACATGAAAGTTAAAACTGTAAAACTCTTAGAATAAAATGTACTATAAAAGCTTCAATGCATTGGATTTGGCAATGATTCATTGGATATTATACCAAAGGCACAGGTAGCAAAAGAAAAAAGAGAGAACTTGGACCTCAGGAAATTAAAAGATTTTATCATCAAAGACACTGTTAATAGAATAAAAGGCAACCCACAGAATGGAAAAAAATTGCAAATCATATGTCTGAGAAGAATTAATACCTAGACTATATGGAGAATCCTAAAACTCAACAACAAAAAAGCAAGTAACCTAATTCAAAAATGGATGAAAGAATTGAAAAGACACTTTTAAAAGAAGATATGCAAATGACCAATAAGCACATGAAAGATGGTCAACATCACTTATGTTTAGGGAAATGCAAATCAAAACCACAAAAAGATGCCACCTCACATCCATTAAGATGGCTACTGTATAAAAAATACTAACAGAAGATGCAAGTGCTGCCAAAGATGTGGAAAAATTAGAAACCTTATGACCTCTTGGTGGGAATGCAAAATGGTGTAACTGCTGTGGAAAACAATATGACAGGTCCTTAAAATTAAAAATAGAATTACCATATAATCTAGCAATTCCACTTTTGGGCATATATCCAAAATAATTGAAAGCAGGGTCTTGAAGAGGTATATGTAAACCCATGGTCACAGTAGCATTGTTTACAATAGCTAAAATGTGGAAACAACTCAAATAGATATTGATGGATGAATAGATAAGCAACAGTGGTATGTCCATAAGAAGGAATATTATTTAGCCTTAAAAAGGAAGGACATTTTGACAAATGCTACAGCATGGATGAACTTTGAGAGCATAATGCTAAGTGAAATAAACCAGTCACAAAATGATAAAAGTGGTATGATTCCAGTTACATAAGGCACCTAGAATTGCCAGGGGCTAGAGAGGAGGGAGAATAGAGAATTATTGTTTATTGGGCATAGTGTTTCTGTTTTTCAAGATCAAAAGAATTCTGAAAATGTTGGTGGAGAAAGAAAGTGTTCTGATGGTGTAGGTGGCTGCCCAAGAATACTTAATACCACTGAATTGCACATTTAAAAATGGCTGATAGTAAATTTTATGTTATGTGTATTTTAGTATAATAAAAAATGTTTTGCTTTTTATAGCTGAATTTCTATGATTCGGTGAGTTCTACCTTCCAGTACTAGTTATCTATGGAAACTAAAGTAAATCACATAACTTCTCTGGGATTCAATTGTCCTGGATTTTTTTCTAGTTCCAAAATCCTACACATTTTGGAAGCTGAAGGATGATAAAGGTGTATTGCTTTCTTCCTGAATAATCAATGTCTTGAGTAGAATAGGCTCCAGACAATACATATTCTTTCTACAGAGAATGTAGTAAAGTGTGGATTAACATTGCAGCCTAATATAAATTCATGAGAAATTGATTTTCAGGTTATATTTTAGATAAATGCAATTTCAAAAACTTAGATTTTAGAGAGGATAACAGGGTAGCTGAGCTGAGGCCATGTTTCAATGAATAGATGGGAATGAGCAAGGCAGTACTTTAGTGTACACACATCTGAATGAACACAGGTTCTGAATTTAAAGGGACCCAAGGTAATATGGATCACTATTCTGGCTTGAAATTGTGGGGTTCTCTGTGATGTCTCTAGAGGTAAAAAAGTCAACCTACTTAATTTTTTCTTAAAAAATAGAATGAAAGGAATTGTCAAGTTTCTAAAAAAGTATTTCTATGTCATGGTAGAGCACAACATTTCTTATAGTTATCCACAGAACTTAAAAAAATTATTATGTATTGCTAGAACTTCAGTAGATATTTATGAGTATTATGGGCTTTGGATGAAAGAAAATATTTGCATTAAAATATTTTTACAGGAGCATGGAACCCAATAATAAAAACCCGGGAAAATCATTCTAATTCTAGAAGTAAAATTAACACTACTGTCCCCCCTACAACCTCACAGTTAATGTCTGGTGGAATTCTATAACCATCCATATGATTCACTTGCTGTGTATGTGGGGGATGTGAGAGAGGACATTTTCTGAATTAAAAAAGACCTCTCTTCTTTCCCTGTACCCCAGCTCGTGGCAGCCACCATCCTATTCTGTTACTATGGGTTCAACTTTCTTCTTTTTCTTTTTTTAGAGTCCATGTGCACATGAGATTATGCAGTATTTGCCCATGTTTGGCTTATTTCACTTATCACAGTGCCCTCCAGGTTCATCCATGTTGTCTCAAATGGCAGGATTTTTTTTCTTTAAAAAGGCTGAATAATATTCTATGTATATACCACGTTTTCTTGATCCATTAAGTTGTTGGCTGACATTTAGGTTTTGTTTCCATATCTTAGCTGTTGTGAATACCAAGCAGTGAACATGGGAGTTCAGATAATCTGTTCCAAATAATGATTTTATTTCCTTTGAATATGTAACCAGAAGTCAGTTTGCTGCATCATATGGTAGTTCTAGTTTTTTTTTTGAAGAATCTCCATACTGTTTTCCATAATGGCTGTGTCAATTTATATTCCCATCAACAGTGCACAAGTGTTCTGTTTCCCCCACATCCTCACCAGTACTTTTGATTTTTTGCTAGTAGCTATCCCAACAGGTATGAAGTTTTTGATTTATAGTTCCCTGATAATTTGTGTTGTTGAACATCTTTTAAAATATCTGTTGACCATTTGTGTCTTTTTTGAAGAAATGTCTATTCAGGTCCTTTGCCCATTTTTAAATTTAGAAAAATTTCTGGATATTAACTCTTTATCATATATATGTTTTGCAAAAGTATTTCCATTCTGTAGGTTACCATTTCATTTGATTGATTGTTTCCCTATGCACATTTTTGAGTTTGGTGTAGTCCCAATTGTTTATTTTTGCTTTTGCTGTCTGCGCTTTTTGTGTCTCAATGAACTATGAAAAGAATAAACAAAACCCACAGTTTGTAGAATGAAGGAAATAAATAACAAATAGCAGAAATAAATGAAATAAGATATTAGAAAGACAATAGAAAAGACAAGCAAAACTAAGAGTTGGTTTTTGAAAAGATAAGCAAAACTAACAGACCTTTAGCTAGACTAAGAAGAGAGAATACTAGAATAAAATCAGAAATGAAAGACAGGACATTAAAACTATGTGATACCAGAGAAACATAAAGGATCAAAAGGACTACTATAAATAATTATATACCAACAAATTGGATAACTTAGAAGAAATGGAGAAATTCCTAAAAACATGCAGTCTACCAAGACTAAATCATGAAGAAATGGAAAATCTGAGTAGATCAATAAAAAGTAAGGAGATTATATCAGTAATTAGAACTTTCACAATGAAGAAAAGCCTAGGATCTCATGGCTTCACTGGCAAATGCTACCAACCATTTAAATTTAAAGAAGAATTAATATCAACTTAAACTCTTATAAAATTGAAGAGAGGACACTTCTCATTTTACAAGGTCAACGTTACCTTGATACCAAAGTCAGAAAAGGACAATACAAGAAAAGAAAATTATAGGCCAATATCCCTGCTGAACATAGATGCAAAAATCCTTGATAAAATACTAGCAAACCAAATTCAACAGCACATTAAAGGGATCATACACCGTGATCAAATGGAATTTACTCCAGGGACAGAAGGATGGGTCAACATATGCCAATCAATAAATATGTTATACCACATTAACAAAATGAAGGATAAATCATATGATCAACTCAGTTGATGCAGAAAAAGCATTTAATGGAATTCAACATCCTTTCATGACAATTTTCAGCAAATTAGGTTTGAAAGAAATGTACCTCAACATAATAAAGGCCAATATGACAGGCCCACAGCTAACATATTCAAGGGTGACAAGCTGAAAGATTTTCTTTAAAGGTTGGTAACAAGACAAATGTGCCCACTCTCACCACGTTTATTCAACATAGTACTGGAAGTCCTATCCAGAGCAGTCAGGCAAGAAAAAGAAATAAAGGAATCTAAATCAGAATGGTAGAAGTAATATTGTCTTTATTTGTAGGTGACAAGATCTTATATATACAGAACCCTAAAAATGTCACCAAAAAACTGTTAAACTAAATTCAGTAAAGTTGCATTGTACAAAATCAGTGTATAAAAATCAGTTGCATTTTTATGCACTAACAATGAACTATCTGAGAAAGAAATTTTAAAAACAGTCCCATTTATAATAGCATCAAAAAGAATAAACTATTTAGGAATGAATTTAACCAAGGAGGAGAGAGACCTATACACTGAAGAGTAAAACACCGATGAAAGAACGTGAAGAAGACACAGTTAAATGGAAGTAAACCCATGTTTATGGGTTAGAGAATTGATACTCAAAACAATCTACAGATTCAGTGCAATCTCTATTCAAAATTCCAATGACATTTCTTACAGGAAAAGAAACAAACAATCCTGAAATTCGTATGGAGCCACATAAGACACCAAATACCTCAAGCAGTCTTGAGCAAGAAGAACAAAGCTGGAGGCATCACACATCCTGATTTCAAGCAGTGTTATGAAGCTGTAATAATCAAAACCATAAGTTATTGGCATAAAAACACACAGATCAATGGAACAGAATAGAGGACTCAGAATTAAGCCCATACATATATGGTCAACTAACTTGTGACGAAGGCCCTAAGAATGCACAATGGGAATAAAATAGTTTCGCCAATAACTAATGTTGGGCAAACTGGGATCCACATGCCAGAGAATGAAATTGGACCCTTATGTTACACCAAACACAAAAATAATCTCAAAATGGATCAACTCAAAAGACTTAGATGTAAGACCTGACATCATAAAGCTTTTAGAAGAAAACTTAAGGAGAAAGCTCTCCTTGCCATTGGTCTTTTTAGAGAGAATTGAGAGGGAAGAAGACATGTAGAAGATTCTTCTATAATCTAGGTGTCACCAGGAGCCTCCACATTCTTGAATTCTAGCTAAGATTGCCTTTTGTTCATTTCCTATTTCTGCAAATCTTTTCTCCTAATTACCTCTCCATTAAATAATTTAGGGTTGTTTATTTCTAATCCAACATTCATTCAAACTTGAGGCATGACCGCTGCTTTTCTCCCAAAATTCAATTGTAAGAGTCAACAAAAGGCAACTTGTAGGGTCCAATATCTACAACTGTGTGTTAGATTTTCCTGTTGACTGACGTAAGTGCGTGGGAGCACACACTGCAGTGCTACTTAGAAAATAATCTAAAATTGAATATTGGCTTCCTGGTGTCCAGAAATTCTCTTGTCCGTGTCTACCAACTTGGAGCTCAGTTTTTCATCTTGTTATTCAGCTGTCTCTCCTGCTTCTCCTCTTCCCAGATGTCACAAAAATTCCTGTAAAGTTGCACTTTACAGGGCAACTCCCAAGCTTTGGTTTTGTTGAGTGGAAAATACAGTCTGAGTGGGAGAGCTGACTGGCTTTAGAAGCAATTTTTTTTTTAAAGCTGTGTGCAGGAAGAGGAAGGCAGATGGATTCCAGAGTCAGGAGGAAAGGGGATTTTGGAACAATAAACATGACCAAGGGGGGGTGTGATTCAGTTTCTGTACAGCAAATAGCAACATACATCCTTTTTCTGTCTCCATGAATCTTAAATTTATTTATTTATAAATGTGGAGCGATATCTCTTTTTGGAATTTCTCAAACTGGAATTCTGCTCCATGGTGGGCATACGTATGAGGGCAGAGACCGTGTGAGGAAATCCTTCCACTTAGAACACATATTCTGAGGATATTAGTTAGGCAGATGATCATTGTAGGTAGTGACTCAGCACCTGGGGTTGGAGACTATATCATCTGTGCTCTTGATGTTCAAACCCAGATCTGGCCGATGACCCTGTGAAAAATGGGACAGTTTTGCTGTTATCACAGACCTGCCCCCATCTGGTCAGCAGTTTGCAGGGGTACAATATATACCTGTGGTAAAGAAACAGCTTCTGAGGAGAGCCTGCGTTTACCATGGAACAGTGCCCTCTGCTGTTTCTGAGGGAGCCATTCGGCCATAGTCAGATCATGAGGGAAGGGTGCACTGCTGCAGAGACAAAGCAAGCTGCTCCTTGTTTGCAATGGTCGAGATACTGGGAGGCCAACTCCTGGCACCTGCAGCCAGTGTCAGCTGTAAGTATTCAGTAGGAGCATCAAGACAGCCCAGCCACAGCAGCTGACCTCCCCTACATCTGATCCTAGGCTCTAATCCCACACTGCATGTGAATGCTCCTTCCCTATTTTCGCTGCAAACACAGAAGAGCTTCCATTAGTTTTGCTCCTTAGCAGAAGGAATTTTTACAACAGTGATTTTTAACCACTGAAGCTTGTCTTTAGAAAACTTCTGCTTCTCAGTCTTATAAAATTAAAGGAAGCACAGTCAATGGCTGCAGTGAAGTAGTCATGTAGAACAGAACAGCAGTTCACTGTCAGGAGTTTACACTGCTAAGGGATCAGCCTTGTTACCTTTCTTTCTTTTTTTCCTTCCTTCCTTCCTCCCTTCCCTGCTCCCCCCTCCATCATAATCATCTTTTTAGTAAAACCATCTAAAGTTGCCAGAATCTCCGTCTACAGGAATGATGTCACATAGTGGAAACTTTTTTTTCCTGACTCACTTTACATTCTGGAAACAACTGTTTTTGCTGGTTCTCTCCACTCTGAATTCTCATTCTCAGTTTTGTATTGTGGGTGTGACCCTGAATGATATAGTCAACATTTATTTACCTTTACTTTAACCAACAACAAGGGCACTTATGGACTTCAAGATGTTATTAGGGATTTGTGTCCTTCCTAACAACTTTTGAACTGTGTTCTCAGCATTATTTCACGTAGCTACAGCAGAGAAAACATAGTGATGAATAATGAAATATGCATGAAAAGAAAAATTTTAAAAAGTTTTTTTAAGTGACTCTGAAATCACAATGTGTGAAAGTACTTTTTCTTTCATGATTCTAAGTCTCAAATTCATGAGTGCAGAGGAGTGGATTTCTTGCTCTATCATGTGGCAGGACAATGGTAAATGGGAGCTGGCCATACCTTATCCTCTCCTTGTGCCAAGAACGAAGTCTGGTTTAATGAAACACCTATTAAGGCCACACCTACTGGGCAGAAACTGCCAGATTCTACTGGACCCTAGAATGCCACTGCCACTCATGTGGGAATAAGCCACGTGTGCAGCGCTGCTCTTTTGAGGTGGTGGAGGGTGTTTCCGTTTAAGGTGCCAGGTAAAAACTCAGTGACTTGAATTGTCAGACAATGCATATTTGCACGTTACTCTAGTAATTGCCAGGAGAAGAGGATTTTGTTTTCTCTGAGGCCTGGGGTTAAGAAAGAATTTACTCATACTAGACAATTTACCAGATTCAGAAAGTTGCCTAATTTTTTTTTCCATTTGGTTACTTCCGTTTGAAATACTTATCTGTGGTACAAGATGCCTGTAAGCCTTTCATTAAAGGATGACTTTGCTAATGCATGATCAGCTGATTATGGGACAGGGATAGGCCCTTGACCTCAGCCAATACAGATTCTTTGGTCTTTCCTGCTGTAGCTATTGGAAAAGACTGATTGTGTTGAAGTTGCTAATCTGGTACCATAGGATTTAGGTTATTGGCAGAATATTGCCACTTAAAGGAGCAATGCCCATTCAGAGAAAGGAGGGAGAGAGATGAAGTCCTGAGGACACTGGTGAAACTTCTGGATTCAGCCATGCCTGAAACCTCAGATTTTTAGTTCCATAAGGCAATATCTTTTTTAAAAATTTTGCTTTAATTTGTAAATTAGCTTAAGTTAAGGTCACTTGCTGCTATGGAGTTCTAATTATCAGTAGTGAGCCATCTGCATTGCGGAGTTCCAGCCTCTTAAATTTTTAAGATTAACTAGAAGTATTGATGGACTCTAACTTTGCTTAGCATCTATGACATTATTCTGAAAATGGTCTACTTTGTTTACTATTTCATACTATTTAGCTTATTCTGTAGCCACTGAAATCTAGTGACAGAGCTGTTTACTGGGCAAGGTCGATCTTGGAAAGACAACATGGGAGGAAAGGTAATCAGTAGGCAAACCTCAAGGGAAAACCTGAAGAAAACATCTTCCCTTTACAAGTTCCACCATCTCCTAGTGTACACAGTCAGGTACCACTTGCCTTCTTTTTCCAAGGATGTTTGGGGATTAGTGGGGCAACAAGTCCTCAGTCCGAAGTGTGAGAGATGCAGAGAGGAAGCTTCTTAGCCTCCACAAGGTGCTCCTGTTCAGTATCTTGGGTAGTATGTCGATTAGGAGATCTGGATTTATGAAGCTTATGTGGAAAAACAGGTAACCCAGCAGTGTGATGAAAAATAGGGTGATGAAAAAGAGAAATAGAAAAATTCTGAAAAGAGAAAGCCAAGAAACTGTTAGCCAGATGTTAGAAAACCAGGAACAGAACAGTAAGTCATACCTAAATGCACACCTGGTTCCTTCTTGATATTCAGATGTCTCCCACTAAATCTTGTCTCCATTCCCAGCAACCCCTTGTAAATGTGGTCCTTCCCTAGTGCTGGCTTGCTAGTTACTGTCTTCCATCACTGTGTTTTATTTTCTTTTAGTATTTATCATTATCTGAAATTATCTTGTGAAGTAGTCACACCGATTTATACCCCACTAGCAGAGTATACATTTCTGTGGGTCTACACCCTCTCCAATACTTACCATCAGATTTTTAAAGTTTCACTAATCAAATGGGTGTAAAGTAATTTCTCATTATGGTCTTGATTTGTATTTCCCTGATGAACAGTGATGCTGAATATCTGTGCATAGGTTTATTGGTCTTCTGTGTTCCTTTTGCCCATTTATCTACTAGGTTGTTTGAGCTTTTCTTAGTAAATGGTAAAAATTCTTTATATGTTCTTGATATGAATCCTTTTCCATGTGTGCTTTGAATAACTTCCCTCTACTTTCTAACTTTCACTTGCTCTAAGTGTTGAAGAGCAAAAGTTAATAATTTTTAATCAAGGCTAGTTTATCAACCTTTCCTTTAATTAGAATCAATCCTTTTTATGTCGTGTTAAAAATCCATGCCCTAATACCAAGGTCTGAAAGATACTTCTATCTTCATTGAGAGTTTGTAGCATTTTAAAAATATGTTCACAAATTCTTTGATACTCCTCTCATTATGAGATTTCCCTTCATTGGGATGTGGACTGGACTTAATGGCTCATTTCTAAAGAATACAATATTGTGGAAGTGACGTGACCGTGTATGATTTCCTAGACGAGGTACTAAAGACACTGCAGCTTCTTCCTTACTCTCAGGAGAAAACCAGCTGTCGTATTGGGAGGCTACACAACCAGCCCTGTGGAGACGTGCATGTGATGAGGAACTGAGGCCTGTTGCCAAAAATCCAGCAAAAAAGCCAGTGTGAAATAGGTCCTGTAGCACCAGCCAAGCCTTCTAATGACTGTAACTTTGGCCAACATCTTATCCGTAGCCTCACAACAGACCTTGAGCTAGAAGTACCCAGCTAAATGACTCAAAGATTCCTGACTCACAGAAACTATGGGATGATAAATGTTTATTATTTGAAACTAGTAAGTTTTTGGGTACTTGGTTAAGTGGGAATAGATAATAACTCATGCTGAAGTTTAAAGATTCCTTTCTTTTTGTGGACATCTAAGTCTTTAACACATCGGGCTTGCTTTTTATATATGCTGAATGTTAGTGATCTGATAGCATTTTTTGTCTTATTTGGGTAACGTTTTTCCCTACCATATTTTTCAACAATTCTTCCTTTCCCCTATGACATTCATAAGGAGGTCTAATCAAAGGTCTAAATGTGCACTGTTTCTAAGCTCTTTTTTTGTTCCATTTCATTGTTCAGTTTTCCTAGTCTGGTCCCAATAGCACTCTATCAGAATTATTGTAGCTTCATAGTAAGTTCTGATATCTGAAATGGCATATTCCCCACCTCTTGCTTTTCTTTAAAATTTCCAGGTTATCTCTGACCCTTTACTCCTCCAAATATAGTATATTTTAGAATCATTTCATTCAATTGCATGAAACATCTTTGGGGGAGTTTGATTGGAATTGAATTGACTGTTTCTCCACTGGACACAACTGATGTATTTCTGGTGTTAAGGCTTCCTATCCATGATCATGGTATTTCTCTTCTTTCATTCATGATACTTTTAATATTTCTAATACATTTCTCTAAATTTCCCTATAGTGGTCTTGATTTCTTCTTTAAATGATGAATTTTTTTGTCCTTGTTGTGTTACTATGATTTGCACGAGCAAACCTCCACTGTTTCCTTCCTACATTAACCTTATCCGGCTGTTCTGGGCTGCCTCCAGCCCCAGGACAAATTCATTACCAACTGCACTCACTAGTCAGAGAGAACCCCTTCCCCACCAGTTCTCTGAAGTTTTTCTCTAGAGTTGATCTTAGAGCCCGGATCCAGGATCCATTCTAGTAAAGTATCTTAGAATTAGAATCAGAAGCCCTTTACAGACCTCCTTCCTCCTTCCTAGAAATCTCCTTGAAGCTGGATACAATATTCATAAGGAGGTTCTGGGTGACATTCCCAGGGAAAATCTTAGGAATAAAACCAACTTTTTAATCTCTTAACAACCAGCCTACCCGTGCCTCACAGAATGGTCAAGTAAAACAAGAGGAAAGGTGTTTGTAGTTTGGTGATCTAAACTTGTACATTGTCCTCCAGATTACCAGCTGAAGGCAGACAGCCCTTGGGAGTCCACATGGGCGATTCCATGCTGGGCACTGGTGTTGAAAGTACAGGTGAAGGCAGTCCTAGGATTTCTAGGAAAAATTCTACTAGTTGTTCCAGAACACTATATTTAGGGACACCAAAATATGTAGTACTTCATTTACCTTGTATGAAGGGATATCCCCCTTAAGCCAATATTCTAGACAATTGGAAATTACCTTTAAACACCAATAATTTTATGTTAATCATTTTGATGGAACTCTTTCTAAATCATATTTTATACCACTTTGAATATATGTTTCTCTATGCCTTCTTAAACAGATATTGAACATAATTTGACCTTTTCTTGAAAATGCAAGGACTTCATGAATATAGATTTTGCTGTCACAGTGATTCCTTCAGAACTAGTATGCACTCAGTTGTTTGAATCTTGAGTTCTTACTCAGGCTAACAAATATTTTTGAGCAATTACGATGTGCTGGATAGTGTTAGGTGCTTTATCTCTTTTTCACAATCATTTCCTCTTTTATCTGTTATTAGGCAGCAGTATATTGCATTTAGAAGTTCTCTCCCTATGTATGTATATATTTTTCATGTTGGGGGTAAAGAGCTGACATTGTAACAAGGTTTGAGGGAGGCATGTCTCATACAATAGGGTGAAATCCCAATCACTATGCTTATGTACTCCATTTCTAATCTACTGATTCTACTGGGGATCCAGACACATCAAATAAATTCAGATTGTTAAGGGAAGAGGGAGGAAATGTGAGATTTGCCACATCTCTTTTAGGTGATAACATTCCCATTTCTGATTACTGCTAGGCTGTTGGCTGCTAATACTGGAAAATGAAATCAGTAATTGCCTTTCGGCAAGAAGTCATAGCATTAGAACTGAGAAATGTGGTCACTGATGACACTAGTTTGTTGACTCTGTGTGTGTGTGTATGTGTGAGAATGTGTGAATGTGTATGCAAGGTTCTCCTTGTCGTCTGCAGGATGGCTAGTAGATCTCCCAGTTTTCAAGGAGTTTGCTCAAAGATATTTACTTGCCTTTTACAGAGCCATATTCCCTTCTTTTGGAGAGAATTGTCCTGGGAGAAGAAGAAAGGACATTGATAAATAAGCAGTTTCCTCACTGTCATGTAATATTCAGTGAGCCATTAGTTATATGTTATGTTTAGATACCATACAAATTTTTTTCATAAGCATAAACAGATGAAATTTTCAGACAATGTATATACATATATATGCATATATGTGTGTGCATTATTTATATATACATACACACACACATTATATATACATATATATACACTTACATATTTCTATATAATTTTGTATCACCTCCTTATATACTGATAGGAGTAAAGGAAGGCATAGAAACGTAAAGTCGGTTGCCCAAGGTTATACAGCTAGTAAGTGGAAGGGCCGGGCCTGAAGCCTGGACCTCTGGGAATCCACATTCTGGGCTCTCATAACTCTTTGCTTACCTTCAGCTCAGCCAGCAACCCTTAGAGGAATGAACAAGCTATGGACACCACAGAAATATATTCTGAGATAAGTTTTAGAAGGTATAAAAATGGAAAGATGATATATCCTGAATTTCTGTGACATTTCTTTTACAAAATATTTCCTTAGTTATTTCATTTTCCTTTTAACTTCCTTGGGAGATAAAAAGACGGAGGAGTTAAGATCACATTTTAAAATTGTGTAAATAAGGCTCATAGAATTGGAATCGTGAGGAACTGTGTGTTTTACACATTTGGTTCTATAGCTTGAGTCTGATGAGGGGACGTGCCCTCTGATCAGCGCTCAGGGAGCGTCTCTGTAAGGACGGCTCAGACTCAGGGCGCGGGACCGTCATGGGACTCTGGTAACCCTGATGAACACGCTCTGTTTTTCCTCTGATGGGTAGTCAGACGAATACTTTGATGAGCCATTGGGGGTAGATGAGGGGACATATCAGAAAGTATGCTAAGCCTCATCCTAGAGAGGGGGAGTCCAGTTAATTTCAGGGTCCAGTTAATTTTTTTGCTGAGTGGAATATGCAAGAGAGGGGCCAGAATAACGTGCTCAGGACAATTGGAGTCATGGTCACTGTGGGCATGTGTGACATATACCCGAACATCTAGATGACCCCAGGGACAATGGTGTATCATTGATGTTTGCTTTTTAGGAAAAGAAGACTTCTTTTTTTTCTGAGGTTATCAAGATCATATATTTCATGCCAAAAAATTTCTGGTGAATGTCAACCTTGCCTCTTAAACCAATATACATTACAAAAATAAAGTTAAATAAAAGTTTATCTTTTAGTCCTGTGAACTTGCTGCCCCAAAATGCCAAACAGGCACAGAGCCGTGATGCTCTGCATCCAATTCTATGTCCTTCTGACCTTTGCATATGTGCTGGTGACATCACGATGTTAAATATGAACAGTCTTGGGGCTTTGTCATAAAAAAGTGATGACTTCTTATGTTAACTCATGGGGCATCTCTGATCAGATAGTGACAGATAACCCTGGTGCTTCGTGTTTTGAAAGATTCGGGACCATGTTTTGATCATCTGGAAAGAGTTCTGTGATTGCAGGAGGTGGGCGGTGTGGTGTATGTGTCATATATTAGCCTCTTCTCTGTAGAGTATACCCTCAGTTAATGTTCCTTCTTGCTTGCATTCTGAACCTTCTTAGGTCTTAGACTAGTTTCTAGGAGGGCATGTCATTTACATGGCTGTAAGAGAGGGAAGACAGTTGTCTTCTTTGTTTCAGGTTGGAATGCTTTGAAATTACGTCTAGTACTGTTCTTGGAAAATGCGCATGGGAAGATTTGTGTATGTTTCGTGGCTTATAGTGTTTTGGAAACTGACAGGCAGTGGCACTGAGTGAGAGGACACAGGGTAGAACACTCACCTTATTATTTTGGCTGTTGTATTTTTTTGCAGAGTTCATGCTCAAGACTTTTGATCTAGGGGGAAATGAACCGAGATAGTGGTTGAATAAAGTACACTCAAATATTCATACTACATAATGATTATTTAAAAAGTTTTACATTCTAAAGCTGTGCTGTCCACTATGGAAGTCAGTGGCTACATGTACCTGTGAACATTAAAATTAATTAAAATTAAAAAAAAATCAGTTCCTCAGTCACACTAACCATGTTTCAGGTACTCAGTAGGTGGCCATTGGCTACTTATTGGATGGCACAAAGTTTTACTGGGCAGCTCTGTTCTAGAAACTGAGCTTAGCACTGAAGCCATACTTAGTGTTCAAGAGGGCTCTCAGGAAGCATGAAGGTATCCTTCAGAATTCCAAGAGCAGGTACCCTGTGGCCCTCCCAGGCCGCAATGCATACCAGGGCTGTAGAGGCGGTATGAAGTTTGGGTCTCTTTACCTCGATCCCAAGATTCTAAAATATTTAATAAATACAAGTACTTCTTGACTAAGTTAAGATGTTACTTCTAAAAAGGGGCCAAGAAATGGGAGTGAGATTTTTGACTTTGTTTTCTCACCATTTCAATTCTAGACAAACTCAGAAAGGGGGGGCTTTTGTCTTACCATTTCTAACCTTTCATGGTCACAGTTTAGTACTTAATATAGCGTACAGTTTGAGTTTTGTAATATGATGGCCTTCGTGTCTCTAGAGGTTAGTTTCATGCCTATCTTATATGGCCGAGTCTCTATGTTTTTGGGAAAATGAGGGTGGTATTAGTTTAATGGGCTTTTCTGTGAAAGTAGGAATGTCCTACTCATCAGAGTGCCTGACCACCAGCCCTTTTAAAATCAGATGTTCCTGCCCTTAATATAAACCTGAATAATTGAAAATGCGATAAAAGCATGAAGGGAGATGTGTTTCTGTGGTTTTTTAAGAAGGATGGAAGAAGGACCTGCGTTTTAAAGTTGGTGTGGTTTCGTGGGAGTCAAACAATCGCTAACAGAAGGGAGAGAGATGTGGTGTTGGGGCTCACTCAGTCCCAAGTAGGAATTGGTCAGAGGAATGTTTGCTCTGACCCAGGCTGAGCTGGAGTTACCACTAAAACCAAGAAGTTACTTTTTTTGCCAAAACTCACACTTCTCTCTCAAGGAGCCGAGTCTCTGCTTCTTCTTCTATTTTCCTCCAAGTTTCCTGGTACTTCTTCCAAGAGAAATAAAAGAAACCACAGTTACTAATTAGAAGCCTTACACTTTTTCTAATCATAAGAAGCATGTATTATTACGTGGTAACATGAATGTTTGGTCTCCTTTTCCAGCCCCGACACCCACCACCACTCCTGGTCACTCGATGCACTTCCTACCTTCCCGGCAGGTCCCTGGGTAATTGGCATCTTGAAAGGAAAAGTGCTCATTATGAATTTAAGAGCACAGAGGTCAGGAGACCAGGGCTGTAACGGAATGATATTGGTGGTGGGTTGTCAGGGACCCAAAGTCGCTTTGTAATGCCACTTTGAAAAGTTAATATTGTCCTAGAAAGTGTTCTTTGAAAAGCCTGGTTTCATATTATCCTGTACCTTACAAACCCTTTTCTGTCCCATTACCGAGAAACTGTACCTTAATGCAGAAGACCTGATCTTTGCAGAGCTGGGCCACATGTGCATAGTCTTCCATTATCTGGGAAACCAAAATTCAGTCAAATTTATTTCAGGAAATTTCTCTTAAGAACAAGAGTATACTTGTTTCCTCCTAAATCCCAGACCCTACATGTAGTTTTCTAATTGTTCTAAATATGTTTTTGCTGTATATATGAACTCATTTTTTTTTTTTAGGATAGATAAGCTTTATTTTGGGGGGGATTTTATTTTGGGACAGTTGGGAGAAGAATAGATACTAATTTGTTGAAGTTAAAGATATGGAACATATCCCGTAAAAATTATTGAAGAGAAGGAAACCTAGGAGACTGCATTTATCTTCCTTTCCTTCATACCCTCCTCAACCCCGTAATGGTTCTGGATCTGGAGCCTTATTATATATAACTCAATCTATTTGCAGAATGTATTGCGTCGTCTAACTGAACATCAACTTTTCCTTCCTCTGGGAGAAGTAATACTGAAATTACTACCATCACCTTGGCCAGTTCCTTCTCTTGGTCGGCACAGGAAGCTTCCAGCTGTTGTAACTTAACCTACAGAAAGGGAAGGAGATGGGTAACTCAAGGTGCAAGCAGGATTCCATTCTGAAATGCTGTCTCAAAGGTTATCTTACAGGTGGTGGATGTGCATCAGGTGTGATATCAGCTGTCTTTTTAATGGAGGAGAGTCAAACCATGCAGCGTCCTTCTGGTGAACCTGCCCTTCTACACTCCCAAGCCCTTAGCATTCATCAGGGCTCCACTCACGCTTAAACTACAATTCTCAGCTTCCTTCCTTCTTAGCTATTTCTCTTAGGGAAAACACCAATCTTGAAAAACTTCACTCTTCCTTTTCCTTTTATATACTTCCTGCTCACTCCTTTTTTGCTCCCCGTATTTCTTCTTCTTTCCTTTCCTTCCCTATTTGATGCAAGCCTATTCTATATTGGTGGCTATGTCGGAATGATGGGCAGAGGGCCATGAGAGTAGAAAGGGTACAGTGGTGAACAGGATTGACGGGCAGAGTCTCTGCCTCACAGAGCTGACATTCTAGTTGGGGACATTAACAGATAAGTCAACATGATAATGATAAATGCTATGAAAGAAATACAAACAGAGAAATGTAGTGATAGCGATGGCATGAGAGCTATCATAGGTGAAGTCCTGTCTGATGAGATGATCCTGGGTTGAAATCTAAATGGTAAATATTAGCCAAATGGAGATCTGGAAGAAATACGTCCCATGCAGGGTTGCAGCAAGAGCCAAGACTGTGAAAGAGCACATATGTAGTGTGTATGTGGAAGTTATGTGGCTGGAGCATGGGGAAACACCTGGTAAGGAGGAGATGAGGTGGGGAAAGGTTGACATGGATGAGATTATGTAGGGCCTTGTTGCTTCTAGAGTTTGGTTCTTTATTTTAATTGCCAGGTGTGAGAAGCCAGGTGTGAGAAATCGGGAATTCTCTATTTTTCACTTTGTATTTCTATTTTCAGTGTGTCCATATCTGCAGGGCCTCCACAGACATAGTATGGGCCTAAGTGTGAGCTTAAGAAGCTAAAGAGAAATAAGGCAAGGGTAAGATGGAATTCTACAGGAAATATCAAGTAAGAATTTTACCTGCTTTCTGAATAAAAAAATAAGTCCACCTTTTTTCATCTTTGACAAGATGGATTGTGGTTGTGCCCAGGTTTTTATCTTTGGAACACAATTAGAGAAACGCTAAGCAGTGTATGATGATGCACTCAGCAGGTAGAGGTCACTAAATATTTGAGTGATAAACTGAATGAATCCTTTTCTGGATGGGAGTCAGTGATAGAGTGTGTAAATTACCTAGCACACAGTAGATTGACAAATCCTAGCTCTGCTCTATGAATTCATACATTTGCCTCAGCTAGACTTTTAAATAATCACTTTAAATATGTGACATTTCAAGGTTTTACTCTTCAAAAAAAGGAAAGAGTTTTAAAAATACACAATATCATTCAGTTTTTCAAACTGAGGCTGGAAGGGGCTGATTAAATCGCCCAACTTCATATACCTCACTAAGTGCTGGGACCAGGATATAAACCAGGGACTTCAGTGTTATATATGCATTGTGCAATTGTGTTCTGCTCTCCCTAAAGGAAGAGAAACAAAATATATGGCTTCAGAGCGAAATTCCTTACCAAGGGCAGAAAAGAATTCAGTACTCAGTAGTCTAGGCTTAAGTCTGACATGGGCTAAAACTACACAGAATTTATCCCAGTTTTGATAGTTGTTTCCACTTAAAAGCTTGCTTCCTGGTTATGTAACCCAAACCCACTCAAGATTGCTTTTTCATTTACCTTTGAGTCTTCTAGTGGTCCCTTTAGATGGCCTTGTTCACACTTGGTTGCCTTCTGCGATTTCCTTGTAAGCTATGATTTTAAATAAATACATTTTTCAAATAAAAGTGCATCAAATAAAAAATTCTAGAAGACAAGCACACTGTTTGGTGTGTAGAACCAATAACATGGCCTTGATAAAGCTGCCAGGAGATTGTCCCTTAATGGATACTTGGTGCCCTTGGAAACATCTTATTCTACCTCCGTCGTCTTCTCACTAGTCTTGGCCACCAAAGCTAGAGTCTGCACAAGCAGGAGTACTTCCCTGAACCCTGTGCCATTCCGGGCTACAGAGGGCTGCAGGCATGGGTCAGAAAGTAGGGCAATCATAGGAAACCCGCCGTATTTTGAGCAGGAGTTGAGGTAGAGTGAATGCCTGGATAAGGAAAGGGGAAGCCCTTGGGATTTAAGTATTTTAAAAAGTCTGTTGAAAAAAATTAACCTTTCACCTTCCGACAAAGTGTCATTGGATTCCATTTTCTTGTGATAGAATGAAAAACCCATGGGATCACCAAATAGCCCAAATGTCGCACCCACCCCCTTCACCTCATGCTTGCAGGGGAAGTCCATGGCATTCAGGTACGAGGCTCAGCCTCAGGAGAGTGGGGCAGGGGTAGAACCCACGCCCAGCACAAACTTTTCTGACACGTGGGATCCTCTATGATCATTTTCCCTCCCTTGTGTCTTTGACAGCTGGAGCCCCTGCGGGGAACGTGGGGAAAACTAGAGCCCCAACCCACCTTTTTTTGAAGTTCTCTTATGCCGTGTACCAGGGTCTCATTTTTCCTTTCCTGTTGAGAGAAAGAAGCAGAGCATAGGTGTGGAGCTCCCTGCTACCACCCATGTTTATTCAGCTGATTGTTCTCCCTTTCACCTGGTGCCTTTTTCCCTGCAGTAACTCTACCTCACTGCATACTGTCAGGTAAAGGACCTGTGGTTTGATTTCCACATATATATGTATATACCAACTCAACAGGATAGACATGCCCACATGCAGGGCTTCCCAATACTGAATATTACCAAAGAAACTGTGCCACTGACACATATTTTACCATGACTTTTGACTATTCTTTGCATGTAAAAAAGAGGAGACTAGCTTATCTGATGACTAATGAGAGACAGCTGAGGAATAAAACCTATCAGATGGCTCTTCCCAGCTCCTTGCTTACAAGTCTGGCTATTTCTTCTTCCTGTTCTTGCAAAGTTCTTTCCCTTTCCACGGTGGTAGTATTTTCCTTCTCCCACTCATCATCTTCTGTCAGGTCTTGAGTCTGAGTGATCTCACTTTCCAGCCTGAATGACAGAAGCACATAGTGTGAGGAACAGACAGCTTCAGAACTGGAAAAGCATATCTATCAGTTTTAAGGGTTACTTCAGTGTCAGTAAATATGGCTCTCAAGTTGGAAACCCATTTTTCCTGGGTCCTTACCATCATAATCACTTCAAAGGCAGGAAAAAGAATCACTTCAGCGTTTGACCTGAGTCCTAAGTCAAACACCCTAGTGTTCTTTCAGCTCAGGTGAATATCATCCAATCTTTCAAGAATCTCTTTGAAACTTGCTGTAATTCAGGGTTTGAGCCACAGAAAATGCCAAAGAATGAAGAAGGAACTGCTACATAAGATATAGGTCTCTAGAGCAAGTAGGAAAATTCAGGTTTGTCTCTTCTCCTCTATCCCATCCCTTGGGTTGGGAACTTCCCTCAAGAAAACCCAGCACTCACCTCTGTATTTCCTCTTCTTTCTGGTGGATTTGGAGAAGAAGTTCCTGATTTGCCTCATCTCTGATTTGCAAGTCTCTTTCAAGGTCTGTGTTCAGACTTTCTAGGTTCCTATTTGACTGGGTCAGTCTTAAGATCTCCACCTCCTCTGACCTATAGATTCAGCCCACGAAAGGAACAAGGGCCAGTTATCTCAGGGTCAGTGACCTTTGGGCCAGGAGGGATATCTAGGAGACACGTAATGCAACAACCTGGCTGTTTCTGGGAGCACACCTTTCCTTTTTCATAGGAAATTGTATTTCTTAATCACGCCCTTACAGTTTGTTTCAGTAATTCTCAACTTGGTGAGCAAGAGGGGATTTTCCCAGGCTTTCTTGATCAAAGTGCACAATATCATAGTGCACCTCCTCCCTGGTTCCAGGAGAAGTTTGTTTCCTTAATAGCCTCTTGTATTGGAGAGAATGGTTTCTCAGGCAAATGGTGCACAAAATCTGCTCATGAAATACACTTCCATTGAGTATTTTCATCCAGGCACCTGGCACATCACTTAGATTTGGTTTCTGCCTTATGCCGCAAGAGCTCTCCACCAGCAGACGGGGCTTCTGTTTCTCCTTCCCTCCTCCCATCTCAGAACTTCTCCATTGCCTGCTACAAAGCTTGAGAATCTAGCCTGGGAGATACTCCACCGAGTACACACAGATATGATCCAGGCATTCACTTTCAAGAATACAAACATCTTTTTTGAAGTACATTTGAATGTAATAATGGTAATACCTCAGTGGTTTAGAAAGGGTACCTGGCGAACGGGAAGCTCTCAATAACTTTTTCTTTTTGTTGTGTGTCAGTTAATTGGTTTCTCTTTGAGACTATTAACTGGGAATAAAGTGTGAGGGAGAGGCCTTTTGTTTTGAGTAGGAATGAGGGATGATTTTGGCAAAGTAAGTCCTTCCTTGGAAGGGCTGATTGGATGCAGGATTTACAACAGTTGTCACTTCAGGAGGACATGGAGTGCTTGGGGTGGTGTCAGCAGGGGGTTGAATAGACAGGAGCGTAGGAGGTAGCCGGGGGATGGGGGGGAGATGAGGGAAGTCATGCAGAGCAGACCTGCTTCACACCTTTGTCCTTAGATGTGGCTTTGCATAATCATGATACTTACTTGTGATCTAGCTGATCCTCCTTGGGTTCTTCCATTGTAGATTCCCTAAAATACCAGCAGAGATGTATTGGATGAATTGGGGAAATCGGTCCATTTGTGAAACACAGAGTAACTAGCCAAGAGTCCCAAAGGATAGGGACAAAATTAAGTCAACTGATTTCCTCCCTCCAACCGCCCAGGTTTTGGCCATGACAAAACCCAGCCCCTTGATTCTTCTGTCCCTGATCTGACTGTACCTCAGACAAGGATACAGTGAGGATATAGGGATAATGCTGGGAAATTCATTGTATGTCTTTGTAATGGGTACATGCGGAGATCGTTCTCTAGAACAAGAACCCTTTCAGTCTTTGCTCCAGGTAATTAGAATCAATAAAGGTCACCCCTTCCTCTTAAGTCCCTTTTTGCTCCGTGCCCAGCTGCTTTCCTTAAGGCCCCATGGGCATGAATGTAGGTGCATGACCACCCTGGAAAGTAATCTTTCTGACCTGTAGCTGGGACTCTGTAAGGATCTTCAGATTTTAAGATCTTTAGTATTAAATAGGGCTCAGAAAAACCAAGCAGAAGTAGATGATTTGGTTCATTCTATACCTTAGATTCCTTTTTTTCTCCAATTCTTCAGTAAACTCTGTCCCCTTCTGTAAATGGCTTCCTGATTCTACCTTAGTCGCTCAGCTTCTGAAGTCTAATCTTTCCCACTGGAACCAACCAGTAGAGTGTCAGAACCTTCCAAAGGGTCAGGACTCTGCTACTGACATAGGATGGGTGGGGCAGCATGTCATAGTGGGGTGGGTGACAATGGTCATTCATGCAGAGTTCCAAGGCTATGTGGGTATATGAGGAGATGGTTCTCTAGAACAAGAGCCCTTTCAAACTTTGCTCCAGGTAATTAGAATCAATAAAGGTCATCCATTCCTCTTAAGTCCCTTTTTGCTCCGTGCCCAGCTGCTTTCCTTAAGGCCACATGGGCATGAATGTAGGTGCGTGACCGCCCGGAAAAGTAATCTTTCTGACCTGTAGCTGGGACTCTGTAAGGATCTTCAGATTTTAAGATCTTTAGTATTAAATAGGGCTCAGAAAAACCAAGCAGAAGTAGATAATTTGGTTCATTCTGTACCTTAGATTCCTTTTTTTCTCCAATTCTTCAATAAACTCTGTCCCCCTTCTGTAAATGGCTTTCTGATTCTACCTTAGTCGCTCAGCTTCTGAAGTCTAATCTTTCCCCACTGGAGCCAACCAGTAGAGTGTCAGAACCTTCCAAAGGGTCAGGACTCTGCTATTGACAGGATGGGTGGGGCAACATGTCACAGTGGGGTGGGTGACAGCCGGGGGTTGGATAGACGGGTGTGTAGGAGGAAGGGAGGGGGAAGATGAGGGAAGTCATGCAGAGCCGACCTGCTTCACACCTTGGTCCTTGGATGTGGCTTTGCATAATCATGATACTTACTCGTGATCTAGCTGATCCTCCTCGGATTCTTCCAATGTAGATTCCCTGAAATACCAGCAGAGATGTATTGTATGCATTGGGGAAATGGGTCCATTTGTGAAACACAGAGTAACTAGCCAAGAGTCCCAAAGGATAGGGACAAAATTAAGTCAACTGATTTCCTCCCTCCAACCGCCCAGGTTTTGGCCATGACAAAACCCAGCCCTTTGATTCTTCTGTCCCTGATCTGACTGTACCTCAGACAAGGATACAGTGAGGATACAGGGATAATGCTGGGAAATTCATTGTATGTCCTTGTAGTGGGTACATGTGGAGATGGTTCTCTAGATCAAGAACCCTTTCAATCTTTGCTCCAGGTAATTAGAATCAATAAAGGTCACCCCTTCCTCTTAAGTCCCTTTTTGCTCTGTGCCCAGCTGCTTTCCTTAAGGCCCCATGGGCATGAATGTAGGTGCATGACCACCCTGAAAAGTAATCTTTCTGACCTGTAGCTGGGACTCTGTAAGGATCTTCAGATTTTAAGATCTTTAGTATTAAATAGGGCTCAGAAAAACCAAGCAGAAGTAGATGATTTGGTTCATTCTGTACCTTAGATTCCTTTTTTTCTCCAATTCTTCAGTAAACTCTGTCCCCCTTCTGTAAATGGCTTCCTGATTCTACCTTAGTCGCTCAGCTTCTGAAGTCTAATCTTTCCCCACTGGAACCAACCAGTAGAGTGTCAGAACCTTCCAAAGGGTCAGGACTCTGCTACTGACATAGGATGGGTGGGGCAGCATGTCATAGTGGGGTGGGTGACAATGGTCATTCATGCAGAGTTCCAAGGCTAGATGGATGGCCGAGTCTTTCGTATGGTGGCACTCAGTTCAACGGTTGTGATTCCTGGGTAGTATGAAGGGGTAGTCCCTGTGTTTTATTTTTCTTGTAGTTTGAGCTTCCTCTCTGCCCGAGTGTGGCTATGGGAACCTGGGTCCTAAGGCAGCAGTCTGATCCCATAACCGCTCATTCATCTGACACACACTGAAACATCAGAAGAGCGCTTATGGATGCCAGGCACTGTTCTAAGCATGAGGGAGACAGAGTGAACAGAACAGCCCAAACACCTGCCATCACGGAGTTTACATTACAGGGTGTGCATGTGAGGGCAGGAGGGGTAGCACAACGCAATAAATGAGTACATTTATTTTATTTGGTATGATAAAAAAGGGGAATGCTATGGAGAAACAGAGGTGAAGAGGGTGAGAGGAAATTCAGTGAGTACTGTTTACGTGGGTGGGAACTGAAGTTTTAAATAGGGTGGTGCAGAGAACGCACTGAGCATTGCCAGACCCAGAAGTGTGTTGTAGATGTGTCAAGAGGCCTAATCAATGGGAAGGAAACCTTAGGTTGTGCTGAGGTGAACATAGAATCCTCAGGCCTAACGACCAAGGGCAGTAGCAAACAAGGCCCATGGCCACCAGAAGCATGGACCAGCACGCAGCCGAAGGGCCAGCAGGCCCAGGGCACCAGCAGGAGGCGTGAGGACGCAAAGCTCCTCCTTTGATGCTTAGAGGATACGTAGCTTTTCCTGCAGCTGCCACTATTCTGGGGAAAAAGAGAACTCTGGAGAGGGAGAATCTGTCCAAAATACTGAGATATTGCCCATAGAGATTTTTAACTGGGAAAAGTCCATGATATCTCGAGTTGGCCCCATTGTATTTTCTGCCAACTGCAGTCAGAGCAGGGAGAGGGGAAGATAAAATCAATTGCACTATGTAAAGAATATGTTCCTGCATACATTAGTCTGTACACTTTGGCCACATTCTGTACAATTTGTAACTTTTCGCTTAAGTCAAGGAAACCTGGGAAGTTTTGAATCTCTACTTCAATACTGTATTGAGTTGATTTGTGGACCAGAGTGACTTCTTAACATACTGTAGTTTCTAACAAACTTTTTGTAAAATTAACGGCCTCTGATGACCTCCATTACCATCTCCCTTTATGAAGCTGTACACAGAAGAGTAATTAAGTAACAATTCAGGCCAATGGCCTCTCCCAGGATTTAATGGTAGGGAGAGTTCATTAATCCCAGCTGCTTATATAGGTTTTCCAGGAAATGCCCTGGACCAAGGTTATCGTAGCTACTAATGGATTGGATAGGGACTTTCACTGGGATAAAAATAAAGCTCTGTCCCGGAGGGGCTACCAAAGGCAAACCTGTAGGGGCCGCAGAACCCCAAAGCGTGGGACCTTGTGTGGGACGAGGACAACAGACTGCTATTAGTGAGAATTGCTAAATCAAGGTAGAAACAGGGTCTTGGGGGCAAATGAAGGTCCTTGATGTAAGCATTGCCGCTATTCGAGAGGTGGCTTGATTAACACCCAGTGCAGCATTAGAGCAGCTGTTTTCACCTTGTAACTTTTTCAAGCCGTGCTGGGCCCTGTGCAGAAGAGTCACTGAGACACATCAGACTGTGCTGCATTGTGGCCGCGAACTCTGGCCTTGGCGTGGCAGTCTGTTGTGAAAACATCCCCTCCTCTTCCAGGCTGGGCACTCAGGATCTGTTTGCCTGGCCCTCTCCCTGCTGCTGTGAGGGGGCAGGCCAGGTGCCCGAGCCCTGGACACGGCTGCCTGGGCCCTGGCCCTTCCTGCTGACTCACCTGTCGTTTCACTTCCGCAGATTCTGCTTGTGTATGTTTATAGATGAGCCTGGTTTTGAGGCTCATAACTACGCAAGACTCTAGAACGTCATTGTAGATCATTGTTTTTCGAATACAGAATCAAATACATGATTTTCCTTTTGTCCTTACTTATTTTTAGTTACTATTTTTGTGCAATCTTTAGGCTCATAAAACCTCTTTGAATTCCCTTTTAAAATACTCAGGATAGCTTTCTCAAAAGCAGAAATTTGAACTGGACTGAAATGTTAAGAAAAATAAGGAATGTACCATTAGTTCATTCTGCCATTATTTAATATCCAATAAACAACTATGGTAGTTTGAACTGGCAAAATGTGTATGTATTTTCTTTTATGATTCATTGTATTGCTGTTACAATAGCATAAATTATTTAAAAAACGAAAACTCATCAAGGATCTAACCTCAGCAAAACCCTGTATTTTTACAAGTTTTCTTCTATTTTTCCTATTGACAAACCATCTTTTGTAGTTATCATAGAATAGATAATACTGTTGTTTGCCTTCTCACTTAATATTTCTCATAAACATTTTCCAGGTTTTTACATACCATATATCATTTCAGTCAGCACACGAAATTCTGCTGAGTTGATAATCTTCATAATTTGCCCCTCCACACCCTTCTCACCTGTTTGTCTGTGTACATACCTGTCTCCCCTGGAGTGCCAGGAGAGTGCCCTGTATTAATGTTCTAGGGCTGCTGTAACAAAGTGCTGCACACTGGGTGGCTTAAACAACAGAAGTTTATTTCCTTACAGTTTTGGAGGCTATGAGGCAAGGTGCTGGCAAGGCTGGTTTCCCCTGAAGCCCCTTTTCCTTGGCTTGCAGATGGCCGTGTTCTCCCCTGTGTCCTCACAGAGGCATCCCTGTGTGGGTCTGTGTCCTTATTTCCTCTTTTTAAAATGACACCGTCATAGAGGATTAGGGCCCTCCTTCATGACCTCATTTTAAATTAATTACCTCTTTAAAGACCTAATCTCCAAATACAGTCACATTCTGAGGTACTAGGAATAAGGACTGCAGTATATGAATTTTAGTAGGACACGACTCAGCCTACAAGAGGTATTCAACAAATGTTTACCTGTGATGAGCATTCAGGCTATTTCCCCACCCTTCCCCCAAATAAAAGCACTTCAAAGAATAGATTTATATAGTCATTACATTTTTCAGATACAACCAAACTGTCAGATATGTATTTATATTTTTACCACTTTTGAATGTCTTCTAATATATCAGCTTTTAATTTTACATGTGAGGAAAATAAAGACAAGAGACACAATGAATGTTTTGCTGCTATTATGTTTCCATTTGGAATGGAGGCTCAAGTGTTTTTTTTTTAATTTTTTTATTTTTTACGATTTTTTATTTTTACGATTTGTTCCTTTATTTCCTGGTAACCTCAATGCACATCTGCTTATCTTTTTTGTTTGATGGTTTTTATTTTGTTATCATAAATCTACAATTACATGCAGGCCATTATATTTACTAGGCTCGCCCCTTCACCAAGTCCCCCCTGCAATCCCCATTACTGTCACTGTCCATCAGCTTAGTAAGATGCTGTAGAATCACTACTTGTCTTTTCTCTGCTGTACCGCCCTCACGTAGCCTCCCACCCCCCACATTATACATGCTAATCGTAATGCCCCCTTTCTTTTTCCCCCACCCTTATGAGGCTCAGGTTTTTATCATGCGTTTTTCTTCCCTATTGGAAATTGTACATTGGAATATTTTCCCCTTTCATATTATTTATTCTCTCTTTGTCTTATAAAGGCAATATTAAACCTTCTTGGTGAACAATTTCTGCCAAAGTTGCCATTGAGAGTGTTTTATTTTTTTATTAAGGTATTATTGATATACACTCTTAAAAGGTTTCACATGATAAAACAATGTGGTTATTACCTTTACCCATATTATCGTGTCCCCCATATACCCCATTGCAGTCAGTGCCCATCAGTGTAGTAAGATGCCACAGAGTCACTACTCGTCTTCTCTGTGCTAAACTGTCTTCCTCATGATCCCCCTACACCATGTGTGCCAATCATAGTACTCCTCAATCCCCTTCTCCCTCCATTCCCACCCACGTTCCTCATTCCTCCCTTTTGTCCTTTTGTTGGATTGACCCCTTTATCATTATGTAATGTCCTACTCTGTCTCGTGACTTTCTTTGTCTTGAAGTCTATTTTGTCAGATAGAAGTATTGCATCTCCTGCTTTTTTATCCCTAGTAGTTGCATGAAGTATCTTTTTCCATCCCTTTTTAGTCTGTGCTTGTATTTAGGTTTGAAGTGAGTCTTTTGTAGGCAACATATAAACGGGTCTTGTTTTTTTTAATCCATTCCGTGACTTTATGTCTTTTTATTGGTGCATTCAGACCATTTATATTTAGAGTGATTATGGATAGGTATGTACTTATTGTTATTGGAGGCTTTAGGTTCGTGGTTATCAAAGGTTCAAGGGTAACTACCTTGCTATCTAAGAGTCTAACATAACTTACTTAGCATGCTAATAAAAAAAACAATCTAAAGATTCTTTTTGTTTCCTCCTCTTTTTTCATCCTCCTCCATCCTTTATATATTAGGTATCATATTCTGTACTCTTTGTGTATCCCTTGACTGACTTTGGGGTTAGTTGATTTAATTTTGCACTTACTTAGTAATTAACTGTTCTACTTTCTTTACCGTGGTTTTATTACCTCTGGTGACAGCTATTTAGCCTTAGGAACACTTCCATCTATAGCAGTCCCTCCAAATTAGACTGTAGAGTTGGTTTGTGGGAGGTAAATTCTCTCAGCTTTTGCTCATCTGGCAAGTGTTTAATCCCTCCTTCAAATTTAAATGATAGTTTGTTAGAGTATTCTTGGTTCAAGGCCCTTCTGTTTCAGTGCAGTAAATACATCATGCCACTCACTTCTGGTCTGTAAGGTTTATGCTGAGAAGTGTGATGATATCCTGGTGGGTTTTCCTTTATATGTAATCTTTTTTCTCTCTCTCTCGCTGCTTTTAGTAGTCTGTCCTAATCCTTGATCCTTGTTGCCATTTTAGTTATTATGTGTCTTGGTGTTGTCTTCCTGTGTTCTTTGTATTGTTAGATCTGTGCAGCGCCATGGCCTGAGAGACTATCTCCTTACCCAGATTGGGGAAGTTTTCAGCAATTACCTCCTCAAAGACACTTTCTATCCCTTTTTCTCCCTCTTCTTCTTCTGGTACCCCGTAATACGAATATTGTTCCGTTTGGATTGGTCACACAGTTCTCTCAATATTCTTTCATTCCTGGAGATCCTTTTTTCTCTCTGTGCCTCAGCTTCTTTGTATTTCCCTTCTCTAATTTGTATTTTATTTATATTCTCTTCCACCATATGTAATGTTCTTTTAAAACCCTTTGTTGTGTTCCTTAATGATTGGATACCCACCCTAAATTAATTCCTGAGTTCTTGAATATTTTTCTGTACCTCCAGGAGCATGTTTATGATTTTTATTTTGAACTCTCTTTCAGGAAGATTGGTGAGTTCAATTTCATTTGGCCCTTTTTCTGGGGCTTGTGAGATTTTGGTCTGTACCAGGTTCCTTTTATGTTTCATATTTGTATGTGGTGCCTTCTAGTGCCCAGAAGCTCTACTCTCTGGAGCTGCTCAGTCCCTGGAGCGATGTCGGGGGTCACAGGGGACTGGGGCTGGTGGCTGTGGGAAGGAAAGAGCTGTTTCCTGCTTTCCGGCTGCTATGCCTGTCTCCACTGCCAGAACCAGAGGGCTGAACACAGAGGTGTAAGCATCTATGCTTTGTGTTTGTAGCTGCTGTAGGCAGGGCTTCCCTCTGGCTGGCCTGACGTCAGGGCAAGGACTGCCAGTTTACAAGCCAGGTGTGGGCTGGCCGGGAGGAAGGCACAGCAGGCTGCGTATCACAGTGAGGAGCCTTGGAGCTGTGTAGCCAGCCAGGGGAATGGAGTACCTGAAGATCATGAAAGTTCCCAACCTGCTGGGCAGAGTGTACCTGGACAATTTTGTCAGTCCTTGCCCCTTTACCAGCACTCTCACTGTTAGGAAGTCTCTCAGAATGCCTGTCCAGAGCAGCTGGATATGGATCCCTGTTTTCCACAAGTAGCTGGAATCTCAGTCTTTCGTCTTATTTTTCTGACCCCACTAATCACCAGAGCACCATGCAATGTAGGTTCGTACTCCCAAAGCAGATCTCCAGGGTTGGGTGTTCAGCAGTCCCAGGCCTTCACCCCCCTCCCCACTCTATTTCTCTTCCTCCCACTGGTGAGTTGGCGTTGGGAAGGGCTTGGGTCCCCTTGGGTCACGGCTTTGGTACATTACCCTGTTCTGTGAGATCTGTTCTTTTCTCCAGGTGTATGCAGCCTGGCGCAGTCCTCTTTCCTGTTGCTCTTTCAGGATTAGTTGTATTAATTATACTTTTGTATTATACATGGTTTTAGGGGGAGATCTTTGTCTCACCTCTCATGCCACCATCTTTAATCCTTTCTTGGCAATGAGAGTTTTTATCCCTAACTTCTCCTCCTTTCCTATGAAACTATTTCCTAGAACAACTGAAATCCATATATTACCTCTCCTCCCCTGTTCTTTTAAATGATTTTCATTGGGATAATTCTTCTTCCAAATAGGTATTTGGCAGTCCCATATTTTCTGGTTGCATTTTCCACAAAGAAGTGTCTAGTTCAGGAGTCAAAGGATCCAGTCCCATCCCATAATCACAACTCTTCACTTGGTATGGAGTTGAGGTTTCTGCCCTCTGACAGCCGAGGCCTGCAGTGGGCCTCAGGCTGCATCTGGGGAAGGGCTTGTTGACTCACCTCTTTCCACACTGAGCTTATCTACTTCTCCTTCCCACTATGCTGGCTACCCTTTCAGACTCCTATTGGGAAGGAGAGAAGGGGAATGTTAAAGGATTTCTTTAATTCTGTTGTGCCCAGCACCCTGTCCTCTAGGGCCTGGTTCACGTTCGCCCCTGATTCTTTCTCCTGCAGATGCTGTTATTAAGTTTTTGCAAGTTGCCCAACCACTATCTGAATATCACTGGAATCTCTAGCCCTGACCGTTCGAATCCAGTTGTTTGTTTGCTTCTCCCTCAGCAAGTTAGACTTTTGTCATCCTGTCACCTTCTCTTTGCTGGGCTCTTGCCCTTTTAAGTGGCCACATAATTTGTAGACCTCCATGTACTGACTTCCCTCAGTGTAGAACTCACTGAAGATAGAGGGCCCCTCACTCAAAAAGTACTAAGAATTTCAAGCCAGTTACTGCAGACATTAAACCCATCAGAGATTCCTTCTGAGTGTAGGTTCCATGTGACTGCACACGTCCCCTGTCCATGAAGCTGGCCGTACAGGTGGCTCTTGTGAATAAGACGTAAACAAGGCGAGGATGTGGCTTTCACTACTTCCATTCAACATAGTAATGAAAATTTTAGCCAGAGAAATAGGCAAGAAGAAGAAATAAAAATCATCCAAATGGGAAAGGAAGGAGTAAGATTATCTGTGTTCACAAATTCTATGATCTTATATATTATAAAATCTTAAAGATTACACACACAGACACACACACATACATGCATACAAGACATGCTAGAACTAATGAATTTAATAAATTCAACAAAGTAGTAGAATATCAAATCAACACACAAAAATCAGTTGCATTTCTAAGGACTAACAATAAAGCAATCTGAAAAGGAAATGAGGAAAGTCCATTTACAATAGCTTCAAAAAGAACAAAATACTTAGGAATTAATGGAGGAGGTGAATAACTTATGCAATGAAAACTACAAAACATTGCTGAAAGAAATTAAAGAAGGCATAAATAAATGGGAAGACATCTCATGTTCATAAATTCTGTTAAGATGCCAATATTGCCAAAAGAGATATACCTTCAATGCAGTCTCTGCCAAAATCCCAATGCTTTATTTTTGAGAAATACAAAAATCCATCCTAAAATTTATAAGGAATCTCAAGGGACAGTGGATAGCCAAAATAATCTTGAGAAATCTTCAACACAATTGAAGGACTTAACACTTCCTGATGTCAAGACTTACTACAAAGCTATGGCAATGAAAACAGTGTGGTACTGGCATAAAGACATGCATATAAACCAATGGATCAGAAGAGAGAGGCCAGAAATCTGTGAATATATACACAAATAATTTTCATCAGAATGTCAAGATCATTCAGTGGGGAATGGCCAGTCTTTTCAACACATGATGCCTGGAAAACCAATGACACACATGCAAAAGAATGAAGTTGTGCCATTATCTAACATCATATACAAAAATAAACTCAAAGTGTATCGGAGACCTGAACATGAAAGTTAAAACTGTAAAACTCTTAGAATAAAATGTACTATAAAAGCTTCAATGCATTGGATTTGGCAATGATTCATTGGATATTATACCAAAGGCACAGGTAGCAAAAGAAAAAAGAGAGAACTTGGACCTCAGGAAATTAAAAGATTTTATCATCAAAGACACTGTTAATAGAATAAAAGGCAACCCACAGAATGGAAAAAAATTGCAAATCATATGTCTGAGAAGAATTAATACCTAGACTATATGGAGAATCCTAAAACTCAACAACAAAAAAGCAAGTAACCTAATTCAAAAATGGATGAAAGAATTGAAAAGACACTTTTAAAAGAAGATATGCAAATGACCAATAAGCACATGAAAGATGGTCAACATCACTTATGTTTAGGGAAATGCAAATCAAAACCACAAAAAGATGCCACCTCACATCCATTAAGATGGCTACTGTATAAAAAATACTAACAGAAGATGCAAGTGCTGCCAAAGATGTGGAAAAATTAGAAACCTTATGACCTCTTGGTGGGAATGCAAAATGGTGTAACTGCTGTGGAAAACAATATGACAGGTCCTTAAAATTAAAAATAGAATTACCATATAATCTAGCAATTCCACTTTTGGGCATATATCCAAAATAATTGAAAGCAGGGTCTTGAAGAGGTATATGTAAACCCATGGTCACAGTAGCATTGTTTACAATAGCTAAAATGTGGAAACAACTCAAATAGATATTGATGGATGAATAGATAAGCAACAGTGGTATGTCCATAAGAAGGAATATTATTTAGCCTTAAAAAGGAAGGACATTTTGACAAATGCTACAGCATGGATGAACTTTGAGAGCATAATGCTAAGTGAAATAAACCAGTCACAAAATGATAAAAGTGGTATGATTCCAGTTACATAAGGCACCTAGAATTGCCAGGGGCTAGAGAGGAGGGAGAATAGAGAATTATTGTTTATTGGGCATAGTGTTTCTGTTTTTCAAGATCAAAAGAATTCTGAAAATGTTGGTGGAGAAAGAAAGTGTTCTGATGGTGTAGGTGGCTGCCCAAGAATACTTAATACCACTGAATTGCACATTTAAAAATGGCTGATAGTAAATTTTATGTTATGTGTATTTTAGTATAATAAAAAATGTTTTGCTTTTTATAGCTGAATTTCTATGATTCGGTGAGTTCTACCTTCCAGTACTAGTTATCTATGGAAACTAAAGTAAATCACATAACTTCTCTGGGATTCAATTGTCCTGGATTTTTTTCTAGTTCCAAAATCCTACACATTTTGGAAGCTGAAGGATGATAAAGGTGTATTGCTTTCTTCCTGAATAATCAATGTCTTGAGTAGAATAGGCTCCAGACAATACATATTCTTTCTACAGAGAATGTAGTAAAGTGTGGATTAACATTGCAGCCTAATATAAATTCATGAGAAATTGATTTTCAGGTTATATTTTAGATAAATGCAATTTCAAAAACTTAGATTTTAGAGAGGATAACAGGGTAGCTGAGCTGAGGCCATGTTTCAATGAATAGATGGGAATGAGCAAGGCAGTACTTTAGTGTACACACATCTGAATGAACACAGGTTCTGAATTTAAAGGGACCCAAGGTAATATGGATCACTATTCTGGCTTGAAATTGTGGGGTTCTCTGTGATGTCTCTAGAGGTAAAAAAGTCAACCTACTTAATTTTTTCTTAAAAAATAGAATGAAAGGAATTGTCAAGTTTCTAAAAAAGTATTTCTATGTCATGGTAGAGCACAACATTTCTTATAGTTATCCACAGAACTTAAAAAAATTATTATGTATTGCTAGAACTTCAGTAGATATTTATGAGTATTATGGGCTTTGGATGAAAGAAAATATTTGCATTAAAATATTTTTACAGGAGCATGGAACCCAATAATAAAAACCCGGGAAAATCATTCTAATTCTAGAAGTAAAATTAACACTACTGTCCCCCCTACAACCTCACAGTTAATGTCTGGTGGAATTCTATAACCATCCATATGATTCACTTGCTGTGTATGTGGGGGATGTGAGAGAGGACATTTTCTGAATTAAAAAAGACCTCTCTTCTTTCCCTGTACCCCAGCTCGTGGCAGCCACCATCCTATTCTGTTACTATGGGTTCAACTTTCTTCTTTTTCTTTTTTTAGAGTCCATGTGCACATGAGATTATGCAGTATTTGCCCATGTTTGGCTTATTTCACTTATCACAGTGCCCTCCAGGTTCATCCATGTTGTCTCAAATGGCAGGATTTTTTTTCTTTAAAAAGGCTGAATAATATTCTATGTATATACCACGTTTTCTTGATCCATTAAGTTGTTGGCTGACATTTAGGTTTTGTTTCCATATCTTAGCTGTTGTGAATACCATGCAGTGAACATGGGAGTTCAGATAATCTGTTCCAAATAATGATTTTATTTCCTTTGAATATGTAACCAGAAGTCAGTTTGCTGCATCATATGGTAGTTCTAGTTTTTTTTTTGAAGAATCTCCATACTGTTTTCCATAATGGCTGTGTCAATTTATATTCCCATCAACAGTGCACAAGTGTTCTGTTTCCCCCACATCCTCACCAGTACTTTTGATTTTTTGCTAGTAGCTATCCCAACAGGTATGAAGTTTTTGATTTATAGTTCCCTGATAATTTGTGTTGTTGAACATCTTTTAAAATATCTGTTGACCATTTGTGTCTTTTTTGAAGAAATGTCTATTCAGGTCCTTTGCCCATTTTTAAATTTAGAAAAATTTCTGGATATTAACTCTTTATCATATATATGTTTTGCAAAAGTATTTCCATTCTGTAGGTTACCATTTCATTTGATTGATTGTTTCCCTATGCACATTTTTGAGTTTGGTGTAGTCCCAATTGTTTATTTTTGCTTTTGCTGTCTGCGCTTTTTGTGTCTCAATGAACTATGAAAAGAATAAACAAAACCCACAGTTTGTAGAATGAAGGAAATAAATAACAAATAGCAGAAATAAATGAAATAAGATATTAGAAAGACAATAGAAAAGACAAGCAAAACTAAGAGTTGGTTTTTGAAAAGATAAGCAAAACTAACAGACCTTTAGCTAGACTAAGAAGAGAGAATACTAGAATAAAATCAGAAATGAAAGACAGGACATTAAAACTATGTGATACCATAGAAACATAAAGGATCAAAAGGACTACTATAAATAATTATATACCAACAAATTGGATAACTTAGAAGAAATGGAGAAATTCCTAAAAACATGCAGTCTACCAAGACTAAATCATGAAGAAATGGAAAATCTGAGTAGATCAATAAAAAGTAAGGAGATTATATCAGTAATTAGAACTTTCACAATGAAGAAAAGCCTAGGATCTCATGGCTTCACTGGCAAATGCTACCAACCATTTAAATTTAAAGAAGAATTAATATCAACTTAAACTCTTATAAAATTGAAGAGAGGACACTTCTCATTTTACAAGGTCAACGTTACCTTGATACCAAAGTCAGAAAAGGACAATACAAGAAAAGAAAATTATAGGCCAATATCCCTGCTGAACATAGATGCAAAAATCCTTGATAAAATACTAGCAAACCAAATTCAACAGCACATTAAAGGGATCATACACCGTGATCAAATGGAATTTACTCCAGGGACAGAAGGATGGGTCAACATATGCCAATCAATAAATATGTTATACCACATTAACAAAATGAAGGATAAATCATATGATCAACTCAGTTGATGCAGAAAAAGCATTTAATGGAATTCAACATCCTTTCATGACAATTTTCAGCAAATTAGGTATGAAAGAAATGTACCTCAACATAATAAAGGCCAATATGACAGGCCCACAGCTAACATATTCAAGGGTGACAAGCTGAAAGATTTTCTTTAAAGGTTGGTAACAAGACAAATGTGCCCACTCTCACCACGTTTATTCAACATAGTACTGGAAGTCCTATCCAGAGCAGTCAGGCAAGAAAAAGAAATAAAGGAATCTAAATCAGAATGGTAGAAGTAATATTGTCTTTATTTGTAGGTGACAAGATCTTATATATACAGAACCCTAAAAATGTCACCAAAAAACTGTTAAACTAAATTCAGTAAAGTTGCATTGTACAAAATCAGTGTATAAAAATCAGTTGCATTTTTATGCACTAACAATGAACTATCTGAGAAAGAAATTTTAAAAACAGTCCCATTTATAATAGCATCAAAAAGAATAAACTATTTAGGAATGAATTTAACCAAGGAGGAGAGAGACCTATACACTGAAGAGTAAAACACCGATGAAAGAACGTGAAGAAGACACAGTTAAATGGAAGTAAACCCATGTTTATGGGTTAGAGAATTGATACTCAAAACAATCTACAGATTCAGTGCAATCTCTATTCAAAATTCCAATGACATTTCTTACAGGAAAAGAAACAAACAATCCTGAAATTCGTATGGAGCCACATAAGACACCAAATACCTCAAGCAGTCTTGAGCAAGAAGAACAAAGCTGGAGGCATCACACATCCTGATTTCAAGCAGTGTTATGAAGCTGTAATAATCAAAACCATAAGTTATTGGCATAAAAACACACAGATCAATGGAACAGAATAGAGGACTCAGAATTAAGCCCATACATATATGGTCAACTAACTTGTGACGAAGGCCCTAAGAATGCACAATGGGAATAAAATAGTTTCGCCAATAACTAATGTTGGGCAAACTGGGATCCACATGCCAGAGAATGAAATTGGACCCTTATGTTACACCAAACACAAAAATAATCTCAAAATGGATCAACTCAAAAGACTTAGATGTAAGACCTGACATCATAAAGCTTTTAGAAGAAAACTTAAGGAGAAAGCTCTCCTTGCCATTGGTCTTTTTAGAGAGAATTGAGAGGGAAGAAGACATGTAGAAGATTCTTCTATAATCTAGGTGTCACCAGGAGCCTCCACATTCTTGAATTCTAGCTAAGATTGCCTTTTGTTCATTTCCTATTTCTGCAAATCTTTTCTCCTAATTACCTCTCCATTAAATAATTTAGGGTTGTTTATTTCTAATCCAACATTCATTCAAACTTGAGGCATGACCGCTGCTTTTCTCCCAAAATTCAATTGTAAGAGTCAACAAAAGGCAACTTGTAGGGTCCAATATCTACAACTGTGTGTTAGATTTTCCTGTTGACTGACGTAAGTGCGTGGGAGCACACACTGCAGTGCTACTTAGAAAATAATCTAAAATTGAATATTGGCTTCCTGGTGTCCAGAAATTCTCTTGTCCGTGTCTACCAACTTGGAGCTCAGTTTTTCATCTTGTTATTCAGCTGTCTCTCCTGCTTCTCCTCTTCCCAGATGTCACAAAAATTCCTGTAAAGTTGCACTTTACAGGGCAACTCCCAAGCTTTGGTTTTGTTGAGTGGAAAATACAGTCTGAGTGGGAGAGCTGACTGGCTTTAGAAGCAATTTTTTTTTAAAGCTGTGTGCAGGAAGAGGAAGGCAGATGGATTCCAGAGTCAGGAGGAAAGGGGATTTTGGAACAATAAACATGACCAAGGGGGGGTGTGATTCAGTTTCTGTACAGCAAATAGCAACATACATCCTTTTTCTGTCTCCATGAATCTTAAATTTATTTATTTATAAATGTGGAGCGATATCTCTTTTTGGAATTTCTCAAACTGGAATTCTGCTCCATGGTGGGCATACGTATGAGGGCAGAGACCGTGTGAGGAAATCCTTCCACTTAGAACACATATTCTGAGGATATTAGTTAGGCAGATGATCATTGTAGGTAGTGACTCAGCACCTGGGGTTGGAGACTATATCATCTGTGCTCTTGATGTTCAAACCCAGATCTGGCCGATGACCCTGTGAAAAATGGGACAGTTTTGCTGTTATCACAGACCTGCCCCCATCTGGTCAGCAGTTTGCAGGGGTACAATATATACCTGTGGTAAAGAAACAGCTTCTGAGGAGAGCCTGCGTTTACCATGGAACAGTGCCCTCTGCTGTTTCTGAGGGAGCCATTCGGCCATAGTCAGATCATGAGGGAAGGGTGCACTGCTGCAGAGACAAAGCAAGCTGCTCCTTGTTTGCAATGGTCGAGATACTGGGAGGCCAACTCCTGGCACCTGCAGCCAGTGTCAGCTGTAAGTATTCAGTAGGAGCATCAAGACAGCCCAGCCACAGCAGCTGACCTCCCCTACATCTGATCCTAGGCTCTAATCCCACACTGCATGTGAATGCTCCTTCCCTATTTTCGCTGCAAACACAGAAGAGCTTCCATTAGTTTTGCTCCTTAGCAGAAGGAATTTTTACAACAGTGATTTTTAACCACTGAAGCTTGTCTTTAGAAAACTTCTGCTTCTCAGTCTTATAAAATTAAAGGAAGCACAGTCAATGGCTGCAGTGAAGTAGTCATGTAGAACAGAACAGCAGTTCACTGTCAGGAGTTTACACTGCTAAGGGATCAGCCTTGTTACCTTTCTTTCTTTTTTTCCTTCCTTCCTTCCTCCCTTCCCTGCTCCCCCCTCCATCATAATCATCTTTTTAGTAAAACCATCTAAAGTTGCCAGAATCTCCGTCTACAGGAATGATGTCACATAGTGGAAACTTTTTTTTCCTGACTCACTTTACATTCTGGAAACAACTGTTTTTGCTGGTTCTCTCCACTCTGAATTCTCATTCTCAGTTTTGTATTGTGGGTGTGACCCTGAATGATATAGTCAACATTTATTTACCTTTACTTTAACCAACAACAAGGGCACTTATGGACTTCAAGATGTTATTAGGGATTTGTGTCCTTCCTAACAACTTTTGAACTGTGTTCTCAGCATTATTTCACGTAGCTACAGCAGAGAAAACATAGTGATGAATAATGAAATATGCATGAAAAGAAAAATTTTAAAAAGTTTTTTTAAGTGACTCTGAAATCACAATGTGTGAAAGTACTTTTTCTTTCATGATTCTAAGTCTCAAATTCATGAGTGCAGAGGAGTGGATTTCTTGCTCTATCATGTGGCAGGACAATGGTAAATGGGAGCTGGCCATACCTTATCCTCTCCTTGTGCCAAGAACGAAGTCTGGTTTAATGAAACACCTATTAAGGCCACACCTACTGGGCAGAAACTGCCAGATTCTACTGGACCCTAGAATGCCACTGCCACTCATGTGGGAATAAGCCACGTGTGCAGCGCTGCTCTTTTGAGGTGGTGGAGGGTGTTTCCGTTTAAGGTGCCAGGTAAAAACTCAGTGACTTGAATTGTCAGACAATGCATATTTGCACGTTACTCTAGTAATTGCCAGGAGAAGAGGATTTTGTTTTCTCTGAGGCCTGGGGTTAAGAAAGAATTTACTCATACTAGACAATTTACCAGATTCAGAAAGTTGCCTAATTTTTTTTTCCATTTGGTTACTTCCGTTTGAAATACTTATCTGTGGTACAAGATGCCTGTAAGCCTTTCATTAAAGGATGACTTTGCTAATGCATGATCAGCTGATTATGGGACAGGGATAGGCCCTTGACCTCAGCCAATACAGATTCTTTGGTCTTTCCTGCTGTAGCTATTGGAAAAGACTGATTGTGTTGAAGTTGCTAATCTGGTACCATAGGATTTAGGTTATTGGCAGAATATTGCCACTTAAAGGAGCAATGCCCATTCAGAGAAAGGAGGGAGAGAGATGAAGTCCTGAGGACACTGGTGAAACTTCTGGATTCAGCCATGCCTGAAACCTCAGATTTTTAGTTCCATAAGGCAATATCTTTTTTAAAAATTTTGCTTTAATTTGTAAATTAGCTTAAGTTAAGGTCACTTGCTGCTATGGAGTTCTAATTATCAGTAGTGAGCCATCTGCATTGCGGAGTTCCAGCCTCTTAAATTTTTAAGATTAACTAGAAGTATTGATGGACTCTAACTTTGCTTAGCATCTATGACATTATTCTGAAAATGGTCTACTTTGTTTACTATTTCATACTATTTAGCTTATTCTGTAGCCACTGAAATCTAGTGACAGAGCTGTTTACTGGGCAAGGTCGATCTTGGAAAGACAACATGGGAGGAAAGGTAATCAGTAGGCAAACCTCAAGGGAAAACCTGAAGAAAACATCTTCCCTTTACAAGTTCCACCATCTCCTAGTGTACACAGTCAGGTACCACTTGCCTTCTTTTTCCAAGGATGTTTGGGGATTAGTGGGGCAACAAGTCCTCAGTCCGAAGTGTGAGAGATGCAGAGAGGAAGCTTCTTAGCCTCCACAAGGTGCTCCTGTTCAGTATCTTGGGTAGTATGTCGATTAGGAGATCTGGATTTATGAAGCTTATGTGGAAAAACAGGTAACCCAGCAGTGTGATGAAAAATAGGGTGATGAAAAAGAGAAATAGAAAAATTCTGAAAAGAGAAAGCCAAGAAACTGTTAGCCAGATGTTAGAAAACCAGGAACAGAACAGTAAGTCATACCTAAATGCACACCTGGTTCCTTCTTGATATTCAGATGTCTCCCACTAAATCTTGTCTCCATTCCCAGCAACCCCTTGTAAATGTGGTCCTTCCCTAGTGCTGGCTTGCTAGTTACTGTCTTCCATCACTGTGTTTTATTTTCTTTTAGTATTTATCATTATCTGAAATTATCTTGTGAAGTAGTCACACCGATTTATACCCCACTAGCAGAGTATACATTTCTGTGGGTCTACACCCTCTCCAATACTTACCATCAGATTTTTAAAGTTTCACTAATCAAATGGGTGTAAAGTAATTTCTCATTATGGTCTTGATTTGTATTTCCCTGATGAACAGTGATGCTGAATATCTGTGCATAGGTTTATTGGTCTTCTGTGTTCCTTTTGCCCATTTATCTACTAGGTTGTTTGAGCTTTTCTTAGTAAATGGTAAAAATTCTTTATATGTTCTTGATATGAATCCTTTTCCATGTGTGCTTTGAATAACTTCCCTCTACTTTCTAACTTTCACTTGCTCTAAGTGTTGAAGAGCAAAAGTTAATAATTTTTAATCAAGGCTAGTTTATCAACCTTTCCTTTAATTAGAATCAATCCTTTTTATGTCGTGTTAAAAATCCATGCCCTAATACCAAGGTCTGAAAGATACTTCTATCTTCATTGAGAGTTTGTAGCATTTTAAAAATATGTTCACAAATTCTTTGATACTCCTCTCATTATGAGATTTCCCTTCATTGGGATGTGGACTGGACTTAATGGCTCATTTCTAAAGAATACAATATTGTGGAAGTGACGTGACCGTGTATGATTTCCTAGACGAGGTACTAAAGGCACTGCAGCTTCTTCCTTACTCTCAGGAGAAAACCAGCTGTCGTATTGGGAGGCTACACAACCAGCCCTGTGGAGACGTGCATGTGATGAGGAACTGAGGCCTGTTGCCAAAAATCCAGCAAAAAAGCCAGTGTGAAATAGGTCCTGTAGCACCAGCCACGCCTTCTAATGACTGTAACTTTGGCCAACATCTTATCCGTAGCCTCACAACAGACCTTGAGCTAGAAGTACCCAGCTAAATGACTCAAAGATTCCTGACTCACAGAAACTATGGGATGATAAATGTTTATTATTTGAAACTAGTAAGTTTTTGGGTACTTGGTTAAGTGGGAATAGATAATAACTCATGCTGAAGTTTAAAGATTCCTTTCTTTTTGTGGACATCTAAGTCTTTAACACATCGGGCTTGCTTTTTATATATGCTGAATGTTAGTGATCTGATAGCATTTTTTGTCTTATTTGGGTAACGTTTTTCCCTACCATATTTTTCAACAATTCTTCCTTTCCCCTATGACATTCATAAGGAGGTCTAATCAAAGGTCTAAATGTGCACTGTTTCTAAGCTCTTTTTTTGTTCCATTTCATTGTTCAGTTTTCCTAGTCTGGTCCCAATAGCACTCTATCATAATTATTGTAGCTTCATAGTAAGTTCTGATATCTGAAATGGCATATTCCCCACCTCTTGCTTTTCTTTAAAATTTCCAGGTTATCTCTGACCCTTTACTCCTCCAAATATAGTATATTTTAGAATCATTTCATTCAATTGCATGAAACATCTTTGGGGGAGTTTGATTGGAATTGAATTGACTATTTCTCCACTGGACACAACTGATGTATTTCTGGTGTTAAGGCTTCCTATCCATGATCATGGTATTTCTCTTCTTTCATTCATGATACTTTTAATATTTCTAATACATTTCTCTAAATTTCCCTATAGTGGTCTTGATTTCTTCTTTAAATGATGAATTTTTTTGTCCTTGTTGTGTTACTATGATTTGCACGAGCAAACCTCCACTGTTTCCTTCCTACATTAACCTTATCCGGCTGTTCTGGGCTGCCTCCAGCCCCAGGACAAATTCATTACCAACTGCACTCACTAGTCAGAGAGAACCCCTTCCCCACCAGTTCTCTGAAGTTTTTCTCTAGAGTTGATCTTAGAGCCCGGATCCAGGATCCATTCTAGTAAAGTATCTTAGAATTAGAATCAGAAGCCCTTTACAGACCTCCTTCCTCCTTCCTAGAAATCTCCTTGAAGCTGGATACAATATTCATAAGGAGGTTCTGGGTGACATTCCCAGGGAAAATCTTAGGAATAAAACCAACTTTTTAATCTCTTAACAACCAGCCTACCCGTGCCTCACAGAATGGTCAAGTAAAACAAGAGGAAAGGTGTTTGTAGTTTGGTGATCTAAACTTGTACATTGTCCTCCAGATTACCAGCTGAAGGCAGACAGCCCTTGGGAGTCCACATGGGCGATTCCATGCTGGGCACTGGTGTTGAAAGTATAGGTGAAGGCAGTCCTAGGATTTCTAGGAAAAATTCTACTAGTTGTTCCAGAACACTATATTTAGGGACACCAAAATATGTAGTACTTCATTTACCTTGTATGAAGGGATATCCCCCTTAAGCCAATATTCTAGACAATTGGAAATTACCTTTAAACACCAATAATTTTATGTTAATCATTTTGATGGAACTCTTTCTAAATCATATTTTATACCACTTTGAATATATGTTTCTCTATGCCTTCTTAAACAGATATTGAACATAATTTGACCTTTTCTTGAAAATGCAAGGACTTCATGAATATAGATTTTGCTGTCACAGTGATTCCTTCAGAACTAGTATGCACTCAGTTGTTTGAATCTTGAGTTCTTACTCAGGCTAACAAATATTTTTGAGCAATTACGATGTGCTGGATAGTGTTAGGTGCTTTATCTCTTTTTCACAATCATTTCCTCTTTTATCTGTTATTAGGCAGCAGTATATTGCATTTAGAAGTTCTCTCCCTATGTATGTATATATTTTTCATGTTGGGGGTAAAGAGCTGACATTGTAACAAGGTTTGAGGGAGGCATGTCTCATACAATAGGGTGAAATCCCAATCACTATGCTTATGTACTCCATTTCTAATCTACTGATTCTACTGGGGATCCAGACACATCAAATAAATTCAGATTGTTAAGGGAAGAGGGAGGAAATGTGAGATTTGCCACATCTCTTTTAGGTGATAACATTCCCATTTCTGATTACTGCTAGGCTGTTGGCTGCTAATACTGGAAAATGAAATCAGTAATTGCCTTTCGGCAAGAAGTCATAGCATTAGAACTGAGAAATGTGGTCACTGATGACACTAGTTTGTTGACTCTGTGTGTGTGTGTATGTGTGAGAATGTGTGAATGTGTATGCAAGGTTCTCCTTGTCGTCTGCAGGATGGCTAGTAGATCTCCCAGTTTTCAAGGAGTTTGCTCAAAGATATTTACTTGCCTTTTACAGAGCCATATTCCCTTCTTTTGGAGAGAATTGTCCTGGGAGAAGAAGAAAGGACATTGATAAATAAGCAGTTTCCTCACTGTCATGTAATATTCAGTGAGCCATTAGTTATATGTTATGTTTAGATACCATACAAATTTTTTTCATAAGCATAAACAGATGAAATTTTCAGACAATGTATATACATATATATGCATATATGTGTGTGCATTATTTATATATACATACACACACACATTATATATACATATATATACACTTACATATTTCTATATAATTTTGTATCACCTCCTTATATACTGATAGGAGTAAAGGAAGGCATAGGAACGTAAAGTCGGTTGCCCAAGGTTATACAGCTAGTAAGTGGAAGGGCCGGGCCTGAAGCCTGGACCTCTGGGAATCCACATTCTGGGCTCTCATAACTCTTTGCTTACCTTCAGCTCAGCCAGCAACCCTTAGAGGAATGAACAAGCTATGGACACCACAGAAATATATTCTGAGATAAGTTTTAGAAGGTATAAAAATGGAAAGATGATATATCCTGAATTTCTGTGACATTTCTTTTACAAAATATTTCCTTAGTTATTTCATTTTCCTTTTAACTTCCTTGGGAGATAAAAAGACGGAGGAGTTAAGATCACATTTTAAAATTGTGTAAATAAGGCTCATAGAATTGGAATCGTGAGGAACTGTGTGTTTTACACATTTGGTTCTATAGCTTGAGTCTGATGAGGGGAAGTGCCCTCTGATCAGCGCTCAGGGAGCGTCTCTGTAAGGACGGCTCAGACTCAGGGCGCGGGACCGTCATGGGACTCTGGTAACCCTGATGAACACGCTCTGTTTTTCCTCTGATGGGTAGTCAGACGAATACTTTGATGAGCCATTGGGGGTAGATGAGGGGACATATCAGAAAGTATGCTAAGCCTCATCCTAGAGAGGGGGAGTCCAGTTAATTTCAGGGTCCAGTTAATTTTTTTGCTGAGTGGAATATGCAAGAGAGGGGCCAGAATAACGTGCTCAGGACAATTGGAGTCATGGTCACTGTGGGCATGTGTGACATATACCCGAACATCTAGATGACCCCAGGGACAATGGTGTATCATTGATGTTTGCTTTTTAGGAAAAGAAGACTTCTTTTTTTTCTGAGGTTATCAAGATCATATATTTCATGCCAAAAAATTTCTGGTGAATGTCAACCTTGCCTCTTAAACCAATATACATTACAAAAATAAAGTTAAATAAAAGTTTATCTTTTAGTCCTGTGAACTTGCTGCCCCAAAATGCCAAACAGGCACAGAGCCGTGATGCTCTGCATCCAATTCTATGTCCTTCTGACCTTTGCATATGTGCTGGTGACATCACGATGTTAAATATGAACAGTCTTGGGGCTTTGTCATAAAAAAGTGATGACTTCTTATGTTAACTCATGGGGCATCTCTGATCAGATAGTGACAGATAACCCTGGTGCTTCGTGTTTTGAAAGATTCGGGACCATGTTTTGATCATCTGGAAAGAGTTCTGTGATTGCAGGAGGTGGGCGGTGTGGTGTATGTGTCATATATTAGCCTCTTCTCTGTAGAGTATACCCTCAGTTAATGTTCCTTCTTGCTTGCATTCTGAACCTTCTTAGGTCTTAGACTAGTTTCTAGGAGGGCATGTCATTTACATGGCTGTAAGAGAGGGAAGACAGTTGTCTTCTTTGTTTCAGGTTGGAATGCTTTGAAATTACGTCTAGTACTGTTCTTGGAAAATGCGCATGGGAAGATTTGTGTATGTTTCGTGGCTTATAGTGTTTTGGAAACTGACAGGCAGTGGCACTGAGTGAGAGGACACAGGGTAGAACACTCACCTTATTATTTTGGCTGTTGTATTTTTTTGCAGAGTTCATGCTCAAGACTTTTGATCTAGGGGGAAATGAACCGAGATAGTGGTTGAATAAAGTACACTCAAATATTCATACTACATAATGATTATTTAAAAAGTTTTACATTCTAAAGCTGTGCTGTCCACTATGGAAGTCAGTGGCTACATGTACCTGTGAACATTAAAATTAATTAAAATTAAAAAAAAATCAGTTCCTCAGTCACACTAACCATGTTTCAGGTACTCAGTAGGTGGCCATTGGCTACTTATTGGATGGCACAAAGTTTTACTGGGCAGCTCTGTTCTAGAAACTGAGCTTAGCACTGAAGCCATACTTAGTGTTCAAGAGGGCTCTCAGGAAGCATGAAGGTATCCTTCAGAATTCCAAGAGCAGGTACCCTGTGGCCCTCCCAGGCCGCAATGCATACCAGGGCTGTAGAGGCGGTATGAAGTTTGGGTCTCTTTACCTCGATCCCAAGATTCTAAAATATTTAATAAATACAAGTACTTCTTGACTAAGTTAAGATGTTACTTCTAAAAAGGGGCCAAGAAATGGGAGTGAGATTTTTGACTTTGTTTTCTCACCATTTCAATTCTAGACAAACTCAGAAAGGGGGGGCTTTTGTCTTACCATTTCTAACCTTTCATGGTCACAGTTTAGTACTTAATATAGCGTACAGTTTGAGTTTTGTAATATGATGGCCTTCGTGTCTCTAGAGGTTAGTTTCATGCCTATCTTATATGGCCGAGTCTCTATGTTTTTGGGAAAATGAGGGTGGTATTAGTTTAATGGGCTTTTCTGTGAAAGTAGGAATGTCCTACTCATCAGAGTGCCTGACCACCAGCCCTTTTAAAATCAGATGTTCCTGCCCTTAATATAAACCTGAATAATTGAAAATGCGATAAAAGCATGAAGGGAGATGTGTTTCTGTGGTTTTTTAAGAAGGATGGAAGAAGGACCTGCGTTTTAAAGTTGGTGTGGTTTCGTGGGAGTCAAACAATCGCTAACAGAAGGGAGAGAGATGTGGTGTTGGGGCTCACTCAGTCCCAAGTAGGAATTGGTCAGAGGAATGTTTGCTCTGACCCAGGCTGAGCTGGAGTTACCACTAAAACCAAGAAGTTACTTTTTTTGCCAAAACTCACACTTCTCTCTCAAGGAGCCGAGTCTCTGCTTCTTCTTCTATTTTCCTCCAAGTTTCCTGGTACTTCTTCCAAGAGAAATAAAAGAAACCACAGTTACTAATTAGAAGCCTTACACTTTTTCTAATCATAAGAAGCATGTATTATTACGTGGTAACATGAATGTTTGGTCTCCTTTTCCAGCCCCGACACCCACCACCACTCCTGGTCACTCGATGCACTTCCTACCTTCCCGGCAGGTCCCTGGGTAATTGGCATCTTGAAAGGAAAAGTGCTCATTATGAATTTAAGAGCACAGAGGTCAGGAGACCAGGGCTGTAACGGAATGATATTGGTGGTGGGTTGTCAGGGACCCAAAGTCGCTTTGTAATGCCACTTTGAAAAGTTAATATTGTCCTAGAAAGTGTTCTTTGAAAAGCCTGGTTTCATATTATCCTGTACCTTACAAACCCTTTTCTGTCCCATTACCGAGAAACTGTACCTTAATGCAGAAGACCTGATCTTTGCAGAGCTGGGCCACATGTGCATAGTCTTCCATTATCTGGGAAACCAAAATTCAGTCAAATTTATTTCAGGAAATTTCTCTTAAGAACAAGAGTATACTTGTTTCCTCCTAAATCCCAGACCCTACATGTAGTTTTCTAATTGTTCTAAATATGTTTTTGCTGTATATATGAACTCATTTTTTTTTTTTAGGATAGATAAGCTTTATTTTGGGGGGGATTTTATTTTGGGACAGTTGGGAGAAGAATAGATACTAATTTGTTGAAGTTAAAGATATGGAACATATCCCGTAAAAATTATTGAAGAGAAGGAAACCTAGGAGACTGCATTTATCTTCCTTTCCTTCATACCCTCCTCAACCCCGTAATGGTTCTGGATCTGGAGCCTTATTATATATAACTCAATCTATTTGCAGAATGTATTGCGTCGTCTAACTGAACATCAACTTTTCCTTCCTCTGGGAGAAGTAATACTGAAATTACTACCATCACCTTGGCCAGTTCCTTCTCTTGGTCGGCACAGGAAGCTTCCAGCTGTTGTAACTTAACCTACAGAAAGGGAAGGAGATGGGTAACTCAAGGTGCAAGCAGGATTCCATTCTGAAATGCTGTCTCAAAGGTTATCTTACAGGTGGTGGATGTGCATCAGGTGTGATATCAGCTGTCTTTTTAATGGAGGAGAGTCAAACCATGCAGCGTCCTTCTGGTGAACCTGCCCTTCTACACTCCCAAGCCCTTAGCGTTCATCAGGGCTCCACTCACGCTTAAACTACAATTCTCAGCTTCCTTCCTTCTTAGCTATTTCTCTTAGGGAAAACACCAATCTTGAAAAACTTCACTCTTCCTTTTCCTTTTATATACTTCCTGCTCACTCCTTTTTTGCTCCCCGTATTTCTTCTTCTTTCCTTTCCTTCCCTATTTGATGCAAGCCTATTCTATATTGGTGGCTATGTCGGAATGATGGGCAGAGGGCCATGAGAGTAGAAAGGGTACAGTGGTGAACAGGATTGACGGGCAGAGTCTCTGCCTCACAGAGCTGACATTCTAGTTGGGGACATTAACAGATAAGTCAACATGATAATGATAAATGCTATGAAAGAAATACAAACAGAGAAATGTAGTGATAGCGATGGCATGAGAGCTATCATAGGTGAAGTCCTGTCTGATGAGATGATCCTGGGTTGAAATCTAAATGGTAAATATTAGCCAAATGGAGATCTGGAAGAAATACGTCCCATGCAGGGTTGCAGCAAGAGCCAAGACTGTGAAAGAGCACATATGTAGTGTGTATGTGGAAGTTATGTGGCTGGAGCATGGGGAAACACCTGGTAAGGAGGAGATGAGGTGGGGAAAGGTTGACATGGATGAGATTATGTAGGGCCTTGTTGCTTCTAGAGTTTGGTTCTTTATTTTAATTGCCAGGTGTGAGAAGCCAGGTGTGAGAAATCGGGAATTCTCTATTTTTCACTTTGTATTTCTATTTTCAGTGTGTCCATATCTGCAGGGCCTCCACAGACATAGTATGGGCCTAAGTGTGAGCTTAAGAAGCTAAAGAGAAATAAGGCAAGGGTAAGATGGAATTCTACAGGAAATATCAAGTAAGAATTTTACCTGCTTTCTGAATAAAAAAATAAGTCCACCTTTTTTCATCTTTGACAAGATGGATTGTGGTTGTGCCCAGGTTTTTATCTTTGGAACACAATTAGAGAAACGCTAAGCAGTGTATGATGATGCACTCAGCAGGTAGAGGTCACTAAATATTTGAGTGATAAACTGAATGAATCCTTTTCTGGATGGGAGTCAGTGATAGAGTGTGTAAATTACCTAGCACACAGTAGATTGACAAATCCTAGCTCTGCTCTATGAATTCATACATTTGCCTCAGCTAGACTTTTAAATAATCACTTTAAATATGTGACATTTCAAGGTTTTACTCTTCAAAAAAAGGAAAGAGTTTTAAAAATACACAATATCATTCAGTTTTTCAAACTGAGGCTGGAAGGGGCTGATTAAATCGCCCAACTTCATATACCTCACTAAGTGCTGGGACCAGGATATAAACCAGGGACTTCAGTGTTATATATGCATTGTGCAATTGTGTTCTGCTCTCCCTAAAGGAAGAGAAACAAAATATATGGCTTCAGAGCGAAATTCCTTACCAAGGGCAGAAAAGAATTCAGTACTCAGTAGTCTAGGCTTAAGTCTGACATGGGCTAAAACTACACAGAATTTATCCCAGTTTTGATAGTTGTTTCCACTTAAAAGCTTGCTTCCTGGTTATGTAACCCAAACCCACTCAAGATTGCTTTTTCATTTACCTTTGAGTCTTCTAGTGGTCCCTTTAGATGGCCTTGTTCACACTTGGTTGCCTTCTGCGATTTCCTTGTAAGCTATGATTTTAAATAAATACATTTTTCAAATAAAAGTGCATCAAATAAAAAATTCTAGAAGACAAGCACACTGTTTGGTGTGTAGAACCAATAACATGGCCTTGATAAAGCTGCCAGGAGATTGTCCCTTAATGGATACTTGGTGCCCTTGGAAACATCTTATTCTACCTCCGTCGTCTTCTCACTAGTCTTGGCCACCAAAGCTAGAGTCTGCACAAGCAGGAGTACTTCCCTGAACCCTGTGCCATTCCGGGCTACAGAGGGCTGCAGGCATGGGTCAGAAAGTAGGGCAATCATAGGAAACCCGCCGTATTTTGAGCAGGAGTTGAGGTAGAGTGAATGCCTGGATAAGGAAAGGGGAAGCCCTTGGGATTTAAGTATTTTAAAAAGTCTGTTGAAAAAAATTAACCTTTCACCTTCCGACAAAGTGTCATTGGATTCCATTTTCTTGTGATAGAATGAAAAACCCATGGGATCACCAAATAGCCCAAATGTCGCACCCACCCCCTTCACCTCATGCTTGCAGGGGAAGTCCATGGCATTCAGGTACGAGGCTCAGCCTCAGGAGAGTGGGGCAGGGGTAGAACCCACGCCCAGCACAAACTTTTCTGACACGTGGGATCCTCTATGATCATTTTCCCTCCCTTGTGTCTTTGACAGCTGGAGCCCCTGCGGGGAACGTGGGGAAAACTAGAGCCCCAACCCACCTTTTTTTGAAGTTCTCTTATGCCGTGTACCAGGGTCTCATTTTTCCTTTCCTGTTGAGAGAAAGAAGCAGAGCATAGGTGTGGAGCTCCCTGCTACCACCCATGTTTATTCAGCTGATTGTTCTCCCTTTCACCTGGTGCCTTTTTCCCTGCAGTAACTCTACCTCACTGCATACTGTCAGGTAAAGGACCTGTGGTTTGATTTCCACATATATATGTATATACCAACTCAACAGGATAGACATGCCCACATGCAGGGCTTCCCAATACTGAATATTACCAAAGAAACTGTGCCACTGACACATATTTTACCATGACTTTTGACTATTCTTTGCATGTAAAAAAGAGGAGACTAGCTTATCTGATGACTAATGAGAGACAGCTGAGGAATAAAACCTATCAGATGGCTCTTCCCAGCTCCTTGCTTACAAGTCTGGCTATTTCTTCTTCCTGTTCTTGCAAAGTTCTTTCCCTTTCCACGGTGGTAGTATTTTCCTTCTCCCACTCATCATCTTCTGTCAGGTCTTGAGTCTGAGTGATCTCACTTTCCAGCCTGAATGACAGAAGCACATAGTGTGAGGAACAGACAGCTTCAGAACTGGAAAAGCATATCTATCAGTTTTAAGGGTTACTTCAGTGTCAGTAAATATGGCTCTCAAGTTGGAAACCCATTTTTCCTGGGTCCTTACCATCATAATCACTTCAAAGGCAGGAAAAAGAATCACTTCAGCGTTTGACCTGAGTCCTAAGTCAAACACCCTAGTGTTCTTTCAGCTCAGGTGAATATCATCCAATCTTTCAAGAATCTCTTTGAAACTTGCTGTAATTCAGGGTTTGAGCCACAGAAAATGCCAAAGAATGAAGAAGGAACTGCTACATAAGATATAGGTCTCTAGAGCAAGTAGGAAAATTCAGGTTTGTCTCTTCTCCTCTATCCCATCCCTTGGGTTGGGAACTTCCCTCAAGAAAACCCAGCACTCACCTCTGTATTTCCTCTTCTTTCTGGTGGATTTGGAGAAGAAGTTCCTGATTTGCCTCATCTCTGATTTGCAAGTCTCTTTCAAGGTCTGTGTTCAGACTTTCTAGGTTCCTATTTGACTGGGTCAGTCTTAAGATCTCCACCTCCTCTGACCTATAGATTCAGCCCACGAAAGGAACAAGGGCCAGTTATCTCAGGGTCAGTGACCTTTGGGCCAGGAGGGATATCTAGGAGACACGTAATGCAACAACCTGGCTGTTTCTGGGAGCACACCTTTCCTTTTTCATAGGAAATTGTATTTCTTAATCACGCCCTTACAGTTTGTTTCAGTAATTCTCAACTTGGTGAGCAAGAGGGGATTTTCCCAGGCTTTCTTGATCAAAGTGCACAATATCATAGTACACCTCCTCCCTGGTTCCAGGAGAAGTTTGTTTCCTTAATAGCCTCTTGTATTGGAGAGAATGGTTTCTCAGGCAAATGGTGCACAAAATCTGCTCATGAAATACACTTCCATTGAGTATTTTCATCCAGGCACCTGGCACATCACTTAGATTTGGTTTCTGCCTTATGCCGCAAGAGCTCTCCACCAGCAGACGGGGCTTCTGTTTCTCCTTCCCTCCTCCCATCTCAGAACTTCTCCATTGCCTGCTACAAAGCTTGAGAATCTAGCCTGGGAGATACTCCACCGAGTACACACAGATATGATCCAGGCATTCACTTTCAAGAATACAAACATCTTTTTTGAAGTACATTTGAATGTAATAATGGTAATACCTCAGTGGTTTAGAAAGGGTACCTGGCGAACGGGAAGCTCTCAATAACTTTTTCTTTTTGTTGTGTGTCAGTTAATTGGTTTCTCTTTGAGACTATTAACTGGGAATAAAGTGTGAGGGAGAGGCCTTTTGTTTTGAGTAGGAATGAGGGATGATTTTGGCAAAGTAAGTCCTTCCTTGGAAGGGCTGATTGGATGCAGGATTTACAACAGTTGTCACTTCAGGAGGACATGGAGTGCTTGGGGTGGTGTCAGCAGGGGGTTGAATAGACAGGAGCGTAGGAGGTAGCCGGGGGATGGGGGGGAGATGAGGGAAGTCATGCAGAGCAGACCTGCTTCACACCTTGGTCCTTAGATGTGGCTTTGCATAATCATGATACTTACTTGTGATCTAGCTGATCCTCCTTGGGTTCTTCCATTGTAGATTCCCTAAAATACCAGCAGAGATGTATTGGATGAATTGGGGAAATGGGTCCATTTGTGAAACACAGAGTAACTAGCCAAGAGTCCCAAAGGATAGGGACAAAATTAAGTCAACTGATTTCCTCCCTCCAACCGCCCAGGTTTTGGCCATGACAAAACCCAGCCCCTTGATTCTTCTGTCCCTGATCTGACTGTACCTCAGACAAGGATACAGTGAGGATATAGGGATAATGCTGGGAAATTCATTGTATGTCTTTGTAATGGGTACATGCGGAGATCGTTCTCTAGAACAAGAACCCTTTCAGTCTTTGCTCCAGGTAATTAGAATCAATAAAGGTCACCCCTTCCTCTTAAGTCCCTTTTTGCTCCGTGCCCAGCTGCTTTCCTTAAGGCCCCATGGGCATGAATGTAGGTGCATGACCACCCTGGAAAGTAATCTTTCTGACCTGTAGCTGGGACTCTGTAAGGATCTTCAGATTTTAAGATCTTTAGTATTAAATAGGGCTCAGAAAAACCAAGCAGAAGTAGATGATTTGGTTCATTCTATACCTTAGATTCCTTTTTTTCTCCAATTCTTCAATAAACTCTGTCCCCCTTCTGTAAATGGCTTCCTGATTCTACCTTAGTCGCTCAGCTTCTGAAGTCTAATCTTTCCCCACTGGAACCAACCAGTAGAGTGTCAGAACCTTCCAAAGGGTCAGGACTCTGCTACTGACATAGGATGGGTGGGGCAGCATGTCATAGTGGGGTGGGTGACAATGGTCATTCATGCAGAGTTCCAAGGCTATGTGGGTATATGAGGAGATGGTTCTCTAGAACAAGAGCCCTTTCAAACTTTGCTCCAGGTAATTAGAATCAATAAAGGTCATCCATTCCTCTTAAGTCCCTTTTTGCTCCGTGCCCAGCTGCTTTCCTTAAGGCCACATGGGCATGAATGTAGGTGCGTGACCGCCCGGAAAAGTAATCTTTCTGACCTGTAGCTGGGACTCTGTAAGGATCTTCAGATTTTAAGATCTTTAGTATTAAATAGGGCTCAGAAAAACCAAGCAGAAGTAGATAATTTGGTTCATTCTGTACCTTAGATTCCTTTTTTTCTCCAATTCTTCAATAAACTCTGTCCCCCTTCTGTAAATGGCTTTCTGATTCTACCTTAGTCGCTCAGCTTCTGAAGTCTAATCTTTCCCCACTGGAGCCAACCAGTAGAGTGTCAGAACCTTCCAAAGGGTCAGGACTCTGCTATTGACAGGATGGGTGGGGCAACATGTCACAGTGGGGTGGGTGACAGCCGGGGGTTGGATAGACGGGTGTGTAGGAGGAAGGGAGGGGGAAGATGAGGGAAGTCATGCAGAGCCGACCTGCTTCACACCTTGGTCCTTGGATGTGGCTTTGCATAATCATGATACTTACTCGTGATCTAGCTGATCCTCCTCGGATTCTTCCAATGTAGATTCCCTGAAATACCAGCAGAGATGTATTGTATGCATTGGGGAAATGGGTCCATTTGTGAAACACAGAGTAACTAGCCAAGAGTCCCAAAGGATAGGGACAAAATTAAGTCAACTGATTTCCTCCCTCCAACCGCCCAGGTTTTGGCCATGACAAAACCCAGCCCTTTGATTCTTCTGTCCCTGATCTGACTGTACCTCAGACAAGGATACAGTGAGGATACAGGGATAATGCTGGGAAATTCATTGTATGTCCTTGTAGTGGGTACATGTGGAGATGGTTCTCTAGATCAAGAACCCTTTCAATCTTTGCTCCAGGTAATTAGAATCAATAAAGGTCACCCCTTCCTCTTAAGTCCCTTTTTGCTCTGTGCCCAGCTGCTTTCCTTAAGGCCCCATGGGCATGAATGTAGGTGCATGACCACCCTGAAAAGTAATCTTTCTGACCTGTAGCTGGGACTCTGTAAGGATCTTCAGATTTTAAGATCTTTAGTATTAAATAGGGCTCAGAAAAACCAAGCAGAAGTAGATGATTTGGTTCATTCTGTACCTTAGATTCCTTTTTTTCTCCAATTCTTCAGTAAACTCTGTCCCCCTTCTGTAAATGGCTTCCTGATTCTACCTTAGTCGCTCAGCTTCTGAAGTCTAATCTTTCCCCACTGGAACCAACCAGTAGAGTGTCAGAACCTTCCAAAGGGTCAGGACTCTGCTACTGACATAGGATGGGTGGGGCAGCATGTCATAGTGGGGTGGGTGACAATGGTCATTCATGCAGAGTTCCAAGGCTAGATGGATGGCCGAGTCTTTCGTATGGTGGCACTCAGTTCAACGGTTGTGATTCCTGGGTAGTATGAAGGGGTAGTCCCTGTGTTTTATTTTTCTTGTAGTTTGAGCTTCCTCTCTGCCCGAGTGTGGCTATGGGAACCTGGGTCCTAAGGCAGCAGTCTGATCCCATAACCGCTCATTCATCTGACACACACTGAAACATCAGAAGAGCGCTTATGGATGCCAGGCACTGTTCTAAGCATGAGGGAGACAGAGTGAACAGAACAGCCCAAACACCTGCCATCACGGAGTTTACATTACAGGGTGTGCATGTGAGGGCAGGAGGGGTAGCACAACGCAATAAATGAGTACATTTATTTTATTTGGTATGATAAAAAAGGGGAATGCTATGGAGAAACAGAGGTGAAGAGGGTGAGAGGAAATTCAGTGAGTACTGTTTACGTGGGTGGGAACTGAAGTTTTAAATAGGGTGGTGCAGAGAACGCACTGAGCATTGCCAGACCCAGAAGTGTGTTGTAGATGTGTCAAGAGGCCTAATCAATGGGAAGGAAACCTTAGGTTGTGCTGAGGTGAACATAGAATCCTCAGGCCTAACGACCAAGGGCAGTAGCAAACAAGGCCCATGGCCACCAGAAGCATGGACCAGCACGCAGCCGAAGGGCCAGCAGGCCCAGGGCACCAGCAGGAGGCGTGAGGACGCAAAGCTCCTCCTTTGATGCTTAGAGGATACGTAGCTTTTCCTGCAGCTGCCACTATTCTGGGGAAAAAGAGAACTCTGGAGAGGGAGAATCTGTCCAAAATACTGAGATATTGCCCATAGAGATTTTTAACTGGGAAAAGTCCATGATATCTCGAGTTGGCCCCATTGTATTTTCTGCCAACTGCAGTCAGAGCAGGGAGAGGGGAAGATAAAATCAATTGCACTATGTAAAGAATATGTTCCTGCATACATTAGTCTGTACACTTTGGCCACATTCTGTACAATTTGTAACTTTTCGCTTAAGTCAAGGAAACCTGGGAAGTTTTGAATCTCTACTTCAATACTGTATTGAGTTGATTTGTGGACCAGAGTGACTTCTTAACATACTGTAGTTTCTAACAAACTTTTTGTAAAATTAACGGCCTCTGATGACCTCCATTACCATCTCCCTTTATGAAGCTGTACACAGAAGAGTAATTAAGTAACAATTCAGGCCAATGGCCTCTCCCAGGATTTAATGGTAGGGAGAGTTCATTAATCCCAGCTGCTTATATAGGTTTTCCAGGAAATGCCCTGGACCAAGGTTATCGTAGCTACTAATGGATTGGATAGGGACTTTCACTGGGATAAAAATAAAGCTCTGTCCCGGAGGGGCTACCAAAGGCAAACCTGTAGGGGCCGCAGAACCCCAAAGCGTGGGACCTTGTGTGGGACGAGGACAACAGACTGCTATTAGTGAGAATTGCTAAATCAAGGTAGAAACAGGGTCTTGGGGGCAAATGAAGGTCCTTGATGTAAGCATTGCCGCTATTCGAGAGGTGGCTTGATTAACACCCAGTGCAGCATTAGAGCAGCTGTTTTCACCTTGTAACTTTTTCAAGCCGTGCTGGGCCCTGTGCAGAAGAGTCACTGAGACACATCAGACTGTGCTGCATTGTGGCCGCGAACTCTGGCCTTGGCGTGGCAGTCTGTTGTGAAAACATCCCCTCCTCTTCCAGGCTGGGCACTCAGGATCTGTTTGCCTGGCCCTCTCCCTGCTGCTGTGAGGGGGCAGGCCAGGTGCCCGAGCCCTGGACACGGCTGCCTGGGCCCTGGCCCTTCCTGCTGACTCACCTGTCGTTTCACTTCCGCAGATTCTGCTTGTGTATGTTTATAGATGAGCCTGGTTTTGAGGCTCATAACTACGCAAGACTCTAGAACGTCATTGTAGATCATTGTTTTTCGAATACAGAATCAAATACATGATTTTCCTTTTGTCCTTACTTATTTTTAGTTACTATTTTTGTGCAATCTTTAGGCTCATAAAACCTCTTTGAATTCCCTTTTAAAATACTCAGGATAGCTTTCTCAAAAGCAGAAATTTGAACTGGACTGAAATGTTAAGAAAAATAAGGAATGTACCATTAGTTCATTCTGCCATTATTTAATATCCAATAAACAACTATGGTAGTTTGAACTGGCAAAATGTGTATGTATTTTCTTTTATGATTCATTGTATTGCTGTTACAATAGCATAAATTATTTAAAAAACGAAAACTCATCAAGGATCTAACCTCAGCAAAACCCTGTATTTTTACAAGTTTTCTTCTATTTTTCCTATTGACAAACCATCTTTTGTAGTTATCATAGAATAGATAATACTGTTGTTTGCCTTCTCACTTAATATTTCTCATAAACATTTTCCAGGTTTTTACATACCATATATCATTTCAGTCAGCACACGAAATTCTGCTGAGTTGATAATCTTCATAATTTGCCCCTCCACACCCTTCTCACCTGTTTGTCTGTGTACATACCTGTCTCCCCTGGAGTGCCAGGAGAGTGCCCTGTATTAATGTTCTAGGGCTGCTGTAACAAAGTGCTGCACACTGGGTGGCTTAAACAACAGAAGTTTATTTCCTTACAGTTTTGGAGGCTATGAGGCAAGGTGCTGGCAAGGCTGGTTTCCCCTGAAGCCCCTTTTCCTTGGCTTGCAGATGGCCGTGTTCTCCCCTGTGTCCTCACAGAGGCATCCCTGTGTGGGTCTGTGTCCTTATTTCCTCTTTTTAAAATGACACCGTCATAGAGGATTAGGGCCCTCCTTCATGACCTCATTTTAAATTAATTACCTCTTTAAAGACCTAATCTCCAAATACAGTCACATTCTGAGGTACTAGGAATAAGGACTGCAGTATATGAATTTTAGTAGGACACGACTCAGCCTACAAGAGGTATTCAACAAATGTTTACCTGTGATGAGCATTCAGGCTATTTCCCCACCCTTCCCCCAAATAAAAGCACTTCAAAGAATAGATTTATATAGTCATTACATTTTTCAGATACAACCAAACTGTCAGATATGTATTTATATTTTTACCACTTTTGAATGTCTTCTAATATATCAGCTTTTAATTTTACATGTGAGGAAAATAAAGACAAGAGACACAATGAATGTTTTGCTGCTATTATGTTTCCATTTGGAATGGAGGCTCAAGTGTTTTTTTTTTAATTTTTTTATTTTTTACGATTTTTTATTTTTACGATTTGTTCCTTTATTTCCTGGTAACCTCAATGCACATCTGCTTATCTTTTTTGTTTGATGGTTTTTATTTTGTTATCATAAATCTACAATTACATGCAGGCCATTATATTTACTAGGCTCGCCCCTTCACCAAGTCCCCCCTGCAATCCCCATTACTGTCACTGTCCATCAGCTTAGTAAGATGCTGTAGAATCACTACTTGTCTTTTCTCTGCTGTACCGCCCTCACGTAGCCTCCCACCCCCCACATTATACATGCTAATCGTAATGCCCCCTTTCTTTTTCCCCCACCCTTATGAGGCTCAGGTTTTTATCATGCGTTTTTCTTCCCTATTGGAAATTGTACATTGGAATATTTTCCCCTTTCATATTATTTATTCTCTCTTTGTCTTATAAAGGCAATATTAAACCTTCTTGGTGAACAATTTCTGCCAAAGTTGCCATTGAGAGTGTTTTATTTTTTTATTAAGGTATTATTGATATACACTCTTAAAAGGTTTCACATGATAAAACAATGTGGTTATTACCTTTACCCATATTATCGTGTCCCCCATATACCCCATTGCAGTCAGTGCCCATCAGTGTAGTAAGATGCCACAGAGTCACTACTCGTCTTCTCTGTGCTAAACTGTCTTCCTCATGATCCCCCTACACCATGTGTGCCAATCATAGTACTCCTCAATCCCCTTCTCCCTCCATTCCCACCCACGTTCCTCATTCCTCCCTTTTGTCCTTTTGTTGGATTGACCCCTTTATCATTATGTAATGTCCTACTCTGTCTCGTGACTTTCTTTGTCTTGAAGTCTATTTTGTCAGATAGAAGTATTGCATCTCCTGCTTTTTTATCCCTAGTAGTTGCATGAAGTATCTTTTTCCATCCCTTTTTAGTCTGTGCTTGTATTTAGGTTTGAAGTGAGTCTTTTGTAGGCAACATATAAACGGGTCTTGTTTTTTTTAATCCATTCCGTGACTTTATGTCTTTTTATTGGTGCATTCAGACCATTTATATTTAGAGTGATTATGGATAGGTATGTACTTATTGTTATTGGAGGCTTTAGGTTCGTGGTTATCAAAGGTTCAAGGGTAACTACCTTGCTATCTAAGAGTCTAACATAACTTACTTAGCATGCTAATAAAAAAAACAATCTAAAGATTCTTTTTGTTTCCTCCTCTTTTTTCATCCTCCTCCATCCTTTATATATTAGGTATCATATTCTGTACTCTTTGTGTATCCCTTGACTGACTTTGGGGTTAGTTGATTTAATTTTGCACTTACTTAGTAATTAACTGTTCTACTTTCTTTACCGTGGTTTTATTACCTCTGGTGACAGCTATTGAGCCTTAGGAATACTTCCATCTATAGTAGACCCTCCAAAATAGACTGTAGAGATGGTTTGTGGGAGGTAAATTCTCTCAGCTTTTGCTCATCTGGCAATTGTTTAATCCCTCCTTCAAATTTAAATGATAGTTTGTTAGAGTATTCTTGGTTCAAGGCCCTTCTGTTTCAGTGCAGTAAATACATCATGCCACTCACTTCTGGTCTGTAAGGTTTATGCTGAGAAGTGTGATGATATCCTGGTGGGTTTTCCTTTATATGTAATCTTTTTTCTCTCTCTGGCTGCTTTTAATAGTCTGTCCTAATCCTTGATCCTTGTTGCCATTTTAGTTATTATGTGTCTTGGTGTTGTCTTCCTGTGTTCTTTGTATTGTTAGATCTGTGCAGTGCCATGGCCTGAGAGACTATCTCCTTACCCAGATTGGGGAAGTTTTCAGCAATTACCTCCTCAAAGACACTTTCTATCCCTTTTTCTCCCTCTTCTTCTTCTGGTACCCCTGTAATACGAATATTGTTCCGTTTGGATTGGTCACACAGTTCTCTCAATATTCTTTCATTCCTGGAGATCCTTTTTTCTCTCTGTGCCTCAGCTTCTTTGTATTTCCCTTCTCTAATTTGTATTTTATTTATATTCTCTTCCACCATATGTAATGTTCTTTTAAAACCCTTTGTTGTGTTCCTTAATGATTGGATACCCACCCTAAATTAATTCCTGAGTTCTTGAATATTTTTCTGTACCTCCAGGAGCATGTTTATGATTTTTATTTTGAACTCTCTTTCAGGAAGATTGGTGAGTTCAATTTCATTTGGCCCTTTTTCTGGGGCTTGTGAGATTTTGGTCTGTACCAGGTTCCTTTTATGTTTCATATTTGTATGTGGTGCCTTCTAGTGCCCAGAAGCTCTACTCTCTGGAGCTGCTCAGTCCCTGGAGCGATGTCGGGGGTCACAGGGGACTGGGGCTGGTGGCTGTGGGAAGGAAAGAGCTGTTTCCTGCTTTCCGGCTGCTATGCCTGTCTCCACTGCCAGAACCAGAGGGCTGAACACAGAGGTGTAAGCATCTATGCTTTGTGTTTGTAGCTGCTGTAGGCAGGGCTTCCCTCTGGCTGGCCTGACGTCAGGGCAAGGACTGCCAGTTTACAAGCCAGGTGTGGGCTGGCCGGGAGGAAGGCACAGCAGGCTGCGTATCACAGTGAGGAGCCTTGGAGCTGTGTAGCCAGCCAGGGGAATGGAGTACCTGAAGATCATGAAAGTTCCCAACCTGCTGGGCAGAGTGTACCTGGACAATTTTGTCAGTCCTTGCCCCTTTACCAGCACTCTCACTGTTAGGAAGTCTCTCAGAATGCCTGTCCAGAGCAGCTGGATATGGATCCCTGTTTTCCACAAGTAGCTGGAATCTCAGTCTTTCTAGGTATTCTGCCTGTCTTATTTTTCTGACCCCACTAATCACCAGAGCACCATGCAATGTAGGTTCGTACTCCCAAAGCAGATCTCCAGGGTTGGGTGTTCAGCAGTCCCAGGCCTTCACCCCCCTCCCCACTCTATTTCTCTTCCTCCCACTGGTGAGTTGGCGTTGGGAAGGGCTTGGGTCCCCTTGGGTCACGGCTTTGGTACATTACCCTGTTCTGTGAGATCTGTTCTTTTCTCCAGGTGTATGCAGCCTGGCGCAGTCCTCTTTCCTGTTGCTCTTTCAGGATTAGTTGTATTAATTATACTTTTGTATTATACATGGTTTTAGGGGGAGATCTTTGTCTCACCTCTCATGCCACCATCTTTAATCCTTTCTTGGCAATGAGAGTTTTTATCCCTAACTTCTCCTCCTTTCCTATGAAACTATTTCCTAGAACAACTGAAATCCATATATTACCTCTCCTCCCCTGTTCTTTTAAATGATTTTCATTGGGATAATTCTTCTTCCAAATAGGTATTTGGCAGTCCCATATTTTCTGGTTGCATTTTCCACAAAGAAGTGTCTAGTTCAGGAGTCAAAGGATCCAGTCCCATCCCATAATCACAACTCTTCACTTGGTATGGAGTTGAGGTTTCTGCCCTCTGACAGCCGAGGCCTGCAGTGGGCCTCAGGCTGCATCTGGGGAAGGGCTTGTTGACTCACCTCTTTCCACACTGAGCTTATCTACTTCTCCTTCCCACTATGCTGGCTACCCTTTCAGACTCCTATTGGGAAGGAGAGAAGGGGAATGTTAAAGGATTTCTTTAATTCTGTTGTGCCCAGCACCCTGTCCTCTAGGGCCTGGTTCACGTTCGCCCCTGATTCTTTCTCTTGCAGATGCTGTTATTAAGTTTTTGCAAGTTGCCCAACCACTATCTGAATATCACTGGAATCTCTAGCCCTGACCGTTCGAATCCAGTTGTTTGTTTGCTTCTCCCTCAGCAAGTTAGACTTTTGTCATCCTGTCACCTTCTCTTTGCTGGGCTCTTGCCCTTTTAAGTGGCCACATAATTTGTAGACCTCCATGTACTGACTTCCCTCAGTGTAGAACTCACTGAAGATAGAGGGCCCCTCACTCAAAAAGTACTAAGAATTTCAAGCCAGTTACTGCAGACATTAAACCCATCAGAGATTCCTTCTGAGTGTAGGTTCCATGTGACTGCACACGTCCCCTGTCCATGAAGCTGGCCGTACAGGTGGCTCTTGTGAATAAGACGTAAACAAGGCGAGGATGTGGCTTTCACTACTTCCATTCAACATAGTAATGAAAATTTTAGCCAGAGAAATAGGCAAGAAGAAGAAATAAAAATCATCCAAATGGGAAAGGAAGGAGTAAGATTATCTGTGTTCACAAATTCTATGATCTTATATATTATAAAATCTTAAAGATTACACACACAGACACACACACATACATGCATACAAGACATGCTAGAACTAATGAATTTAATAAATTCAACAAAGTAGTAGAATATCAAATCAACACACAAAAATCAGTTGCATTTCTAAGGACTAACAATAAAGCAATCTGAAAAGGAAATGAGGAAAGTCCATTTACAATAGCTTCAAAAAGAACAAAATACTTAGGAATTAATGGAGGAGGTGAATAACTTATGCAATGAAAACTACAAAACATTGCTGAAAGAAATTAAAGAAGGCATAAATAAATGGGAAGACATCTCATGTTCATAAATTCTGTTAAGATGCCAATATTGCCAAAAGAGATATACCTTCAATGCAGTCTCTGCCAAAATCCCAATGCTTTATTTTTGAGAAATACAAAAATCCATCCTAAAATTTATAAGGAATCTCAAGGGACAGTGGATAGCCAAAATAATCTTGAGAAATCTTCAACACAATTGAAGGACTTAACACTTCCTGATGTCAAGACTTACTACAAAGCTATGGCAATGAAAACAGTGTGGTACTGGCATAAAGACATGCATATAAACCAATGGATCAGAAGAGAGAGGCCAGAAATCTGTGAATATATACACAAATAATTTTCATCAGAATGTCAAGATCATTCAGTGGGGAATGGCCAGTCTTTTCAACACATGATGCCTGGAAAACCAATGACACACATGCAAAAGAATGAAGTTGTGCCATTATCTAACATCATATACAAAAATAAACTCAAAGTGTATCGGAGACCTGAACATGAAAGGTAAAACTGTAAAACTCTTAGAATAAAATGTACTATAAAAGCTTCAATGCATTGGATTTGGCAATGATTCATTGGATATTATACCAAAGGCACAGGTAGCAAAAGAAAAAAGAGAGAACTTGGACCTCAGGAAATTAAAAGATTTTATCATCAAAGACACTGTTAATAGAATAAAAGGCAACCCACAGAATGGAAAAAAATTGCAAATCATATGTCTGAGAAGAATTAATACCTAGACTATATGGAGAATCCTAAAACTCAACAACAAAAAAGCAAGTAACCTAATTCAAAAATGGATGAAAGAATTGAAAAGACACTTTTAAAAGAAGATATGCAAATGACCAATAAGCACATGAAAGATGGTCAACATCACTTATGTTTAGGGAAATGCAAATCAAAACCACAAAAAGATGCCACCTCACATCCATTAAGATGGCTACTGTATAAAAAATACTAACAGAAGATGCAAGTGCTGCCAAAGATGTGGAAAAATTAGAAACCTTATGACCTCTTGGTGGGAATGCAAAATGGTGTAACTGCTGTGGAAAACAATATGACAGGTCCTTAAAATTAAAAATAGAATTACCATATAATCTAGCAATTCCACTTTTGGGCATATATCCAAAATAATTGAAAGCAGGGTCTTGAAGAGGTATATGTAAACCCATGGTCACAGTAGCATTGTTTACAATAGCTAAAATGTGGAAACAACTCAAATAGATATTGATGGATGAATAGATAAGCAACAGTGGTATGTCCATAAGAAGGAATATTATTTAGCCTTAAAAAGGAAGGACATTTTGACAAATGCTACAGCATGGATGAACTTTGAGAGCATAATGCTAAGTGAAATAAACCAGTCACAAAATGATAAAAGTGGTATGATTCCAGTTACATAAGGCACCTAGAATTGCCAGGGGCTAGAGAGGAGGGAGAATAGAGAATTATTGTTTATTGGGCATAGTGTTTCTGTTTTTCAAGATCAAAAGAATTCTGAAAATGTTGGTGGAGAAAGAAAGTGTTCTGATGGTGTAGGTGGCTGCCCAAGAATACTTAATACCACTGAATTGCACATTTAAAAATGGCTGATAGTAAATTTTATGTTATGTGTATTTTAGTATAATAAAAAATGTTTTGCTTTTTATAGCTGAATTTCTATGATTCGGTGAGTTCTACCTTCCAGTACTAGTTATCTATGGAAACTAAAGTAAATCACATAACTTCTCTGGGATTCAATTGTCCTGGATTTTTTTTCTAGTTCCAAAATCCTACACATTTTGGAAGCTGAAGGATGATAAAGGTGTATTGCTTTCTTCCTGAATAATCAATGTCTTGAGTAGAATAGGCTCCAGACAATACATATTCTTTCTACAGAGAATGTAGTAAAGTGTGGATTAACATTGCAGCCTAATATAAATTCATGAGAAATTGATTTTCAGGTTATATTTTAGATAAATGCAATTTCAAAAACTTAGATTTTAGAGAGGATAACAGGGTAGCTGAGCTGAGGCCATGTTTCAATGAATAGATGGGAATGAGCAAGGCAGTACTTTAGTGTACACACATCTGAATGAACACAGGTTCTGAATTTAAAGGGACCCAAGGTAATATGGATCACTATTCTGGCTTGAAATTGTGGGGTTCTCTGTGATGTCTCTAGAGGTAAAAAAGTCAACCTACTTAATTTTTTCTTAAAAAATAGAATGAAAGGAATTGTCAAGTTTCTAAAAAAGTATTTCTATGTCATGGTAGAGCACAACATTTCTTATAGTTATCCACAGAACTTAAAAAAATTATTATGTATTGCTAGAACTTCAGTAGATATTTATGAGTATTATGGGCTTTGGATGAAAGAAAATATTTGCATTAAAATATTTTTACAGGAGCATGGAACCCAATAATAAAAACCCGGGAAAATCATTCTAATTCTAGAAGTAAAATTAACACTACTGTCCCCCCTACAACCTCACAGTTAATGTCTGGTGGAATTCTATAACCATCCATATGATTCACTTGCTGTGTATGTGGGGGATGTGAGAGAGGACATTTTCTGAATTAAAAAAGACCTCTCTTCTTTCCCTGTACCCCAGCTCGTGGCAGCCACCATCCTATTCTGTTACTATGGGTTCAACTTTCTTCTTTTTCTTTTTTTAGAGTCCATGTGCACATGAGATTATGCAGTATTTGCCCATGTTTGGCTTATTTCACTTATCACAGTGCCCTCCAGGTTCATCCATGTTGTCTCAAATGGCAGGATTTTTTTTCTTTAAAAAGGCTGAATAATATTCTATGTATATACCACGTTTTCTTGATCCATTAAGTTGTTGGCTGACATTTAGGTTTTGTTTCCATATCTTAGCTGTTGTGAATACCATGCAGTGAACATGGGAGTTCAGATAATCTGTTCCAAATAATGATTTTATTTCCTTTGAATATGTAACCAGAAGTCAGTTTGCTGCATCATATGGTAGTTCTAGTTTTTTTTTTGAAGAATCTCCATACTGTTTTCCATAATGGCTGTGTCAATTTATATTCCCATCAACAGTGCACAAGTGTTCTGTTTCCCCCACATCCTCACCAGTACTTTTGATTTTTTGCTAGTAGCTATCCCAACAGGTATGAAGTTTTTGATTTATAGTTCCCTGATAATTTGTGTTGTTGAACATCTTTTAAAATATCTGTTGACCATTTGTGTCTTTTTTGAAGAAATGTCTATTCAGGTCCTTTGCCCATTTTTAAATTTAGAAAAATTTCTGGATATTAACTCTTTATCATATATATGTTTTGCAAAAGTATTTCCATTCTGTAGGTTACCATTTCATTTGATTGATTGTTTCCCTATGCACATTTTTGAGTTTGGTGTAGTCCCAATTGTTTATTTTTGCTTTTGCTGTCTGCGCTTTTTGTGTCTCAATGAACTATGAAAAGAATAAACAAAACCCACAGTTTGTAGAATGAAGGAAATAAATAACAAATAGCAGAAATAAATGAAATAAGATATTAGAAAGACAATAGAAAAGACAAGCAAAACTAAGAGTTGGTTTTTGAAAAGATAAGCAAAACTAACAGACCTTTAGCTAGACTAAGAAGAGAGAATACTAGAATAAAATCAGAAATGAAAGACAGGACATTAAAACTATGTGATACCATAGAAACATAAAGGATCAAAAGGACTACTATAAATAATTATATACCAACAAATTGGATAACTTAGAAGAAATGGAGAAATTCCTAAAAACATGCAGTCTACCAAGACTAAATCATGAAGAAATGGAAAATCTGAGTAGATCAATAAAAAGTAAGGAGATTATATCAGTAATTAGAACTTTCACAATGAAGAAAAGCCTAGGATCTCATGGCTTCACTGGCAAATGCTACCAACCATTTAAATTTAAAGAAGAATTAATATCAACTTAAACTCTTATAAAATTGAAGAGAGGACACTTCTCATTTTACAAGGTCAACGTTACCTTGATACCAAAGTCAGAAAAGGACAATACAAGAAAAGAAAATTATAGGCCAATATCCCTGCTGAACATAGATGCAAAAATCCTTGATAAAATACTAGCAAACCAAATTCAACAGCACATTAAAGGGATCATACACCGTGATCAAATGGAATTTACTCCAGGGACAGAAGGATGGGTCAACATATGCCAATCAATAAATATGTTATACCACATTAACAAAATGAAGGATAAATCATATGATCAACTCAGTTGATGCAGAAAAAGCATTTAATGGAATTCAACATCCTTTCATGACAATTTTCAGCAAATTAGGTATGAAAGAAATGTACCTCAACATAATAAAGGCCAATATGACAGGCCCACAGCTAACATATTCAAGGGTGACAAGCTGAAAGATTTTCTTTAAAGGTTGGTAACAAGACAAATGTGCCCACTCTCACCACGTTTATTCAACATAGTACTGGAAGTCCTATCCAGAGCAGTCAGGCAAGAAAAAGAAATAAAGGAATCTAAATCAGAATGGTAGAAGTAATATTGTCTTTATTTGTAGGTGACAAGATCTTATATATACAGAACCCTAAAAATGTCACCAAAAAACTGTTAAACTAAATTCAGTAAAGTTGCATTGTACAAAATCAGTGTATAAAAATCAGTTGCATTTTTATGCACTAACAATGAACTATCTGAGAAAGAAATTTTAAAAACAGTCCCATTTATAATAGCATCAAAAAGAATAAACTATTTAGGAATGAATTTAACCAAGGAGGAGAGAGACCTATACACTGAAGAGTAAAACACCGATGAAAGAACGTGAAGAAGACACAGTTAAATGGAAGTAAACCCATGTTTATGGGTTAGAGAATTGATACTCAAAACAATCTACAGATTCAGTGCAATCTCTATTCAAAATTCCAATGACATTTCTTACAGGAAAAGAAACAAACAATCCTGAAATTCGTATGGAGCCACATAAGACACCAAATACCTCAAGCAGTCTTGAGCAAGAAGAACAAAGCTGGAGGCATCACACATCCTGATTTCAAGCAGTGTTATGAAGCTGTAATAATCAAAACCATAAGTTATTGGCATAAAAACACACAGATCAATGGAACAGAATAGAGGACTCAGAATTAAGCCCATACATATATGGTCAACTAACTTGTGACGAAGGCCCTAAGAATGCACAATGGGAATAAAATAGTTTCGCCAATAACTAATGTTGGGCAAACTGGGATCCACATGCCAGAGAATGAAATTGGACCCTTATGTTACACCAAACACAAAAATAATCTCAAAATGGATCAACTCAAAAGACTTAGATGTAAGACCTGACATCATAAAGCTTTTAGAAGAAAACTTAAGGAGAAAGCTCTCCTTGCCATTGGTCTTTTTAGAGAGAATTGAGAGGGAAGAAGACATGTAGAAGATTCTTCTATAATCTAGGTGTCACCAGGAGCCTCCACATTCTTGAATTCTAGCTAAGATTGCCTTTTGTTCATTTCCTATTTCTGCAAATCTTTTCTCCTAATTACCTCTCCATTAAATAATTTAGGGTTGTTTATTTCTAATCCAACATTCATTCAAACTTGAGGCATGTCCGCTGCTTTTCTCCCAAAATTCAATTGTAAGAGTCAACAAAAGGCAACTTGTAGGGTCCAATATCTACAACTGTGTGTTAGATTTTCCTGTTGACTGACGTAAGTGCGTGGGAGCACACACTGCAGTGCTACTTAGAAAATAATCTAAAATTGAATATTGGCTTCCTGGTGTCCAGAAATTCTCTTGTCCGTGTCTACCAACTTGGAGCTCAGTTTTTCATCTTGTTATTCAGCTGTCTCTCCTGCTTCTCCTCTTCCCAGATGTCACAAAAATTCCTGTAAAGTTGCACTTTACAGGGCAACTCCCAAGCTTTGGTTTTGTTGAGTGGAAAATACAGTCTGAGTGGGAGAGCTGACTGGCTTTAGAAGCAATTTTTTTTTTAAAGCTGTGTGCAGGAAGAGGAAGGCAGATGGATTCCAGAGTCAGGAGGAAAGGGGATTTTGGAACAATAAACATGACCAAGGGGGGGTGTGATTCAGTTTCTGTACAGCAAATAGCAACATACATCCTTTTTCTGTCTCCATGAATCTTAAATTTATTTATTTATAAATGTGGAGCGATATCTCTTTTTGGAATTTCTCAAACTGGAATTCTGCTCCATGGTGGGCATACGTATGAGGGCAGAGACCGTGTGAGGAAATCCTTCCACTTAGAACACATATTCTGAGGATATTAGTTAGGCAGATGATCATTGTAGGTAGTGACTCAGCACCTGGGGTTGGAGACTATATCATCTGTGCTCTTGATGTTCAAACCCAGATCTGGCCGATGACCCTGTGAAAAATGGGACAGTTTTGCTGTTATCACAGACCTGCCCCCATCTGGTCAGCAGTTTGCAGGGGTACAATATATACCTGTGGTAAAGAAACAGCTTCTGAGGAGAGCCTGCGTTTACCATGGAACAGTGCCCTCTGCTGTTTCTGAGGGAGCCATTCGGCCATAGTCAGATCATGAGGGAAGGGTGCACTGCTGCAGAGACAAAGCAAGCTGCTCCTTGTTTGCAATGGTCGAGATACTGGGAGGCCAACTCCTGGCACCTGCAGCCAGTGTCAGCTGTAAGTATTCAGTAGGAGCATCAAGACAGCCCAGCCACAGCAGCTGACCTCCCCTACATCTGATCCTAGGCTCTAATCCCACACTGCATGTGAATGCTCCTTCCCTATTTTCGCTGCAAACACAGAAGAGCTTCCATTAGTTTTGCTCCTTAGCAGAAGGAATTTTTACAACAGTGATTTTTAACCACTGAAGCTTGTCTTTAGAAAACTTCTGCTTCTCAGTCTTATAAAATTAAAGGAAGCACAGTCAATGGCTGCAGTGAAGTAGTCATGTAGAACAGAACAGCAGTTCACTGTCAGGAGTTTACACTGCTAAGGGATCAGCCTTGTTACCTTTCTTTCTTTTTTTCCTTCCTTCCTTCCTCCCTTCCCTGCTCCCCCCTCCATCATAATCATCTTTTTAGTAAAACCATCTAAAGTTGCCAGAATCTCCGTCTACAGGAATGATGTCACATAGTGGAAACTTTTTTTTCCTGACTCACTTTACATTCTGGAAACAACTGTTTTTGCTGGTTCTCTCCACTCTGAATTCTCATTCTCAGTTTTGTATTGTGGGTGTGACCCTGAATGATATAGTCAACATTTATTTACCTTTACTTTAACCAACAACAAGGGCACTTATGGACTTCAAGATGTTATTAGGGATTTGTGTCCTTCCTAACAACTTTTGAACTGTGTTCTCAGCATTATTTCACGTAGCTACAGCAGAGAAAACATAGTGATGAATAATGAAATATGCATGAAAAGAAAAATTTTAAAAAGTTTTTTTAAGTGACTCTGAAATCACAATGTGTGAAAGTACTTTTTCTTTCATGATTCTAAGTCTCAAATTCATGAGTGCAGAGGAGTGGATTTCTTGCTCTATCATGTGGCAGGACAATGGTAAATGGGAGCTGGCCATACCTTATCCTCTCCTTGTGCCAAGAACGAAGTCTGGTTTAATGAAACACCTATTAAGGCCACACCTACTGGGCAGAAACTGCCAGATTCTACTGGACCCTAGAATGCCACTGCCACTCATGTGGGAATAAGCCACGTGTGCAGCGCTGCTCTTTTGAGGTGGTGGAGGGTGTTTCCGTTTAAGGTGCCAGGTAAAAACTCAGTGACTTGAATTGTCAGACAATGCATATTTGCACGTTACTCTAGTAATTGCCAGGAGAAGAGGATTTTGTTTTCTCTGAGGCCTGGGGTTAAGAAAGAATTTACTCATACTAGACAATTTACCAGATTCAGAAAGTTGCCTAATTTTTTTTTCCATTTGGTTACTTCCGTTTGAAATACTTATCTGTGGTACAAGATGCCTGTAAGCCTTTCATTAAAGGATGACTTTGCTAATGCATGATCAGCTGATTATGGGACAGGGATAGGCCCTTGACCTCAGCCAATACAGATTCTTTGGTCTTTCCTGCTGTAGCTATTGGAAAAGACTGATTGTGTTGAAGTTGCTAATCTGGTACCATAGGATTTAGGTTATTGGCAGAATATTGCCACTTAAAGGAGCAATGCCCATTCAGAGAAAGGAGGGAGAGAGATGAAGTCCTGAGGACACTGGTGAAACTTCTGGATTCAGCCATGCCTGAAACCTCAGATTTTTAGTTCCATAAGGCAATATCTTTTTTAAAAATTTTGCTTTAATTTGTAAATTAGCTTAAGTTAAGGTCACTTGCTGCTATGGAGTTCTAATTATCAGTAGTGAGCCATCTGCATTGCGGAGTTCCAGCCTCTTAAATTTTTAAGATTAACTAGAAGTATTGATGGACTCTAACTTTGCTTAGCATCTATGACATTATTCTGAAAATGGTCTACTTTGTTTACTATTTCATACTATTTAGCTTATTCTGTAGCCACTGAAATCTAGTGACAGAGCTGTTTACTGGGCAAGGTCGATCTTGGAAAGACAACATGGGAGGAAAGGTAATCAGTAGGCAAACCTCAAGGGAAAACCTGAAGAAAACATCTTCCCTTTACAAGTTCCACCATCTCCTAGTGTACACAGTCAGGTACCACTTGCCTTCTTTTTCCAAGGATGTTTGGGGATTAGTGGGGCAACAAGTCCTCAGTCCGAAGTGTGAGAGATGCAGAGAGGAAGCTTCTTAGCCTCCACAAGGTGCTCCTGTTCAGTATCTTGGGTAGTATGTCGATTAGGAGATCTGGATTTATGAAGCTTATGTGGAAAAACAGGTAACCCAGCAGTGTGATGAAAAATAGGGTGATGAAAAAGAGAAATAGAAAAATTCTGAAAAGAGAAAGCCAAGAAACTGTTAGCCAGATGTTAGAAAACCAGGAACAGAACAGTAAGTCATACCTAAATGCACACCTGGTTCCTTCTTGATATTCAGATGTCTCCCACTAAATCTTGTCTCCATTCCCAGCAACCCCTTGTAAATGTGGTCCTTCCCTAGTGCTGGCTTGCTAGTTACTGTCTTCCATCACTGTGTTTTATTTTCTTTTAGTATTTATCATTATCTGAAATTATCTTGTGAAGTAGTCACACCGATTTATACCCCACTAGCAGAGTATACATTTCTGTGGGTCTACACCCTCTCCAATACTTACCATCAGATTTTTAAAGTTTCACTAATCAAATGGGTGTAAAGTAATTTCTCATTATGGTCTTGATTTGTATTTCCCTGATGAACAGTGATGCTGAATATCTGTGCATAGGTTTATTGGTCTTCTGTGTTCCTTTTGCCCATTTATCTACTAGGTTGTTTGAGCTTTTCTTAGTAAATGGTAAAAATTCTTTATATGTTCTTGATATGAATCCTTTTCCATGTGTGCTTTGAATAACTTCCCTCTACTTTCTAACTTTCACTTGCTCTAAGTGTTGAAGAGCAAAAGTTAATAATTTTTAATCAAGGCTAGTTTATCAACCTTTCCTTTAATTAGAATCAATCCTTTTTATGTCGTGTTAAAAATCCATGCCCTAATACCAAGGTCTGAAAGATACTTCTATCTTCATTGAGAGTTTGTAGCATTTTAAAAATATGTTCACAAATTCTTTGATACTCCTCTCATTATGAGATTTCCCTTCATTGGGATGTGGACTGGACTTAATGGCTCATTTCTAAAGAATACAATATTGTGGAAGTGACGTGACCGTGTATGATTTCCTAGACGAGGTACTAAAGGCACTGCAGCTTCTTCCTTACTCTCAGGAGAAAACCAGCTGTCGTATTGGGAGGCTACACAACCAGCCCTGTGGAGACGTGCATGTGATGAGGAACTGAGGCCTGTTGCCAAAAATCCAGCAAAAAAGCCAGTGTGAAATAGGTCCTGTAGCACCAGCCACGCCTTCTAATGACTGTAACTTTGGCCAACATCTTATCCGTAGCCTCACAACAGACCTTGAGCTAGAAGTACCCAGCTAAATGACTCAAAGATTCCTGACTCACAGAAACTATGGGATGATAAATGTTTATTATTTGAAACTAGTAAGTTTTTGGGTACTTGGTTAAGTGGGAATAGATAATAACTCATGCTGAAGTTTAAAGATTCCTTTCTTTTTGTGGACATCTAAGTCTTTAACACATCGGGCTTGCTTTTTATATATGCTGAATGTTAGTGATCTGATAGCATTTTTTGTCTTATTTGGGTAACGTTTTTCCCTACCATATTTTTCAACAATTCTTCCTTTCCCCTATGACATTCATAAGGAGGTCTAATCAAAGGTCTAAATGTGCACTGTTTCTAAGCTCTTTTTTTGTTCCATTTCATTGTTCAGTTTTCCTAGTCTGGTCCCAATAGCACTCTATCAGAATTATTGTAGCTTCATAGTAAGTTCTGATATCTGAAATGGCATATTCCCCACCTCTTGCTTTTCTTTAAAATTTCCAGGTTATCTCTGACCCTTTACTCCTCCAAATATAGTATATTTTAGAATCATTTCATTCAATTGCATGAAACATCTTTGGGGGAGTTTGATTGGAATTGAATTGACTATTTCTCCACTGGACACAACTGATGTATTTCTGGTGTTAAGGCTTCCTATCCATGATCATGGTATTTCTCTTCTTTCATTCATGATACTTTTAATATTTCTAATACATTTCTCTAAATTTCCCTATAGTGGTCTTGATTTCTTCTTTAAATGATGAATTTTTTTGTCCTTGTTGTGTTACTATGATTTGCACGAGCAAACCTCCACTGTTTCCTTCCTACATTAACCTTATCCGGCTGTTCTGGGCTGCCTCCAGCCCCAGGACAAATTCATTACCAACTGCACTCACTAGTCAGAGAGAACCCCTTCCCCACCAGTTCTCTGAAGTTTTTCTCTAGAGTTGATCTTAGAGCCCGGATCCAGGATCCATTCTAGTAAAGTATCTTAGAATTAGAATCAGAAGCCCTTTACAGACCTCCTTCCTCCTTCCTAGAAATCTCCTTGAAGCTGGATACAATATTCATAAGGAGGTTCTGGGTGACATTCCCAGGGAAAATCTTAGGAATAAAACCAACTTTTTAATCTCTTAACAACCAGCCTACCCGTGCCTCACAGAATGGTCAAGTAAAACAAGAGGAAAGGTGTTTGTAGTTTGGTGATCTAAACTTGTACATTGTCCTCCAGATTACCAGCTGAAGGCAGACAGCCCTTGGGAGTCCACATGGGCGATTCCATGCTGGGCACTGGTGTTGAAAGTATAGGTGAAGGCAGTCCTAGGATTTCTAGGAAAAATTCTACTAGTTGTTCCAGAACACTATATTTAGGGACACCAAAATATGTAGTACTTCATTTACCTTGTATGAAGGGATATCCCCCTTAAGCCAATATTCTAGACAATTGGAAATTACCTTTAAACACCAATAATTTTATGTTAATCATTTTGATGGAACTCTTTCTAAATCATATTTTATACCACTTTGAATATATGTTTCTCTATGCCTTCTTAAACAGATATTGAACATAATTTGACCTTTTCTTGAAAATGCAAGGACTTCATGAATATAGATTTTGCTGTCACAGTGATTCCTTCAGAACTAGTATGCACTCAGTTGTTTGAATCTTGAGTTCTTACTCAGGCTAACAAATATTTTTGAGCAATTACGATGTGCTGGATAGTGTTAGGTGCTTTATCTCTTTTTCACAATCATTTCCTCTTTTATCTGTTATTAGGCAGCAGTATATTGCATTTAGAAGTTCTCTCCCTATGTATGTATATATTTTTCATGTTGGGGGTAAAGAGCTGACATTGTAACAAGGTTTGAGGGAGGCATGTCTCATACAATAGGGTGAAATCCCAATCACTATGCTTATGTACTCCATTTCTAATCTACTGATTCTACTGGGGATCCAGACACATCAAATAAATTCAGATTGTTAAGGGAAGAGGGAGGAAATGTGAGATTTGCCACATCTCTTTTAGGTGATAACATTCCCATTTCTGATTACTGCTAGGCTGTTGGCTGCTAATACTGGAAAATGAAATCAGTAATTGCCTTTCGGCAAGAAGTCATAGCATTAGAACTGAGAAATGTGGTCACTGATGACACTAGTTTGTTGACTCTGTGTGTGTGTGTATGTGTGAGAATGTGTGAATGTGTATGCAAGGTTCTCCTTGTCGTCTGCAGGATGGCTAGTAGATCTCCCAGTTTTCAAGGAGTTTGCTCAAAGATATTTACTTGCCTTTTACAGAGCCATATTCCCTTCTTTTGGAGAGAATTGTCCTGGGAGAAGAAGAAAGGACATTGATAAATAAGCAGTTTCCTCACTGTCATGTAATATTCAGTGAGCCATTAGTTATATGTTATGTTTAGATACCATACAAATTTTTTTCATAAGCATAAACAGATGAAATTTTCAGACAATGTATATACATATATATGCATATATGTGTGTGCATTATTTATATATACATACACACACACATTATATATACATATATATACACTTACATATTTCTATATAATTTTGTATCACCTCCTTATATACTGATAGGAGTAAAGGAAGGCATAGGAACGTAAAGTCGGTTGCCCAAGGTTATACAGCTAGTAAGTGGAAGGGCCGGGCCTGAAGCCTGGACCTCTGGGAATCCACATTCTGGGCTCTCATAACTCTTTGCTTACCTTCAGCTCAGCCAGCAACCCTTAGAGGAATGAACAAGCTATGGACACCACAGAAATATATTCTGAGATAAGTTTTAGAAGGTATAAAAATGGAAAGATGATATATCCTGAATTTCTGTGACATTTCTTTTACAAAATATTTCCTTAGTTATTTCATTTTCCTTTTAACTTCCTTGGGAGATAAAAAGACGGAGGAGTTAAGATCACATTTTAAAATTGTGTAAATAAGGCTCATAGAATTGGAATCGTGAGGAACTGTGTGTTTTACACATTTGGTTCTATAGCTTGAGTCTGATGAGGGGAAGTGCCCTCTGATCAGCGCTCAGGGAGCGTCTCTGTAAGGACGGCTCAGACTCAGGGCGCGGGACCGTCATGGGACTCTGGTAACCCTGATGAACACGCTCTGTTTTTCCTCTGATGGGTAGTCAGACGAATACTTTGATGAGCCATTGGGGGTAGATGAGGGGACATATCAGAAAGTATGCTAAGCCTCATCCTAGAGAGGGGGAGTCCAGTTAATTTCAGGGTCCAGTTAATTTTTTTGCTGAGTGGAATATGCAAGAGAGGGGCCAGAATAACGTGCTCAGGACAATTGGAGTCATGGTCACTGTGGGCATGTGTGACATATACCCGAACATCTAGATGACCCCAGGGACAATGGTGTATCATTGATGTTTGCTTTTTAGGAAAAGAAGACTTCTTTTTTTTCTGAGGTTATCAAGATCATATATTTCATGCCAAAAAATTTCTGGTGAATGTCAACCTTGCCTCTTAAACCAATATACATTACAAAAATAAAGTTAAATAAAAGTTTATCTTTTAGTCCTGTGAACTTGCTGCCCCAAAATGCCAAACAGGCACAGAGCCGTGATGCTCTGCATCCAATTCTATGTCCTTCTGACCTTTGCATATGTGCTGGTGACATCACGATGTTAAATATGAACAGTCTTGGGGCTTTGTCATAAAAAAGTGATGACTTCTTATGTTAACTCATGGGGCATCTCTGATCAGATAGTGACAGATAACCCTGGTGCTTCGTGTTTTGAAAGATTCGGGACCATGTTTTGATCATCTGGAAAGAGTTCTGTGATTGCAGGAGGTGGGCGGTGTGGTGTATGTGTCATATATTAGCCTCTTCTCTGTAGAGTATACCCTCAGTTAATGTTCCTTCTTGCTTGCATTCTGAACCTTCTTAGGTCTTAGACTAGTTTCTAGGAGGGCATGTCATTTACATGGCTGTAAGAGAGGGAAGACAGTTGTCTTCTTTGTTTCAGGTTGGAATGCTTTGAAATTACGTCTAGTACTGTTCTTGGAAAATGCGCATGGGAAGATTTGTGTATGTTTCGTGGCTTATAGTGTTTTGGAAACTGACAGGCAGTGGCACTGAGTGAGAGGACACAGGGTAGAACACTCACCTTATTATTTTGGCTGTTGTATTTTTTTGCAGAGTTCATGCTCAAGACTTTTGATCTAGGGGGAAATGAACCGAGATAGTGGTTGAATAAAGTACACTCAAATATTCATACTACATAATGATTATTTAAAAAGTTTTACATTCTAAAGCTGTGCTGTCCACTATGGAAGTCAGTGGCTACATGTACCTGTGAACATTAAAATTAATTAAAATTAAAAAAAAATCAGTTCCTCAGTCACACTAACCATGTTTCAGGTACTCAGTAGGTGGCCATTGGCTACTTATTGGATGGCACAAAGTTTTACTGGGCAGCTCTGTTCTAGAAACTGAGCTTAGCACTGAAGCCATACTTAGTGTTCAAGAGGGCTCTCAGGAAGCATGAAGGTATCCTTCAGAATTCCAAGAGCAGGTACCCTGTGGCCCTCCCAGGCCGCAATGCATACCAGGGCTGTAGAGGCGGTATGAAGTTTGGGTCTCTTTACCTCGATCCCAAGATTCTAAAATATTTAATAAATACAAGTACTTCTTGACTAAGTTAAGATGTTACTTCTAAAAAGGGGCCAAGAAATGGGAGTGAGATTTTTGACTTTGTTTTCTCACCATTTCAATTCTAGACAAACTCAGAAAGGGGGGGCTTTTGTCTTACCATTTCTAACCTTTCATGGTCACAGTTTAGTACTTAATATAGCGTACAGTTTGAGTTTTGTAATATGATGGCCTTCGTGTCTCTAGAGGTTAGTTTCATGCCTATCTTATATGGCCGAGTCTCTATGTTTTTGGGAAAATGAGGGTGGTATTAGTTTAATGGGCTTTTCTGTGAAAGTAGGAATGTCCTACTCATCAGAGTGCCTGACCACCAGCCCTTTTAAAATCAGATGTTCCTGCCCTTAATATAAACCTGAATAATTGAAAATGCGATAAAAGCATGAAGGGAGATGTGTTTCTGTGGTTTTTTAAGAAGGATGGAAGAAGGACCTGCGTTTTAAAGTTGGTGTGGTTTCGTGGGAGTCAAACAATCGCTAACAGAAGGGAGAGAGATGTGGTGTTGGGGCTCACTCAGTCCCAAGTAGGAATTGGTCAGAGGAATGTTTGCTCTGACCCAGGCTGAGCTGGAGTTACCACTAAAACCAAGAAGTTACTTTTTTTGCCAAAACTCACACTTCTCTCTCAAGGAGCCGAGTCTCTGCTTCTTCTTCTATTTTCCTCCAAGTTTCCTGGTACTTCTTCCAAGAGAAATAAAAGAAACCACAGTTACTAATTAGAAGCCTTACACTTTTTCTAATCATAAGAAGCATGTATTATTACGTGGTAACATGAATGTTTGGTCTCCTTTTCCAGCCCCGACACCCACCACCACTCCTGGTCACTCGATGCACTTCCTACCTTCCCGGCAGGTCCCTGGGTAATTGGCATCTTGAAAGGAAAAGTGCTCATTATGAATTTAAGAGCACAGAGGTCAGGAGACCAGGGCTGTAACGGAATGATATTGGTGGTGGGTTGTCAGGGACCCAAAGTCGCTTTGTAATGCCACTTTGAAAAGTTAATATTGTCCTAGAAAGTGTTCTTTGAAAAGCCTGGTTTCATATTATCCTGTACCTTACAAACCCTTTTCTGTCCCATTACCGAGAAACTGTACCTTAATGCAGAAGACCTGATCTTTGCAGAGCTGGGCCACATGTGCATAGTCTTCCATTATCTGGGAAACCAAAATTCAGTCAAATTTATTTCAGGAAATTTCTCTTAAGAACAAGAGTATACTTGTTTCCTCCTAAATCCCAGACCCTACATGTAGTTTTCTAATTGTTCTAAATATGTTTTTGCTGTATATATGAACTCATTTTTTTTTTTTAGGATAGATAAGCTTTATTTTGGGGGGGATTTTATTTTGGGACAGTTGGGAGAAGAATAGATACTAATTTGTTGAAGTTAAAGATATGGAACATATCCCGTAAAAATTATTGAAGAGAAGGAAACCTAGGAGACTGCATTTATCTTCCTTTCCTTCATACCCTCCTCAACCCCGTAATGGTTCTGGATCTGGAGCCTTATTATATATAACTCAATCTATTTGCAGAATGTATTGCGTCGTCTAACTGAACATCAACTTTTCCTTCCTCTGGGAGAAGTAATACTGAAATTACTACCATCACCTTGGCCAGTTCCTTCTCTTGGTCGGCACAGGAAGCTTCCAGCTGTTGTAACTTAACCTACAGAAAGGGAAGGAGATGGGTAACTCAAGGTGCAAGCAGGATTCCATTCTGAAATGCTGTCTCAAAGGTTATCTTACAGGTGGTGGATGTGCATCAGGTGTGATATCAGCTGTCTTTTTAATGGAGGAGAGTCAAACCATGCAGCGTCCTTCTGGTGAACCTGCCCTTCTACACTCCCAAGCCCTTAGCATTCATCAGGGCTCCACTCACGCTTAAACTACAATTCTCAGCTTCCTTCCTTCTTAGCTATTTCTCTTAGGGAAAACACCAATCTTGAAAAACTTCACTCTTCCTTTTCCTTTTATATACTTCCTGCTCACTCCTTTTTTGCTCCCCGTATTTCTTCTTCTTTCCTTTCCTTCCCTATTTGATGCAAGCCTATTCTATATTGGTGGCTATGTCGGAATGATGGGCAGAGGGCCATGAGAGTAGAAAGGGTACAGTGGTGAACAGGATTGACGGGCAGAGTCTCTGCCTCACAGAGCTGACATTCTAGTTGGGGACATTAACAGATAAGTCAACATGATAATGATAAATGCTATGAAAGAAATACAAACAGAGAAATGTAGTGATAGCGATGGCATGAGAGCTATCATAGGTGAAGTCCTGTCTGATGAGATGATCCTGGGTTGAAATCTAAATGGTAAATATTAGCCAAATGGAGATCTGGAAGAAATACGTCCCATGCAGGGTTGCAGCAAGAGCCAAGACTGTGAAAGAGCACATATGTAGTGTGTATGTGGAAGTTATGTGGCTGGAGCATGGGGAAACACCTGGTAAGGAGGAGATGAGGTGGGGAAAGGTTGACATGGATGAGATTATGTAGGGCCTTGTTGCTTCTAGAGTTTGGTTCTTTATTTTAATTGCCAGGTGTGAGAAGCCAGGTGTGAGAAATCGGGAATTCTCTATTTTTCACTTTGTATTTCTATTTTCAGTGTGTCCATATCTGCAGGGCCTCCACAGACATAGTATGGGCCTAAGTGTGAGCTTAAGAAGCTAAAGAGAAATAAGGCAAGGGTAAGATGGAATTCTACAGGAAATATCAAGTAAGAATTTTACCTGCTTTCTGAATAAAAAAATAAGTCCACCTTTTTTCATCTTTGACAAGATGGATTGTGGTTGTGCCCAGGTTTTTATCTTTGGAACACAATTAGAGAAACGCTAAGCAGTGTATGATGATGCACTCAGCAGGTAGAGGTCACTAAATATTTGAGTGATAAACTGAATGAATCCTTTTCTGGATGGGAGTCAGTGATAGAGTGTGTAAATTACCTAGCACACAGTAGATTGACAAATCCTAGCTCTGCTCTATGAATTCATACATTTGCCTCAGCTAGACTTTTAAATAATCACTTTAAATATGTGACATTTCAAGGTTTTACTCTTCAAAAAAAGGAAAGAGTTTTAAAAATACACAATATCATTCAGTTTTTCAAACTGAGGCTGGAAGGGGCTGATTAAATCGCCCAACTTCATATACCTCACTAAGTGCTGGGACCAGGATATAAACCAGGGACTTCAGTGTTATATATGCATTGTGCAATTGTGTTCTGCTCTCCCTAAAGGAAGAGAAACAAAATATATGGCTTCAGAGCGAAATTCCTTACCAAGGGCAGAAAAGAATTCAGTACTCAGTAGTCTAGGCTTAAGTCTGACATGGGCTAAAACTACACAGAATTTATCCCAGTTTTGATAGTTGTTTCCACTTAAAAGCTTGCTTCCTGGTTATGTAACCCAAACCCACTCAAGATTGCTTTTTCATTTACCTTTGAGTCTTCTAGTGGTCCCTTTAGATGGCCTTGTTCACACTTGGTTGCCTTCTGCGATTTCCTTGTAAGCTATGATTTTAAATAAATACATTTTTCAAATAAAAGTGCATCAAATAAAAAATTCTAGAAGACAAGCACACTGTTTGGTGTGTAGAACCAATAACATGGCCTTGATAAAGCTGCCAGGAGATTGTCCCTTAATGGATACTTGGTGCCCTTGGAAACATCTTATTCTACCTCCGTCGTCTTCTCACTAGTCTTGGCCACCAAAGCTAGAGTCTGCACAAGCAGGAGTACTTCCCTGAACCCTGTGCCATTCCGGGCTACAGAGGGCTGCAGGCATGGGTCAGAAAGTAGGGCAATCATAGGAAACCCGCCGTATTTTGAGCAGGAGTTGAGGTAGAGTGAATGCCTGGATAAGGAAAGGGGAAGCCCTTGGGATTTAAGTATTTTAAAAAGTCTGTTGAAAAAAATTAACCTTTCACCTTCCGACAAAGTGTCATTGGATTCCATTTTCTTGTGATAGAATGAAAAACCCATGGGATCACCAAATAGCCCAAATGTCGCACCCACCCCCTTCACCTCATGCTTGCAGGGGAAGTCCATGGCATTCAGGTACGAGGCTCAGCCTCAGGAGAGTGGGGCAGGGGTAGAACCCACGCCCAGCACAAACTTTTCTGACACGTGGGATCCTCTATGATCATTTTCCCTCCCTTGTGTCTTTGACAGCTGGAGCCCCTGCGGGGAACGTGGGGAAAACTAGAGCCCCAACCCACCTTTTTTTGAAGTTCTCTTATGCCGTGTACCAGGGTCTCATTTTTCCTTTCCTGTTGAGAGAAAGAAGCAGAGCATAGGTGTGGAGCTCCCTGCTACCACCCATGTTTATTCAGCTGATTGTTCTCCCTTTCACCTGGTGCCTTTTTCCCTGCAGTAACTCTACCTCACTGCATACTGTCAGGTAAAGGACCTGTGGTTTGATTTCCACATATATATGTATATACCAACTCAACAGGATAGACATGCCCACATGCAGGGCTTCCCAATACTGAATATTACCAAAGAAACTGTGCCACTGACACATATTTTACCATGACTTTTGACTATTCTTTGCATGTAAAAAAGAGGAGACTAGCTTATCTGATGACTAATGAGAGACAGCTGAGGAATAAAACCTATCAGATGGCTCTTCCCAGCTCCTTGCTTACAAGTCTGGCTATTTCTTCTTCCTGTTCTTGCAAAGTTCTTTCCCTTTCCACGGTGGTAGTATTTTCCTTCTCCCACTCATCATCTTCTGTCAGGTCTTGAGTCTGAGTGATCTCACTTTCCAGCCTGAATGACAGAAGCACATAGTGTGAGGAACAGACAGCTTCAGAACTGGAAAAGCATATCTATCAGTTTTAAGGGTTACTTCAGTGTCAGTAAATATGGCTCTCAAGTTGGAAACCCATTTTTCCTGGGTCCTTACCATCATAATCACTTCAAAGGCAGGAAAAAGAATCACTTCAGCGTTTGACCTGAGTCCTAAGTCAAACACCCTAGTGTTCTTTCAGCTCAGGTGAATATCATCCAATCTTTCAAGAATCTCTTTGAAACTTGCTGTAATTCAGGGTTTGAGCCACAGAAAATGCCAAAGAATGAAGAAGGAACTGCTACATAAGATATAGGTCTCTAGAGCAAGTAGGAAAATTCAGGTTTGTCTCTTCTCCTCTATCCCATCCCTTGGGTTGGGAACTTCCCTCAAGAAAACCCAGCACTCACCTCTGTATTTCCTCTTCTTTCTGGTGGATTTGGAGAAGAAGTTCCTGATTTGCCTCATCTCTGATTTGCAAGTCTCTTTCAAGGTCTGTGTTCAGACTTTCTAGGTTCCTATTTGACTGGGTCAGTCTTAAGATCTCCACCTCCTCTGACCTATAGATTCAGCCCACGAAAGGAACAAGGGCCAGTTATCTCAGGGTCAGTGACCTTTGGGCCAGGAGGGATATCTAGGAGACACGTAATGCAACAACCTGGCTGTTTCTGGGAGCACACCTTTCCTTTTTATAGGAAATTGTATTTCTTAATCACGCCCTTACAGTTTGTTTCAGTAATTCTCAACTTGGTGAGCAAGAGGGGATTTTCCCAGGCTTTCTTGATCAAAGTGCACAATATCATAGTGCACCTCCTCCCTGGTTCCAGGAGAAGTTTGTTTCCTTAATAGCCTCTTGTATTGGAGAGAATGGTTTCTCAGGCAAATGGTGCACAAAATCTGCTCATGAAATACACTTCCATTGAGTATTTTCATCCAGGCACCTGGCACATCACTTAGATTTGGTTTCTGCCTTATGCCGCAAGAGCTCTCCACCAGCAGACGGGGCTTCTGTTTCTCCTTCCCTCCTCCCATCTCAGAACTTCTCCATTGCCTGCTACAAAGCTTGAGAATCTAGCCTGGGAGATACTCCACCGAGTACACACAGATATGATCCAGGCATTCACTTTCAAGAATACAAACATCTTTTTTGAAGTACATTTGAATGTAATAATGGTAATACCTCAGTGGTTTAGAAAGGGTACCTGGCGAACGGGAAGCTCTCAATAACTTTTTCTTTTTGTTGTGTGTCAGTTAATTGGTTTCTCTTTGAGACTATTAACTGGGAATAAAGTGTGAGGGAGAGGCCTTTTGTTTTGAGTAGGAATGAGGGATGATTTTGGCAAAGTAAGTCCTTCCTTGGAAGGGCTGATTGGATGCAGGATTTACAACAGTTGTCACTTCAGGAGGACATGGAGTGCTTGGGGTGGTGTCAGCAGGGGGTTGAATAGACAGGAGCGTAGGAGGTAGCCGGGGGATGGGGGGGAGATGAGGGAAGTCATGCAGAGCAGACCTGCTTCACACCTTTGTCCTTAGATGTGGCTTTGCATAATCATGATACTTACTTGTGATCTAGCTGATCCTCCTTGGGTTCTTCCATTGTAGATTCCCTAAAATACCAGCAGAGATGTATTGGATGAATTGGGGAAATCGGTCCATTTGTGAAACACAGAGTAACTAGCCAAGAGTCCCAAAGGATAGGGACAAAATTAAGTCAACTGATTTCCTCCCTCCAACCGCCCAGGTTTTGGCCATGACAAAACCCAGCCCCTTGATTCTTCTGTCCCTGATCTGACTGTACCTCAGACAAGGATACAGTGAGGATATAGGGATAATGCTGGGAAATTCATTGTATGTCTTTGTAATGGGTACATGCGGAGATCGTTCTCTAGAACAAGAACCCTTTCAGTCTTTGCTCCAGGTAATTAGAATCAATAAAGGTCACCCCTTCCTCTTAAGTCCCTTTTTGCTCCGTGCCCAGCTGCTTTCCTTAAGGCCCCATGGGCATGAATGTAGGTGCATGACCACCCTGGAAAGTAATCTTTCTGACCTGTAGCTGGGACTCTGTAAGGATCTTCAGATTTTAAGATCTTTAGTATTAAATAGGGCTCAGAAAAACCAAGCAGAAGTAGATGATTTGGTTCATTCTATACCTTAGATTCCTTTTTTTCTCCAATTCTTCAGTAAACTCTGTCCCCCTTCTGTAAATGGCTTCCTGATTCTACCTTAGTCGCTCAGCTTCTGAAGTCTAATCTTTCCCCACTGGAACCAACCAGTAGAGTGTCAGAACCTTCCAAAGGGTCAGGACTCTGCTACTGACATAGGATGGGTGGGGCAGCATGTCATAGTGGGGTGGGTGACAATGGTCATTCATGCAGAGTTCCAAGGCTATGTGGGTATATGAGGAGATGGTTCTCTAGAACAAGAGCCCTTTCAAACTTTGCTCCAGGTAATTAGAATCAATAAAGGTCATCCATTCCTCTTAAGTCCCATTTTTGCTCCGTGCCCAGCTGCTTTCCTTAAGGCCACATGGGCATGAATGTAGGTGCGTGACCGCCTGGAAAAGTAATCTTTCTGACCTGTAGCTGGGACTCTGTAAGGATCTTCAGATTTTAAGATCTTTAGTATTAAATAGGGCTCAGAAAAACCAAGCAGAAGTAGATAATTTGGTTCATTCTGTACCTTAGATTCCTTTTTTTCTCCAATTCTTCAATAAACTCTGTCCCCCTTCTGTAAATGGCTTTCTGATTCTACCTTAGTCGCTCAGCTTCTGAAGTCTAATCTTTCCCCACTGGAGCCAACCAGTAGAGTGTCAGAACCTTCCAAAGGGTCAGGACTCTGCTATTGACAGGATGGGTGGGGCAACATGTCACAGTGGGGTGGGTGACAGCCGGGGGTTGGATAGACGGGTGTGTAGGAGGAAGGGAGGGGGAAGATGAGGGAAGTCATGCAGAGCCGACCTGCTTCACACCTTGGTCCTTGGATGTGGCTTTGCATAATCATGATACTTACTCGTGATCTAGCTGATCCTCCTCGGATTCTTCCAATGTAGATTCCCTGAAATACCAGCAGAGATGTATTGTATGCATTGGGGAAATGGGTCCATTTGTGAAACACAGAGTAACTAGCCAAGAGTCCCAAAGGATAGGGACAAAATTAAGTCAACTGATTTCCTCCCTCCAACCGCCCAGGTTTTGGCCATGACAAAACCCAGCCCTTTGATTCTTCTGTCCCTGATCTGACTGTACCTCAGACAAGGATACAGTGAGGATACAGGGATAATGCTGGGAAATTCATTGTATGTCCTTGTAGTGGGTACATGTGGAGATGGTTCTCTAGATCAAGAACCCTTTCAATCTTTGCTCCAGGTAATTAGAATCAATAAAGGTCACCCCTTCCTCTTAAGTCCCTTTTTGCTCTGTGCCCAGCTGCTTTCCTTAAGGCCCCATGGGCATGAATGTAGGTGCATGACCACCCTGAAAAGTAATCTTTCTGACCTGTAGCTGGGACTCTGTAAGGATCTTCAGATTTTAAGATCTTTAGTATTAAATAGGGCTCAGAAAAACCAAGCAGAAGTAGATGATTTGGTTCATTCTGTACCTTAGATTCCTTTTTTTCTCCAATTCTTCAGTAAACTCTGTCCCCCTTCTGTAAATGGCTTCCTGATTCTACCTTAGTCGCTCAGCTTCTGAAGTCTAATCTTTCCCCACTGGAACCAACCAGTAGAGTGTCAGAACCTTCCAAAGGGTCAGGACTCTGCTACTGACATAGGATGGGTGGGGCAGCATGTCATAGTGGGGTGGGTGACAATGGTCATTCATGCAGAGTTCCAAGGCTAGATGGATGGCCGAGTCTTTCGTATGGTGGCACTCAGTTCAACGGTTGTGATTCCTGGGTAGTATGAAGGGGTAGTCCCTGTGTTTTATTTTTCTTGTAGTTTGAGCTTCCTCTCTGCCCGAGTGTGGCTATGGGAACCTGGGTCCTAAGGCAGCAGTCTGATCCCATAACCGCTCATTCATCTGACACACACTGAAACATCAGAAGAGCGCTTATGGATGCCAGGCACTGTTCTAAGCATGAGGGAGACAGAGTGAACAGAACAGCCCAAACACCTGCCATCACGGAGTTTACATTACAGGGTGTGCATGTGAGGGCAGGAGGGGTAGCACAACGCAATAAATGAGTACATTTATTTTATTTGGTATGATAAAAAAGGGGAATGCTATGGAGAAACAGAGGTGAAGAGGGTGAGAGGAAATTCAGTGAGTACTGTTTACGTGGGTGGGAACTGAAGTTTTAAATAGGGTGGTGCAGAGAACGCACTGAGCATTGCCAGACCCAGAAGTGTGTTGTAGATGTGTCAAGAGGCCTAATCAATGGGAAGGAAACCTTAGGTTGTGCTGAGGTGAACATAGAATCCTCAGGCCTAACGACCAAGGGCAGTAGCAAACAAGGCCCATGGCCACCAGAAGCATGGACCAGCACGCAGCCGAAGGGCCAGCAGGCCCAGGGCACCAGCAGGAGGCGTGAGGACGCAAAGCTCCTCCTTTGATGCTTAGAGGATACGTAGCTTTTCCTGCAGCTGCCACTATTCTGGGGAAAAAGAGAACTCTGGAGAGGGAGAATCTGTCCAAAATACTGAGATATTGCCCATAGAGATTTTTAACTGGGAAAAGTCCATGATATCTCGAGTTGGCCCCATTGTATTTTCTGCCAACTGCAGTCAGAGCAGGGAGAGGGGAAGATAAAATCAATTGCACTATGTAAAGAATATGTTCCTGCATACATTAGTCTGTACACTTTGGCCACATTCTGTACAATTTGTAACTTTTCGCTTAAGTCAAGGAAACCTGGGAAGTTTTGAATCTCTACTTCAATACTGTATTGAGTTGATTTGTGGACCAGAGTGACTTCTTAACATACTGTAGTTTCTAACAAACTTTTTGTAAAATTAACGGCCTCTGATGACCTCCATTACCATCTCCCTTTATGAAGCTGTACACAGAAGAGTAATTAAGTAACAATTCAGGCCAATGGCCTCTCCCAGGATTTAATGGTAGGGAGAGTTCATTAATCCCAGCTGCTTATATAGGTTTTCCAGGAAATGCCCTGGACCAAGGTTATCGTAGCTACTAATGGATTGGATAGGGACTTTCACTGGGATAAAAATAAAGCTCTGTTCCGGAGGGGCTACCAAAGGCAAACCTGTAGGGGCCGCAGAACCCCAAAGCGTGGGACCTTGTGTGGGACGAGGACAACAGACTGCTATTAGTGAGAATTGCTAAATCAAGGTAGAAACAGGGCCTTGGGGGCAAATGAAGGTCCTTGATGTAAGCATTGCCGCTATTCGAGAGGTGGCTTGATTAACACCCAGTGCAGCATTAGAGCAGCTGTTTTCACCTTGTAACTTTTTCAAGCCGTGCTGGGCCCTGTGCAGAAGAGTCACTGAGACACATCAGACTGTGCTGCATTGTGGCCGCGAACTCTGGCCTTGGCGTGGCAGTCTGTTGTGAAAACATCCCCTCCTCTTCCAGGCTGGGCACTCAGGATCTGTTTGCCTGGCCCTCTCCCTGCTGCTGTGAGGGGGCAGGCCAGGTGCCCGAGCCCTGGACACGGCTGCCTGGGCCCTGGCCCTTCCTGCTGACTCACCTGTCGTTTCACTTCCGCAGATTCTGCTTGTGTATGTTTATAGATGAGCCTGGTTTTGAGGCTCATAACTACGCAAGACTCTAGAACGTCATTGTAGATCATTGTTTTTCGAATACAGAATCAAATACATGATTTTCCTTTTGTCCTTACTTATTTTTAGTTACTATTTTTGTGCAATCTTTAGGCTCATAAAACCTCTTTGAATTCCCTTTTAAAATACTCAGGATAGCTTTCTCAAAAGCAGAAATTTGAACTGGACTGAAATGTTAAGAAAAATAAGGAATGTACCATTAGTTCATTCTGCCATTATTTAATATCCAATAAACAACTATGGTAGTTTGAACTGGCAAAATGTGTATGTATTTTCTTTTATGATTCATTGTATTGCTGTTACAATAGCATAAATTATTTAAAAAACGAAAACTCATCAAGGATCTAACCTCAGCAAAACCCTGTATTTTTACAAGTTTTCTTCTATTTTTCCTATTGACAAACCATCTTTTGTAGTTATCATAGAATAGATAATACTGTTGTTTGCCTTCTCACTTAATATTTCTCATAAACATTTTCCAGGTTTTTACATACCATATATCATTTCAGTCAGCACACGAAATTCTGCTGAGTTGATAATCTTCATAATTTGCCCCTCCACACCCTTCTCACCTGTTTGTCTGTGTACATACCTGTCTCCCCTGGAGTGCCAGGAGAGTGCCCTGTATTAATGTTCTAGGGCTGCTGTAACAAAGTGCTGCACACTGGGTGGCTTAAACAACAGAAGTTTATTTCCTTACAGTTTTGGAGGCTATGAGGCAAGGTGCTGGCAAGGCTGGTTTCCCCTGAAGCCCCTTTTCCTTGGCTTGCAGATGGCCGTGTTCTCCCCTGTGTCCTCACAGAGGCATCCCTGTGTGGGTCTGTGTCCTTATTTCCTCTTTTTAAAATGACACCGTCATAGAGGATTAGGGCCCTCCTTCATGACCTCATTTTAAATTAATTACCTCTTTAAAGACCTAATCTCCAAATACAGTCACATTCTGAGGTACTAGGAATAAGGACTGCAGTATATGAATTTTAGTAGGACACGACTCAGCCTACAAGAGGTATTCAACAAATGTTTACCTGTGATGAGCATTCAGGCTATTTCCCCACCCTTCCCCCAAATAAAAGCACTTCAAAGAATAGATTTATATAGTCATTACATTTTTCAGATACAACCAAACTGTCAGATATGTATTTATATTTTTACCACTTTTGAATGTCTTCTAATATATCAGCTTTTAATTTTACATGTGAGGAAAATAAAGACAAGAGACACAATGAATGTTTTGCTGCTATTATGTTTCCATTTGGAATGGAGGCTCAAGTGTTTTTTTTTTAATTTTTTTATTTTTTACGATTTTTTATTTTTACGATTTGTTCCTTTATTTCCTGGTAACCTCAATGCACATCTGCTTATCTTTTTTGTTTGATGGTTTTTATTTTGTTATCATAAATCTACAATTACATGCAGGCCATTATATTTACTAGGCTCGCCCCTTCACCAAGTCCCCCCTGCAATCCCCATTACTGTCACTGTCCATCAGCTTAGTAAGATGCTGTAGAATCACTACTTGTCTTTTCTCTGCTGTACCGCCCTCACGTAGCCTCCCACCCCCCACATTATACATGCTAATCGTAATGCCCCCTTTCTTTTTCCCCCACCCTTATGAGGCTCAGGTTTTTATCATGCGTTTTTCTTCCCTATTGGAAATTGTACATTGGAATATTTTCCCCTTTCATATTATTTATTCTCTCTTTGTCTTATAAAGGCAATATTAAACCTTCTTGGTGAACAATTTCTGCCAAAGTTGCCATTGAGAGTGTTTTATTTTTTTATTAAGGTATTATTGATATACACTCTTAAAAGGTTTCACATGATAAAACAATGTGGTTATTACCTTTACCCATATTATCGTGTCCCCCATATACCCCATTGCAGTCAGTGCCCATCAGTGTAGTAAGATGCCACAGAGTCACTACTCGTCTTCTCTGTGCTAAACTGTCTTCCTCATGATCCCCCTACACCATGTGTGCCAATCATAGTACTCCTCAATCCCCTTCTCCCTCCATTCCCACCCACGTTCCTCATTCCTCCCTTTTGTCCTTTTGTTGGATTGACCCCTTTATCATTATGTAATGTCCTACTCTGTCTCGTGACTTTCTTTGTCTTGAAGTCTATTTTGTCAGATAGAAGTATTGCATCTCCTGCTTTTTTATCCCTAGTAGTTGCATGAAGTATCTTTTTCCATCCCTTTTTAGTCTGTGCTTGTATTTAGGTTTGAAGTGAGTCTTTTGTAGGCAACATATAAACGGGTCTTGTTTTTTTTAATCCATTCCATGACTTTATGTCTTTTTATTGGTGCATTCAGACCATTTATATTTAGAGTGATTATGGATAGGTATGTACTTATTGTTATTGGAGGCTTTAGGTTCGTGGTTATCAAAGGTTCAAGGGTAACTACCTTGCTATCTAAGAGTCTAACATAACTTACTTAGCATGCTAATAAAAAAAACAATCTAAAGATTCTTTTTGTTTCCTCCTCTTTTTTCATCCTCCTCCATCCTTTATATATTAGGTATCATATTCTGTACTCTTTGTGTATCCCTTGACTGACTTTGGGGTTAGTTGATTTAATTTTGCACTTACTTAGTAATTAACTGTTCTACTTTCTTTACCGTGGTTTTATTACCTCTGGTGACAGCTATTTAGCCTTAGGAACACTTCCATCTATAGCAGTCCCTCCAAATTAGACTGTAGAGTTGGTTTGTGGGAGGTAAATTCTCTCAGCTTTTGCTCATCTGGCAAGTGTTTAATCCCTCCTTCAAATTTAAATGATAGTTTGTTAGAGTATTCTTGGTTCAAGGCCCTTCTGTTTCAGTGCAGTAAATACATCATGCCACTCACTTCTGGTCTGTAAGGTTTATGCTGAGAAGTGTGATGATATCCTGGTGGGTTTTCCTTTATATGTAATCTTTTTTCTCTCTCTGGCAGCTTTTAATTGTCTGTCCTTATTCTTGATCTTTGCCATTTTAATTATTATATGTCCTGTTGTGTTGTCCTCCTTGGATCCCTTCTGTTGGGAGATCTGTGCACCGCCATGGCCTGAGAGGCTATCTCCTTCCCCAGACTGGGGAAGTGTTCAGCAATAACTTTCTCAAAGACACTTTCTATCCCTTTCTCTCTATCTCCTTTTTCTTCTGGCACCCCTGTAATACGAATATTGTTCCGTTTGAATTTGTCACACAGTTCTCTCAGTATTCTTTCAATCATAGAGATCATTTTTTCTCTCTGAGCCTCATCTTTCTATTCCTCTTCCCGATTTTCTATTTTCATTTATGGTCTCCTCCACTGAATCTAATCTGCTTTTAATACCCTCCATTGTGCTCGTCAATGATTACATCTCCATCCTAAATTCATTCCTGAATTCTAGAATATTTTTCTGTACCTCCATGGGCATGTTTATGATTTTTAATTTGAAATCTCTTTCAGGAAGATATATTAATTCAGTCTCAGTCCTTTCTCTGGTGTTGAGATTTTGCTTTGAACCAGGTTCCTTTGATGTTTCATATTTGTATGTGGCTCCCTCTAGTGCCCAGAGCTCTCCTCTCTGCAGCTGCTTAGCCGCTGGAGCGATGTCTGGGGTTGCAGGGGAGTGGTGCTGGTGCCCTGTTTCGTGATGTCTGCTGTTTTCTCCAGGTGTATGCAATCTGGTGCAGCCTCTCTCTCTCCTGGTGCTCTTTCAGGATTAGTTGTATTAATTATACTTTTGTATTATATGTGGTTTTACGAGGGTTTCTCTGTCTCACCTGTCATGCCACTGTCTTTAATCCAGTCTCAATTGTTTTGATGCTCTGCCCAGAACTTGGAGTTCTGACTTGTCAACTGTGTATGGCTCTGTTGGGTGCAGTTAATTTACTGTCAGGAGAGGAGCTACTGTAATATCTGGGATTTACCTTTCTGCTTCAGAATGAAGAAGTATTAAGATTCTTAACTTATTCTTTAGCAGACAGAGAACAACTCAGCCCATCTTGTGGGCTGGGCAGGTGGCCTTGTCTGATATGCTCACTGACCAAGACGCCAGTATCCCAGGGAGAAAACAGAGCAGTAAATTTCGTGTCTTAAGTTAATTTTAAATATTCAGTGACCACTTAACAAGTGCACACCATTAAGCCTTTACCTGGTTCGCAAAATTTCTTAACTGCCTATAAAACCCCTACACAATGCACTACTATGGTCTCTCTTGTCCCCTCCTGGCGTGATGAGCCAGGAGCTCTGGCCTCTTATTGTATCTCTCACTGAAAGCCTCTCCTACCTTGGGTGTTTGCTAAGTTCATTCTTTTACTCCACAGACAAGAAGAACCTGAGGATCATTTTTTGGGGCTTGTCCAGGATAACTTTGGAGATGAGTTATCAGCATCCAAGCCTGCCTTTTCTTTCACTGTCCTTATAGGAGGAAGTTGTCTATGGCACAGAACATTGGGTGCTCGTCAGCCACTTAAATGGGACTAGCCTGGCTGCTGATCTCAAAGTCTCGAGTGACAGGTTCCCTTGCGTCTTCCTCAGTGGATCCCCCATCTACCTTGGGGGCCGGGAAAGTCACCTGAGTGGGGGCCAGGATTCCCCTTCAGAGGCATCTCCTTGGATGCGAGGGACTTAGGAAGACAGTGGGCACCTGCAAGAATCTAGGCCGAGAGTACACTTCAGCGGCTTCTCAAAGGCCCGCATGTCTGGAATCAGACCCCAACAGCCCGACTGGGTATCCATGAAGAGTGTCTCTCTTTCTGTCTCTCTTTCACTTCCAGCCTGCTTCTTCAGGCCGCTCTGGCCTCTGAGTGAGGCAGGGGGCATCTGTAACTCTTCTAACTTCATCAGCATTACAGAACCCGATGCTCACCACCGCAAGGTAGGAGATCTATGCTTCGCTCTCATTCCTGATGAAATGCTGTACTTTTTGTCTCATAAAAAATGTGTCTGGTTCGTTGAAGAATGCTGTTGGTATTTTGATGGGGATTGCATTGAATGTGTTGTTTGCTTTAGGCAGGATGGCCATTTTGACAATACTAATACTTCCTAGCCAAGAGCATGGGATGAGTTCACATTTGTTAGTGTCCTCTTTAATTTCTCTTTAGAGTGTCTTGTAGTTTTCAGCATATAGTATTTCTTTCACTTCCTTGGTTAGTTTTATTCCTAGGTATTTTCTTCTTGTTGATGTAGTTGTGAATGGAATTTTTTTCCTGATTTCTCTTTCTGCTAGTTCATCATTAGTGTCTAGGAAAGCAACATATTTCTGTGTATTAATTTTGTATCCTGCTGCATCTTTGCTGAATTCAGATACTAGTTGTAGCAGTTTTGGAGTGGAGTCTTTAGGGTTTTTTACATGTTGTCTGCAGATAGTGACATTTTGACTTGTTCTTTAGCAATCTGGATGCCTTGCATTTCTTTGTTTTGTCTGATTGCCGTGGCTAGGACCTCCAGTACTATGTTGAATAACAGTGGGGATTCCTGTCTTTTTCCCGATCTTAGAGGAAAACCTTTCAGCTTTTTGTTAAGTATGATGTTGGCTGTGGGCTTGTCATATATGGCCTTTAATATGTTGAGGTACTTGCCCTATATACCCAATTTTTTGAGTTTTTATCAAGAATGGATGTTGAATTATGTTGAATGTTTTTTTCAGCATCTGTGGGCATGATCATGTGGTTTTTGTTCTCCTTTTTGTTGATGTGGTGGATATTGATGGATTTTCTAATACTGTACCATCCTTGCTTCCCTGGAATAAGTCGTACCTGTTCATGATGGATGATCTTTTTGATGTATTTTTGAATTTGGTGTGCTAATATTTTGTTGAGTATTTTTTTCTCAGAACCACTTTCATTTTTTGTCTTTTCAATATGCAAAGTGTTTTTCCCACTATACCTGCAGCACAGACACATATATATGCATAATGATAGAGTTTTCCTTTAGAGAACACATAAAATACAAAGAATTGCCATTGCAAATCTGAACTGTTAGCATCAGGAGCATATAAAATGTGTGTTTCCCTGCTTTTATTTTCACAAGGATCCTCTCAATGAAGTGGTCATTTGGAGTTTGTCTTCTCTTCTCTCTGGTCCATTGATTTCAGCCTGGACATACTGATTCTAGAATTTCTAGGTGGTTCACAATCAGCTCAGGTTAAATTAACTTGAGGACAGTGTTTGAAAATGCAGAATTATACTTTTTCGTGCCTGTTATTAAGCATTGTTTCCAGAAGATCAATCTTTTAATTACAGCGAGCTTCCCTACTGGTGGCTCTCCGTAACAAGAAGTGTATTGTGTGAGCTGACTTGAAAAATAAAGGGAATGAAAAAAATTCTTGATAGCACGTTGCCTTTGCAAAAGTAACATCTCCAGGGTATTGAATAGAGTCTGGTCTTCACCAGCCTATCTAAGGTTGGTCCTATAATCTCCATCAAAAATTTACCTTCATGAGTTCATGTTTGATAGGAAGATATTGTAATAGATACATGCTAATACTTATTGTGTATTTGCTGTGCAATGGGAATTGTGCTAATCATGTTAAATTATATACTATGAGGCTGGCTCTGTTATCCTTCCCTATTTTAGAAATGAAGAAACTAAGGCTATTCAACAGTTAATGTGTGGCCTTTTAACAATAAGTGGAGCACTATGTTAAATGTAGCTGTCTTACCACAAAGGTAATGGTATTAACTCTGATGCTCTTCTTTTATTTATTTATTTATTTATTTTTAATTTTTTAATATTTTATCATTGATCTACAATTACATGAAGAATATTATGTTTACTAGGCTCTCCCTTTCACCAAGTCCCCCCCACAAACCCCATTACAGTCACTGTCCATCAGCGTAGTAAAATGTTGTAGAATCACTACTTGTCTTCTCTGTGTTGCACAGCCCTTCCCATGCACCCCCCTTATTATACATGCTAATCGTAATGTCCCCTTTCATTTTCCCCCTTATCCCTCTCTTCCCACCCATCCTTCTCTGTCCATTTCCTTTGATAACCGTTAGTCCCTTCTTGGGTTCTGTGATTCTGCTGCTGTTCTTTTCCTTCAGTTTTTCATTGTTCTTGTACTCCACATATGAGTGAAATCATTTGGTACTTGTCTTTCTCCACGTGGCTTATTTCACTGAGCATAATACCTTCTAGCTCCATCCATGTTGTTGCAAATGGTAGGATTTATTTTCTTCTTATGGCTGTATAATATTCCATTGTGTATATGTACCACATCTTCTTTATCCATTCATCTACTGATGGACACTTAGGTTGCTTCCATTTCTTGGCTATTGTAAATAGTGCTGAGATAAATATAGGGGTGCATCTGTCTTTCTCAAACTTGGCTGCTCTATTCTTAGGGTAAATTCGTAGAAGTGGATTGTTGTGTATTTTTGCATGTATGTTTGTCAGCGATATCGGTCTGTAATTTTCTTTTTTGTGGTGTCTGCCTGGTTTTGGTATTAAGGTGATGCTGGCCTCGTAGAATGAGTTTGGAAGTATTCCTTCTTCTACTTTTTGGAAAAGTTTAAGGAGGATGACTATTAGATCTTCAATACATGTTTGATTAAAGTCAGCGGTGAAGCCATCTGGTTCAGGTATTTTGTTCTTAGTTAGTTTTTTTGATTACCAGTTCAATTTTGTTTCTAGTAATTGGTCTGTTAAGATTTTCTGTTCTTTCTGGGTTAGCCTTGGAGGCTTGCATTTTTCTAGAAAGTTGTCCATTTCTTGTAGCTTATCCAGTTTGTTAGCATATAATTTTTCATAGTATTCTGTAATAATTCTTAGTATTTCTGTGGTTTCTGTAGTGATTTTTCCTTTCTAATTTCTGATTCTGTTTATGTGTGGAGGCTCTCTTTTTTTCTTGATTAGTCTGGCAGTGAGTTTATCTATTTAGTTTATTTTCTCAAAGATTCAGCTTCTGCTTTCATTTATTCTTTGTATGGCTTTTTCTTCTCGATTTTCTTTATTTCTGCTCTAATCTTTATTATGTTCCTCCTTCTGCTGACTTTGGGCCTCATTTGTTCTTTTTTTCTAGTTGTGATAATTGTGAGTTCAGCCTGTTCATATGGGATTGTTCTTTCTTGAGGTAGGCCTGTATTGCAATGTACTTCCCTCTTAGTACTGCTTTTTCTATGTCCCACAGGTTTTGCATCGTTGAATTATTAGTGTCATTTGTCTCCATATATTGCTTGATCTCTGTTTTTATTTGGTCATTGATGTGTTGGTTATTTTGGAGCATGTTGTTAAGCCTCCACGTGACAGTAGGCTTTTTTGTTTTATTTGAATAATTTATTTCTAGTTTCATGCCCTTGTGGTGTGAGAAGCTGCATCATTTTTGAGGGCTCGTCCAGGATAACTTTGGAGGTGTGTTATCACCATCCAAGCCTGCCTTTTCTTTCACTGTCCTTATAGAAGGAACCTGTGTATGGCACAGAACATCGGGCGCTCTTCAGCCACTTAAATGGGACTAGCCTGGCTGCCGACCTCAAAGACTCGAGTGACAGGTTCCCCTGCATCACCCTCAGTGGATCCCCCATCTCCCTTGGGATCCAGGAAAGTCACCTGAGTGGAGGCCAGCATTCCCCTTCAAAGACATCTCCCTGGATGTGAGGTACTGAGTAAGGCCACGGGCAACTGTGAGAGTCTAGTATGAGGGTACACTTCATCAGCTCCTCAAAGGTCCGCATGTCTGGAATCAGACCCTGACAGATCGACTGTTTATCCATGAGGAGTGTCTCTCTATCTCCCATTCACTTCCAGCCTGATTCTTTAGGCTTTCTGGCCTCTGAGTGAGGCAGAGGGCATCCCTAACTCTTCTAACTTCATCATCGTCATGGAACCCGATGTTCACCACCGCAAGGTAGAAGATCTACGCTTCGCTTTTATTCCTGACTAAATGCTGTTATGTTTATGTTATAAAAATGTGTGTGGGCAGCGATTAGCCACTTAAAATCAATTATCATCATCTACCAGTCTTAAGTCTTGTGTGAGAGACTTCCCAGTATCCACCGCTTCTTAATCCCCCACCTCTGGATGGACGGGAATGTTGGGGAGTGGCTGAGCAGATCTCCTACTTTCCTCTCCTGATCTGCGGACCACGAGGGCAGACCAGACTAGTAGACAGTGGTCCTTGGATCTTGGCTCCGGCTCATCAATCCAGTGGCGCTGAGTGAACCTCACCCAGGCTGCTGCCTATACGAGAGTTGCAGATGACCTCTGACCTCTTGTCTAGGAGGATGGTTCCCAGGTAGTGGCAGAAACTGGTGTTTCAAGAGTATAGACCCCCTTACCCCCCATAAATGTCTGTGGCAGACTGAATTTTATCTCTGGCTTTGGAAAAAGTTCCCCTGCTCCTGATTCAAAGCAGTCCTCTTAGGCCTGCACCACTTTCTCCTGTATAATGTAAATGAAGTCTGTGCAGTAGTCAAGCTGGAACCTGAGTCCAACATGTAAATGGCTTTATTCTATTAACCTCCCTTCCTTAGAGGTAGCCACCCTGGGTCTGTGGCATTTCCTTACCTGCAGCCCCAGGGAAGTGAAACAGGCTTGTGACTCTGACCAAGGCTCAGGCAGTGAGAGGTCACACAGTCCGTCCACTTACTGGACAGACAGGAGGCTCTCAAGGAATGATCCTGAGTGTACTATGCTAAAGCTTGTGCAGAGAAAACTAGGATCTAGATTAGAACTCCCAAAAGGCATAAAGTTGGGGCACACTGGTAAGGTCCCACAAAACATACAGAGCTCTAAGGTGACTCTTGCATAGTGGGAAGGCAAGAGGGAAATCAAAGCAAGGTGCAGGCCATGGTGATAAGGAGTGGTGATGCCCAGTAGGCCTGGCAGAGGAGGTGATTGACCACTGTCACCCAGGCTCCAAGGAGACAGACAGGACGCCCTCACGGAGAGAGAGGCTGACCAGGTGCTGGATGTGAGGCCCCACACAGGGAGCACCCTGGCTGGCCTGCAGGGGCCGAGGTAGGTGCAGGCCCAGTAGGTCTTTGTGCCTGTGCAGTGATGTCACCCCCGTGGCCCTGCCTGGTGGCCCATATCCAGGGAACATGGGTAGTCACAGGTAAGGGAGCCACCTTTTGGGGACACCCAGGCCTGTTGTGGATTAGTGGCCCTTGGGCTTGCTGAGGTGGCAGGCCAGATAGCTTGCTGGGAAATTGCTCCCCTCTCTGCTGTCAAGGTGGAGATAGCATTTCACTGCATTTAGGCATTTAGTTGTGAGTGAGTTCTATTTGAAATGGAATAGTAGCTTTTAGAGCTATGTTTATTTCTGTTCGTATGAAAAAGGTGCTGAGCCTAAAGAGTTGGGTGAAGGTGGCAGGAATTTTAAGAATATTTATGTCCTTGCATTTCTGTTTAGGGAAGTGATTGTGAAGTAATTTTTTACACATGTATGTAGGTTATGTGTAAAGTCACATCAGTCATGTAAAGATGAAGTGATGTAGTAGAAATAAAGCCCCTACACCTTGGCCTGATACACAGGAGACACACCACTGACGCTCTTTGCTCTCCTGTCCTGGTTTATTACGTTAGCTACTTCATGGTTCAGAGTGGTTCCAACCACATTTCAAGCAAAATCTTTCTAAAACTGCATAGAAACACTTGGCAGGATATCACAGAGGCTAGTGGAAAAATTACTCTTTCTGATCACTGTTTATTTGCCAGTTCTCTCTGTCCCACGTTCCTTTCCTATTTTTGCATTTCCTGTGATTGTAGATTGAGAGGAGCAGTGGTGTGTGCCTCTGCTAGACAAGCCTTTGGGGCTGTTCAGGGGCCATACTTCTGTGGTGATGGCAGTCCTCTTACCTTAAACTTAGCTTGTCCTCTGATGTATTCATACGGGGTTACTTCTCTTATGCAGTCAAAAGTGTAGGAAAACCATTAGCTTTTTATGTTCTCAGTTGTATTTCAGATCTAACCCGGTTTCTTAGGCATGTTATATGTTCCTTTTGAATTGTAAGCATAAAGCAACAGATTACTTTTTATGTTCACCTACATCATTAACTATAAAGAATTACATCAGCATGTAAGTTGTATCAAATTGTGGAGCATACCAGTGTTCTAGCTTTGAATAATTCTGTGTGATCACTTAAGAATCACTTTACATCTGGCACACAGTGTATCAGCACCTACCATCATTTGCAGGAATGTCTACCAGTTCTAATTCTTTGATTTTTTCCACTGTTTGCTCACTTTCACCTAGGAACTGATGTTTGAATATGTTTTAGAAATTTTCTGATTAGAAAATATCGAGAGGAAACATTGAATCTCTTCATGGTCACACGTCTGTTCTCGTTATTGTAATCTGAGTATTTGAGTTACAGACAGTTGATTCTGTTTCATTACTACTGAAATATAGAGATGTTCTTGGAGTTTGTGAGTCAGTCACACTGGACCACTTTATTTTATGTTCTTTTAAGCAGTCTTTTGAATATGTTCAGCCGTGAAGTGAAATACACACCCAGAGTATCTGAATCTCTGCATATATTTATGATGACATTTTTTCAGCCGGACCCCAGGACACAGCCATACCAGTGAAACTATGACTTAAAAAAGACCCTGCCAAATAAAATTATGTATAATAAGTAAATACACACATGCATTCTCCATTAAATGTGAAAACTGTACCATAGTTTGGAAATTATCTTCCTGGGTTAATTATTTCTCTGTGACATAAATAGTATCTTTAAAAAACAAAACAGAACTAGTTGACAATCAAAAATAATAGTAATTTCTAACAGATAGTTTAAAGGTAATAAGTGTTGAACTATGAAAAGCATTTTAGTACATTTGTATTTTAAGATAGTTTCAGATTTACAGAAAATTTGCAAAGGGCCGGGTTTTCCAGTTTGCTCAGATCACCTCACCTCTTCCTACCATCATTACAGTTCTTTGTTACAGTCACAAACAGTGATGCTGCACTGTCACCAGCCACCATCCATTCTTTCCCTCAGATTTCCATAGTTGGACCCTTTCTCGAAGATCCAGTTCAGGACACCTCAGTACATCCAGTGACCTCGTCTCCTTAGGACACTCTTTGTTGTTGGCATTTCTGAGACATTCTTTGTTTTGGATGATCTTTTCCATTTCAAGATTCTTTGCCATGAATATTGTAGAATTTTTCCCCAGTCGCAGTTAATGTGACGTTTCTCTTGTGATTACTTGGAGTTCTGTTTTATGGGGAAGAAGGTCACAGAGGGCAAGTCCAGTTCACAGCACCTTATGTCAAGGGCAAGTGCTCTGAAGGAGACTGATATTGTTACTGTTGTCCCAAATGGCAGGGTTTTTTTTTCTTTCTTAAAGCTGAGTAATATGCCACTGTGTGTGAGTGTGTGTGTGTGTCTCACATGTTTACCCATTCATGTATCTACGGACATTTAGGCTGCTTCCTTATCTTGTCTATTGTAAATAATGCTGCAGTGAACATAGAGATGCATATGTCTTTTCAAATTAGTATTTTCACTTTCTTGAGGTAAATACTAAAGCAGAATTGCTGGGATATATGGGAGTTTTATTTTTGAATTGTTTGAGGAGCCTTCATACTGTTCTTCACATTGGATACAGCAATTCACATTCTGAACAATCAAGGGTTACTTTTTCTCCACATTCTTGTCTACTTACTTTTTGTCTTAATTCTAACTTCCGTTCTAACAGATTTGAATTGAGATCTCATTGTGGTTTAGATTTGCATTTCCCTGATGGTTAGTGATACTGAGACTCTTCCAACGTGTCAGTTGGCCATCTACATTTCTTCCTTCCACGTGTCAGTTGGCCATCTACATTTCTTCCTTAGAAAGATGCCTGTCTAGGTCCTCTGCCCATGTTTTTTATTTGGATTGTCTTTTCAATAGTAGTTGTAGGAGTACTTTGTATGTTTTGTATGTTAACCTCAAATTGAATGTGTCATGTGCGAACATCTTCTACTATTCAGTACATTATTCTTCTGTATGGTTGATGGTGTCCTTTGCAGTACAGAGCATTTTAGTTGAATGTGTGAGAAAAATGGCCAGCGGAGGAGGAAAATGGCCCTGGGACTCCTTTATACAGGAGCCCAATGCTGTGTGATTCCCAAACCTGTTGGTGAAGTCTTAGCAGGGGCTAAGGTTATATTGGGAGGATATGGAGATGCAGTGGCTGATGGTATTGAGGTGAAAGTTTGGATGAAAATTGGGTGTTTGAGCAGGTTTTGCTTGAGGTGGTTGCATCCCCTTTACCTGAAAGTATTATTGGGATGGATACTATGTCTGACTGGGGTTGGCTTCCCCTACCTAATACAGTAACACAGAAGGCATGTAAGCCCACCCTCAGGCCTGTTTAGTTGGACATGCTAAATTGGGAATGTCTGGAACTTGACAAACATATTACGATTCTTAGGAGTGACATGCTGGAAGCTGGAGCGCTGGTGTCCCCAGATTTGATATGCAGTAGTTGTGTGTGGCCTGTGCAATGGTGGATGGCACATAGAGACTATTCAAGCTTAGATAAAGTGGGTACCTCCCATAGTCCCAGCAGTTACAGGCATGGTCTCAGCCGTACAGAAAGTACAGCAGGTTGGAGGAGGCTGGTACCCCTGGATGGACCTTTCAAATGCTTTCTTCTCCATCTCAGTTCCTGAAAAGAACCGAGCCCGGTTTGCCTTCAGGTGGGAAGGATCCCAGTTTGCCTGTGCTGTGCTAGGCGGGGATCTGAGCTCCCTGGCTGATTGTCACCATGTGGTCAGGAGGGATTGGGACTTGGTGAAGTGCTGGAGTGTAATAATACACAATGTTGGTGACATTATGGTAATACCAGAAACAGAGGTGCTGGCCAGGACTGATTTCAGGGCAACAAGGACATACGTGACCAACCAGGGCTGGTTAATAAATCCAGCGAAGGTCCAAGGTCTTGCTCAGTGAAATTCATAGGAACAACGCAGACAGGAGCCACCCAGGATATTCCAGAAGTGTGACTATCAATAAACTGCTGTCACTCCCCCACCAAGTCCAAACAAGAAGCCCAGCACTTTTTTGGTTTATTTGGATTTTGGAGGACTTGTATTCCACACCGGGGACTATTTCTAGCTCCTCTGTTAAGACTCCATGAAAGAAAGCTGCATCTGAGTGGGGTCCTGAACAGAAGCAGGCCACGTCAGAACTACACATGGCAGGTGTGCGCTTGACACCATCGGGGCCCTTGTGACCCCCACTCAGACAAGATTTTGGAAGTGTCTGCCCCCCACACCCATCCAGACTGGAGCCTGCGGCAAAAAAATTAAATGAGTACCTCCCAGCTGTGACCTTTGGAATTTTGGACCAGAAAATTCCCACATGCTGCTGCCTGGTATACACCACTTGAGAGACAATTATTAACATGCTATTGGAGATTAATCAAGACTGCCTCAGTGACCGAAGTACATAAAATAATTTTGAAACCTGAGATGCCCATAACGTGTTGGGTGATGTCAGAGAAACACCCTAATGGGGAAGGCAGAGCCCAGAAGAGTCCCATAATCCTGCAGGGGCAGGCTGCCGGGGAGAATGCAGGGAGGTCCACAGGAATCCATGAGCAGGCAGCCTCATCTCCTCTGGGACCGATGCTGGAGCCCCCGGGGAGCTGCATGGATGGTGCCCTAGGAACAGCTCTGAGCTGAATGACAGAGCTGCTTGGTTACAGATGGCAGTTCCAGGAGGCATGGACAGTACCCTGGTTGGAGAGCTGCTGAAGTAAGACCCGAGGATGACAAGACTGGCTGGGAGGAAGGAGAACAAAATGATCTCAGTGGGCTGAATTCCGTGCTCTTTTCTGGGCAGTGACGGGAGAATGGAGCAGTGAGGAAAGCCCCTCATGCTGGGGTTTTTATGACCCGGGGCTGTGGCCACTGGCCTGGCTGTGTGGCCAGGTAGACTGGACTATGAAAGGAATGCCTGTGTGAGAGACGGCCATATGGATATTGCCCTGGGAATTTGAGGGGCACGTTAAAGCAGGCCATGTTGGTTTTCATCAGAAGAAGCCTTTCTAGGAGTGGGAGGTGATTGGAGCCACCAGGTGGGCCTGCTGGTGTTGCCCTTGGAGGCAGCCACCGGGGTCCATACAAAGAGTGGCTGTGGGGAGCTGCAGTAGCTCGCACACAGGCTGAGTCTACACGTATTCCTCTTGCACCCTGTGAGGCACAGAATGCCAGCAAGACCTGTTCTGACTGTCAGCTAAAGAGACAGAGACTGCATTTGGCTATGGGCGAAGTTTCCCTGTGGGCACGCCCTGCACATAGCTGGCCAGTGGGTTACAATGGACAATGCTGGTTGTTAGCAGTGTAGACACTTCTTCTGGACTATGCTTTGCATACCCAGTGGTACATGCAAGTGCTGAAGATACCATTTAAGGTTTGGAACTGAAGATTCTGTACCAGTTTGAACAGTCAAATTACATCTCCAACCAGGGACACGCTTTACAGACCATGGTGTTCCACGGTGGGCTGAGAAACATCCCATCAGATGGATGCACAGTGTTGCATGTCACTCTCAGAGCAATGGTTTAAAAGGAAATTGGAGTGGGCTTTGGGAACATTGGCTGTCTAAAATGGGAGATGAAGGCAAGAGGGGCTGGCTTACATGCCTTCAAGAGCGGGTGCCCACTCTCAATGGGAGGCGGGTAAGGGAGGGTAGATTCCTCTGGTTCTCCAGGGATCTGGGGAAGGGGGTCTGGGAGAGGTTGCTAGCGCACTGTTCTGTGCTTCCCCACATCACCACAACTTTGTTTTTTCCTAACTGATTCAATGATTCCAGGAACAGAGCTGCTTCTGAGGGTGACAGAAGCAGTGAACTTTACTAAGCAAGAAAATGTAACCATACCCCTAAATCTTTATGCTGTAATTCGTAAGTGCCTGCTGAGGTGAATGGTGCCTTGACCCCAGGGAGCCAGGTCAGAGCTGATAGCACAGTGACCACTTTGCTGTGAGGAATCTGCATTTGAGACCAAGGAGCGCGCTGCACAAAGATGCCCTCCTGTTACTCTGCTCTCTTCCGCACGTGCTGCCATCTGCCCTGAATTCTTGCTCCCCTGGGATCGTCCTCACCACTGCAGCAACAGCGCAGAAGGTGTTAAGCTCCATCCTGCACCTGAGCTGAGAGGCAGGCGAGGAGGCAGAGGGTGCTGGCACTGCTGTGGGGTTGGGTAGCTGAGGACTGGGCCTGGGAGGAGCTGGCTGGTCCTCTGGGGCCTGAAGGTGGGTCGGATTGAAAAGGAACGGCAGGGGCAGGGCCAGAGCCTGGAGGAGTCCATGTGACTGCTGTGGAGGGGGCTTGGGCAGTGACTAGCTTTCCCTGCACCTGCGGCTGCCAGCACACCTCCGGGCCCGGTCATGTGGCCTCTCTGACGAGATGTTTTCAGAGGCTTTAAAAGAAAGAAAGAAAATGCTTTTGTAATTCTCTTCCCGGTTTACTAAATAACCTGCATGTAACCCATAGAGTGTAACAAAGCAAACCCACTTCTCCCTCTCACTGAATTGGGTGGGGACTTGGCCCACCCCCACTGCTGTGTAGTCACTGCTTGCCTTACAGCTCCCCCATGCTCGGTGGGATAGATGGACTTCAGTCTAGGCTGTTCCCTCTCTCCTGCCTGGCTTCTGGGGGGCCTCTGTGGCTGCCCTCCTGATCACAGCTGGGTTGGGCTGGGGCTCCTGCATACAGGGACAGGGATGTCTGTCCCCAGCCCTGGCCAGGACCCAGGCACGGCTCTCTTAACCTCACCTGCGAGGACTGCACAGCCCTGAGGTGACCCAGCTTCCAGTTCAACTGACAGCTTGAGGTTTCCATATCCCATCTTCTTTGGCCCTCTGCTTGCCTGCTGGAAACACTCCACTTAAAACTTCAGGGTGTCTGAAAATGAGGGTTTAATACATCCAGGTTATGGCTAAGGACCACTGGTATTGAATAATTGTGTGTGTGTGAGAGAGAGCGCGGGGCGGAGGGGAGAGGGAGAAGAGAGAGCATAAGCTAGCAGGAGAGCCCTTTAATAGGTTTATCCAGTTTCCCCAGCATAATTTGTCAAAGATTCTATCCTTTCCCCATTCCTATTTTCCCTTGGGTCCTTAGTCGTTGGTTGTCTGTGCTTATTTCTGGGCTCTCTGTCTTCTGTTCTGTTGCGCTACATGTGCATCATTATGCCAGGACCATACTGATTTAGTTACTGTAACTTGTAATATAGTTTGCAGTCAGGAAGTGTGATTCCCCCCATTTTGTTCTTTTTCAAGATTGTTTAGCACTTCTGGGCATTTTGTGGTTCCATCTGAATGTTAGGGGTTTTTAAAAATATTTTCGTAAAATAATCATTGTGGTAATTATGGGGACAACATTGAATCTGCTGATCATTTTAGGTCAGATGCCCCAAAGCGCAAGTAACAAACAAAAACAAAGAAGAGGGGCTGCATAAAACTAAAAAGCTCTGTACCGCAAAAGAAATACTCAAATGGAAAGGCAACCTACAGATTGGGGGAAATACTTGAAAATCATCTAACTGATAAGGGGTTAATATCCAAGATATATAAATCATTTCTACAACTCAGGAGGGAAAAGAATTGGAAAATGAGCCAAGACCTTGAGTAGATGCTTCTTTAAAGACAGAGAAATGGGAAAGATTCACACGAGGAGACGTTCAACATTACTAATAATCAGAGAAATGTAAATCAAAACCAAAATATAATCACTCCTTATTTAGAATGGCTATTATAAAAAGAAGTGTTGGCAGCAATGTAGAAAAATCATAATCCTTGTACATCCTTGGGCTGTGTCTGCATCTGTCTGTGTCTCAACAATTGACGTGGGAGATTCTTCCTCTGTCAGTAATTATTTGTAAATTCTGGTTGCTGTGTGGGGTTCTATGGGGTGCCAAGAGCGCTGTGTATATCCATTCCCTGTTCATGAGCATTTGGTTACTTTCTAGAACAGTGATTTTGACTCTGGTTTTTGGGACCAGACAGGTGCGCAATATTGGGGATGTTTGTGTGCAGGGACCACTGTAGGCATGTACACAGCCTTAGTAGATGCCAGCTGTTTTCCAAAGAGGTTCTACCAATTTAAATTCTCAGTAGCCCTACATGAATGATCTGATTGTTCCAGAACCTGGGGAGCATGTGATATTCCTGGTATTTTTTCATTCATCTAACCTCATTTCTGTCTTAAAACAGGTCATTGCAACTTTTATTAGCATTTCCCTGAAGTTAAACAGGGTAAAGCTTTTTAAAAACACTTCAATTATTTGCTTATCCTCTTTTATCTAATGTCTATTCTAGCTTTGGCCATATTTTTCTAGTGGGCTTTCAGTACTTTGTTTTATTGGATGAAATTATTTGCCTTATTTGGCTTGATGTCCTTTACCAGATGCAGGTAATTTGAGTCTCTCCCACCCAGGCTTTCCACTGCTCTGTCTCACTGGTGAACTTTGATAAAAACCAGCTCATAATATATCTTAATATGATCCAGATTGTCATTTTCTCCTTTCTGTGTTTCTTGGTATGAGAATACAGAACCTGCATTTCTTCTCATTGTGAAATGAAAGAGCTCTGCTGTGTTCCAAATTAAGGCAATGTTTTGTATTTATGTTAGAACTTAAATTAAGAAATTAAATTAAGAAGTGATTGATTCCAGCAAAGGCTGGATTCCTGAATGGCAAGACAGTTGAAGAACAAATATCTCAACAAAAGCACAGTGTGAACAATACTGGAGATGTCAGGGCAGAGTGGAAGGAAAAGTGGGATGTGACTGAAGGAGGAGCGGAGGGAATGCGGGGTAAGGAATTGATTCCCCAGGTGGAAATACCCAGCATGCTCCCCGCTGATGGACAGCAGTCCACACATGCAGTTAACATGCCGTAAGCACAATATTTACACTGTATAAACCATAAGGGGTTACAATACGATAGAAAAACCAGAATTAACGTAACAGACTTCAGGGAAATAAGAGGCCAAATAAGCAAGAAAAAGGCTGATAGGTGATGTCTAAGCATATATACATAAGGTAGATATCAACAGAGCACCATTTTTAAAATGCCAAGAGAAATTTTCATGTCAAATCAGAATTTTACACCCATCAGCAGCATTAACTACAAAGATGTTTTAAGCAAAAGTTAAAGTGAGACACTTCGTAGTTGGCAGCCTTGAATTAGATGAACTACTAGAGTTAAAGTCCAAAGGAAAGTAACCCCAAGTTGAAAACCGGCAATGCAGGGAGAAATGAAGAGGAAAGGACAAGGCAGTTTATGAAGAGAGGTGAATGTTAGTCTGTGAGTTCTAGAGTGAGCTCTCCTGGAGATTAGACTATGTAGAATTAAAGTGCATGGTAACGGTAATAAAATTCAGGAAGGTTAGGAGAATTGAAAGTGTTCTAATGTATTAATTAGCATTTGGGAGAGTGGTAAAAGTAATTATTTTATTAGAATATTTTTTATTTTGGTATCAATGTACAATTACTTGAATCATTAATGTACAATTTTTTTATTTTGGTACCATTAATGTACAATTACTTGAATCATTAATGTATATTTATGCTTACTAGACTCCCTCTATTATCAAGTCCCCCCCATATCCCATTACAGTCGCTGTCCATCAATGGAGTAAGGTGCTATAGAATCACTACCTGTCTTCTGTGTGTTATACTGCAATCCCTGTGGCCCCCCACCCCCTACATTATGTGTGCGGATCGTAATGCCCCCTTTACCCCCTTATCCCTCCCTTCCCACCCATCCTCCCAGGTCCCTTTCCCTTTGGTAACTGTTAGTCCATTCTTGGGTTCTGTGAGTCTGCTGCTGTTTTGTTCCTTCAGTTTTTCTTTGTTCTTCTACTCCACAGATGAGTGAAATCATTTGGTACTTGTGTTTCTCCAACTGGCTTATTTCACTGAGCATAATACCCTCTAGCTCTATCCATGTTGTTGCAAATGGTAGGATCTGTTTTCAGTGCTAGAGCCATGCCGAGAAGGCATTTCTCGTATTTATTGAATAAATGAACTTAACAATGAACTCAAACATCATTATCTGGCCTTGAGTCTGGCCCAAGGACACAATGCTTCTCAAGGATACCAAACTGTGTGAAAGCATCTCCGAGCCGTGAGAACTGCTTTGGTTCTCATCACTCAGTCCTTGACTACACATAAGAGTGTGTGGGAAAAACGATCAAGTCGTGTGTGCTTATACATTTGATTTCTACCTTACCTGAATTATGTATTAAGTCCATGAATCCCACATATCCCCCTCTTCTTTTAAGTAATACAAAGATATAGGAGTATAATAAGTAGACCAGTTCTAATAGAAGGTTTTTTGACATAGTATAGTTCTTTACATTCTACAGTATAAAATAAAAGTCCATGTTTTGAACTTATGTAAAGGAGAGTAAAGAGAGAAAACAAATGTAGTGTAATTAGAAGGTAGCTGCAGGTGAGCAGATCCAAGCCTATAGACTGTGTTTTGATCTGAGCTGGGCAAAGGCAACAAAACATCCACAGGTGCATAAGATTTCTCTCAAAACTGGGGGTGGGGGTGAGGTTTTAAGCCTCATCTCTGTTGGCCCCCAGTCTCTCACCTGATGTCTTAGGTTGTTCCTCCCTTGAGGAATCTTACCCGTCTCTGGCTAACCAGCTCTCTTCTGGGGCCATACAGGGAGATATAAAGTTGGTAAGTGAGAGAGAAGTAATATTCTTTGAAAAGGTTAGTTTTCCACTTCTTTATAGATTTATGCTCTGTGGCCTATGTCCAGCACTTGCTCTAAGGCATCTTTGCCAGTAAAAAGGATTATGATGCATAGCAATTTTAAGTATAAGGCACAAATTCTTGTAAAGAGCTATATTTTGAAAGGAAGAAAAAAGCTATAGAAGTAGCAGATGGAAGAATATGAGAAGATTGATTATTTCTTTGACATGATTTCCTGTAGAGTAATGTAAGCATGTATAGGTTTTAACAAACTACTAATTAAATTGCATACACACATTAACAGAACAGGAATACAGATACATAGTAAAAGCAGACCTACAATTACTGGCCATATCCAACGAAACCAAGAAAACCAGTCAGGTAACCCAGGCATTTGTGAAAACTTATTGACAATATGATGGCTATCATCTAATTGATTTTGAATAGTTTGAGAAAAATCAGACAAATTGAAACAACACATTCCTGGGAACTGTTCACATCCTATGTGCTCTTTTAACAGCAGACAGTCCCCAGCAGTGCGATTCTGAAGCACCGCAGCTCGCACTTCTCCCAGTTCTTGGTTGAGTTCAGCTAGTATCGAAGCAGTCAGATTTGTTGTTTTGCTGTAGGCACAGGCCAGCTTGGATATCTTTTTCTGCATTCCAGCGACAAGTCCAGGAACCAGCAGGAGGAATGCAGCTGCAACTGCAACAGCGGCAGGATCTCAGAGTTTCAAGTTTTCATCAAAATAAGATGCCAGAGCTTGGAGAAGTCTCTTGCACTTATATCCAGATGGTCTATTAGGGCAGGAAGAATGCGTCCCACACCACAGACACCTTGATAGTTTGAAGAAAGGGATTGATACGTTTTGTCATTACACAAAAATACCCAACTATTTGGAAATCTATATCCAGAGACCATTTTACACTGTACATGAGAGGGTACATGAGTACAATCAATACATACACAGTCAGTAATTATAGTAGTACTAACAGGTAAATTTAATTGGGCATCAGGAGTAAGCATCTTAGGGGGAAGAGTGATATTTCTGTAACATAAACCATTCAGTAATAAAGTTTAGCATGATTCTCTTTGAGAGTGCTTTCCAGGTACATATATGTCAGGTAAATAAGCCAAATTAATCAAATATTTTCCTTGATGAGAAGAAGAAATTCCTCTGACATGTTCCAGGGGCCCTCGAGAAAATATCAGAGTTAATTAAGAGGTAAAAATACTTTTTTAAAATTTGGTCTTGGAAAGTTGACAAAAGTTTTTAAGGCACTTGCCTAAATAGGATTATAGTTATTAAACAACACTTATTATTTAACTAGAATGATAATAAGAAAGTTTAAAAGCAAATGCAGAAGGTTACATAGTTGTTAACAACACTTAGACACTTAGCTTAGTCTTTTTAATATTAAGATCTCATTTTCTTAAATACTCAGACAATTCATTAAGACTTTAAGCATAAGAAACTTTTAATAAACAATTAGAAAACTTTTTGCAATCTTTCAACATTAAAGGTAGACTAATAAACTTTTGTTCTTTTAACAAACAAAAATTCTAATCTTGCTATGTACTTGACATCAAGATTTCTTTGCTTTAATTTCACATAGCATGATTATATCAATCTTTTATAAACCTTTTACAACTTTTCTTTTATATTCAGTGTTTTCTTTGAACAGACAGCTGTACTTTTGAATAGTTATCTTCTTTTACTTACAACACAATGCATTTTTATTCCTTATACCTTCTCTTATTAAAACATACATTCATTAGCATACAGAGATGTTTTCCTTATTATATTAAGTAGTTTTAATTAGAACTTAAAACCATTTGGTACCCTAACCTTCAGTGAACACTGAAAAATAGGGCATTGTAAACTCTTACACCAGCATTTTTCAGATTGATACATTTATGAACATATTTTATCATTTTTGGAAATGTGCCTTATAGCACAATTTCTCATTAAGCACAAAATATGTCTATATAACTTAGCAAACTTTAAGAATTTTGGTTACCACAAAAATTCTCAGGCTGTTTGAAGATATATACACTGTTATACATTAATGTTATTATTATTAAGATGTTCATTTGCTATACTTGTTTACTTATTTTTAGCAACCATTCCAGATTACTTATAAAACTTTTACCAAACATTAGACAAAGTCAAGCTTTTCTTTAAGCATCTTCTTGAAATATTTAACAGTTAATATCAACTTAAATGACTTAAGTAAACTTTGACAGCTGATAACTATAAGGACGTGTCTGTTTCACTTAAACTTAAATTAGCATTAATGCTTAATATTTTTTATTAGATTTTCTGGAAATTTTAGAATGCCCAATGTTCACACGCACTTGTTTTTAAATCAATTTTTATTAATACCATCTGGAGGCAGGAAATATTTTTCATTTACACACTTAGACACACAAACATACAGACTGAGACATAATGACTACAGTTAGCAACACTTTTCATATAAAAACATATACACAGACAGACTAACATAAAGATTTGAGTTAGTAATATTCAATTGTCTTCTTTCTTTTTTAGCTTACTTGATTAAAGTACTTCAGTTTTCAAGAATACACTCTAAGGGCGAGCAGTTTACATAACTGGGTTAAGGTTTAGACAGCCCCAGACTAAAAGGGCCGAAGAAGGCTCTGAACTGATAGGGACTGTGTGCGTCTAGGGGGTTGGAAATGAAATGCAAGTACAATTTTAGCACAAATTATTTAAAGCCAGGCTGTATTGTAAAAGATAAATTTCTTGTCTCTCAGGGACTCTAAAACTTCTCAATTTTCAAAGATAATGATGAACTTAATAAGTAGAATAGATTTTCTCTAAGAATTTAGAAAACTAGTTCAATATTATAGTAATTCACGGGACTTTTGACTATTGTCTTTCCTTGTGGCAAAATATATTTAGCTGCATAACATTATATTGCATAATTCTTTCAGGGGCCAAGCCTCTCCAATCAGAGAGTTTGTACTGAGGCCAGGTTTGTTTGCAGAAGATACGACACTTCTTTCTTAGAGTTTAGGGATTGAATTACTCTCAGTTAGTTTTCCTAGTTTTTTTCTGCCCGAGCTCTAGTCATTCCTTGAGAGGCCCCTGCCTGTCTGATAAGTGCAGGGACTATGTGACTTTTCGCTGCTAGAGTCTTGATCTGAGTCACAGGCTTGTATCGCTTCCCTGGGGCTGCAGACAAGGAAATGCTTAGCCCCAGGATGACTGCCTCTAAGGAAAGGAGTTAATAGAATAGAGCTATTTACATGTTGGTCTGAGGGTTCAGCTTGATCACTTTACAGGCTCTATTTACATTACACAGGAGAATGTGGCGCAGGACTAAAAGGACTGCTTTGAATGGGGAGCAAGGTAAATTAATAAGAGTAAAGGTTTGTGTAAGTTAATTTTTAATAATTGAGCTTTTTGAATGTATTGTGCTACCTCCTTGAGTTCTTCAGCTTTGAAGGTTAAGTCTCTAGGACTATTAAGATCTGAGGTTCTTTTCAAAGTATTGAAGATATGTTGTAATTTATAAGTAGAAATATTTAATAATGGTCGGATCCAATTGATATCTCCTAATAATCTTTGAAAATCATTTAGTTTTAAGATGATCTCTCTTTATCTGAATTTTCTGAGGGATCACTGAATTTTCTTGAATTCTATTCCCCATGTAATTCATTGGGTATTGTATTTGTATTTTATTAGGAGCTATTTATAAGCCCCATTGTTTTAATTCAGCTTCGGTCTCATTGAGAACAGTGGTAAGAGATAGAAGTTTATGTAGAGCTATGAGAATATCATCCATATTATGAATGATATAAGCTGAGGGCCATTTCCCACGTATAATCTGAAGAGTCCTATGCACATAATGTTGGCAAATTGTGGGGTTCTCTAGCATTTCTTGAGGAAGCACTTTCCACTGAAATCTTTCTGAAGGGGCCTGTAAGTTTAAAGAAGGGACAGTAAAAACAAATTTCCCCTATCTGTTATGGCCAAAGGAATTGTAAAAAAGCAATCTTTAAGGTCAGTGATAGCCATATTCCAATCTTTTGGAATCATAGCCGGAAAAGGGAGTCCTTGTTGTAAAGGTCCCATAGGTTTAAGAAATGCATTAATTTGCCCTAAGTCATGTAAGAGTCTCCAATTTCCTGACTTCTTTTTTATAACAAATACAGGGGAATTCCATGGGCTCATGGAAAATTCTAATCTCTCTAGCTGAAGCTGTTCTTAAACTAACGTGTGTAAGGCTGCCAGTTTTTCTTTATTAGGGTGCTATTGATCCACCCAAACAGGCACAGGGATAATGTTTCCCTGTCTTTGAGCCTTTTTGAAATCTTTTAATACATTACTTCCATCAGCTTGTCTGAGGGTTCCCTGTGGAGCCAACCAGTAACAATATTTCTTATTTATAAAGCTGAGCAAAATCTCTTTTAGAAGTTTTCACTCCTGATGTTTTTAGGAGGGCACGGAGGAATTTTAAATAATCCTCCGGTTAGTTGCTTTGGTTTTGTAGGATCTGAAAAATCAAAAGTTAGCATAAGTGCGTAAGTACAGCCATCTCAAAGGGTTAAACACCACCCTCTAGCCAGGAGAAGGAAAATTATTAGAATCTTGAAAAACAAATTAGTCAGCCAGTGTTAAATGTAGTGACCTTCAGTTAGCTAACCTCAAATCAGTTAATCATGAACACCAGGTGGTGGGCAGCTGCGGCCTTCAGACAGCTAACCTTGGTCGGATAGTCATGCATACCAAGCTTATCTTGCTAAAACACTGTGTAAGAAAATACTGTCTTTTTGAAAATGCTATGCTATAAAAACCTCTGGCTTTGACTGTTCGGGGTCCTCGTTGAGACCCGCTGCGTCGGGCTAACTTGGACCCCAGCTAGCTGGTTCCTGAATAAATTCCTCTTGTTTGTTGCATCAAGAGACGTCTTTTGTGAGTGATTTGGGGCGGCGTCCTCCTCTGGGAGAATCCAACATTTTGGGGGCTCATCTGGGATCGTGCGCTCACCCCGCTTCACTCCCGAAGCCGTTCTTGGAGGAAGAGGTAAGGTTAGTGGCGCCTTGAGTTGTCTGTGTTCTGTTTTCTGTTTTTCAGTGAGACCGGTCGGAATTCTGAAAGGGTACCCTCTGTCTGGCAGTCGTCCCGATCCCGTAAAGGGGTCGAGTCTGCGGTCGGTAGATGTACTTGGAGCACCGCAGGCTGCAACCCTGGGGGACGCCTCGGGGAGAGTGGAGGGCCAGGGACGCCTGGTGGCCTCTCGTCTGTTTTTCCGGCAAAGTGAACCTGATGAGATAGGGTTGATTTTTGGGCGCCGGGAATATCAACCCTCTGATTCCTTTCGGTTTCTGTTTGAAAATCTGAGAAAAACAAAAAGCGGCCGCTGTGTGTCTAATGTGTGTGTGTGTCTTTGTTTTCTGTGTCTTTTACGTGCCTGATTATTGTTTTACTGACAATGGGACAGACAGTGACGATCCCCCTTAGCCTGACATTAGATCATTGGACGGAAGTCAGAGCAAGAGTGCATAACTTGTCAGTAGAAGTAAAAAAGGGACCAATGCAGACTTTCTGTACCTCCGAATGGCCCACCTTCAATGTTGGGTGGCCCTCGGAGGGGACTTTTGATCTCCCCACTTTATTAGCAGTAAAAGCCATTGTCTTCCAGGATTCGCCTCAAGGACACCCGGATCAGCAACCCTATATTGTGGTCTGGCAAGAGTTGGTGGAAAACCCACCGCCCTGGGTAAAGCCCTGGGTGCAGAAGAAAACGGGCCCTCGAGTTTTAGCTGCCCAGACCCAACCCCAGAGCAAGGGAAAAGAAACTATTAAAGTTTACCCTGACACTCAAGATTTGCTTATGGTTGATGATCCCCCTCCTTATCCTCCTTCCCCTACGGCACCCCCGGCACCCCCGGCCCCGGGACCCCTGGCCCCCTCAGTCCCTGATGCCGAGGCAGTGGGGCCGGCTCCGGGACCTGCCCAGGGAACTCGGCGCCACCGAGGGGCCACCCTGGACCCACCGGGTATTTTTCCTCTCCGGTCTTATGGAGTTCCCATCCTTGGGGAAGAGGGGGACCCGCCCTTCCAACCTTTCAATATTGGCCATTCTCCTCTGCTGATTTATACAATTGGAAAGCTAACCACCCTCCTTTTTCAGAGGAACCACAGAGACTAATGGGACTGATAGAGTCCCTGATGTTCTCTCACCAACCCACTTGGGATGATTGTCAGCAGCTCTTACAGGTACTCTTCACCACGGAAGAAAGAGAAAGGATCCTTCTGGAGGTGCGGAGAAACGTGCCTGGAACTGACAGACGACCATCGCAACTCCCTCATGACATAGAGAGGGGGTTCCCGCTGACCAGACCCAATTGGGACTTTAATTCTCCAGAAGGTAGGGAGCGACTAACCATCTATCGCCAGGCTCTGGTGGCAGGTCTTCGTGGAGCCGCAAGGCGCCCCACCAATTTGGCCAAGGTAAGAGAGGTTAGTCAGGGAGCCGCTGAGGCACCCGCAGTGTTCTTAGAACGCCTGATAGAAGCTTTCAGGCGGTATACTCCTTTTGACCCCACTTCTGAGGAGCACAGTGCTTCAGTGGCTCTTACTTTTATTGGGCAATCAGCACCTGATATTAGGAAAAAGCTTCAGAGACTAGAAGGCTTACAGGCTTACAGGATTTGTCGCTGAGGGATTTAGTGAAAGAAGCTGAGAAAGTTTATCATCAGAGAGAGACTGAGGAAGAGAAGGAACTAAGGAAGGAAAAGGAAAGAGAAAGTAAAGAGGAAAAGAGGGACAGGAAGCATGAGAGAAATTTAACAAAAATCTTGGCCGCAGTAGTAGAAAATAAGGGACGCCCGCCCTCTAGTGGTAGAACTAGTAAGGCAGGGCCCCTGGGCAACCAGCCTCCTTTGGATAAAGATCAATGTGCATACTGCAAAGGAAAGGGGCATTGGGTGAAAGAATGCCCTAAGAAGCCACCGCGGGGACCTCCGAAGAAAGCGTCTCTGCTGGAGGATGAGGATTAGGGAAGACGGGGCTCGGAGCCCCTCCCCGAGCCTAGGGTAACCCTGAAGGTGGAGGGGCAACCTGTTGAGTTTCTGGTGGATACCGGTGCTCAACATTCTGTACTGACCCAAGCTAGAGGCCCTCTTTCTGGCAAAAAGTCTTGGGTGTTCAGGGCCACGGGCCAGAAACAATATGCATGGACTACCCAAAGAACAATGGACTTAGGAGTGGGACAAGTAAACCAGTCATACCGGAATGCCCCATACCCCTGTTAGGAAGAGACATCCTGACCAAAGTCGGGGCCCAAATATCCTTTTAGGCTGAAGATGCCCGAGTGACAGATCGAGAGAAAAAACCTTTGGGCCTAAGTATTCTGTCCATAAGATTGGAAGACGAGTACTGCCTTTTTAAGGAACCGGAACCCTCCCTAGTTAGTCAGAGGTGGCTCAACCAGTTTCCAGGGGCCTGGGCGGAGACAGCAGGTATGGGGCTTGCCGTAAACCAGCCCCCGGTGGTCATAGACTTGAAAGCCTCAGCTTTACCGGTAACTGTGAGACAATATCCAATGAGTAAAGAAGCCAGAGATGGAATTAGGCCCGATATCCAGAGGCTCATAGAGCAGGGGATATTAGTAAAATGTAAATCCCCATGAACACTCCCTTGCTGCCTGTAAAGAAAGCGGGAACAGGAGATTATCGACCAGTGCAAGATTTAAGAGAAGTTAATAAGAGGATACAGGACATTCATCCCACTGTGCCAAACCCTTATAACCTGTTAAGCTCTCTGGCCCTGGAAAACACCTGGTATACAGTCTTAGATTTAAAAGACGCCTTCTTTTGTTTGCGCCTGCACCAGAGTAGCCAACCGCTGTTTGCTTTTGAATGGAAAGACCCCTCCACAGGAACTACTGGACAATTGACCTGGACTCGCTTGCCACAAGGATTCAAGAATTCACCTACCCTCTTCGACGAGGCTTTGCATCAGGACTTGGCTTTTTACCGAGCCTCCAACCCACAGGTAACTTTGTTACAATATGTTGATGACTTACTGATAGCAGCCCCTACTCAGGAAGCTTGCCAAGAGGCCACTGGAGCCCTTTTGACTGAACTTGCTAAATTGGGATATAGGGCATCTGCCAAAAAAGCACAGATCTGCCAACAACAAGTGACTTATTTGGGATATTCCCTGAGAGAGGGGAAAAGGTGGCTTACTGAAGCCTGAAAGCAGACTGTGATGCAGATCCCGGTTCCTACTACTTCGCGCCAAGTTCGCGAGTTTCTGGGGACGGCAGGGTTTTGTAGACTATGGATACCCGGATATGCCACCTTAGCCGCCCCTCTGTATCCCCTAACCAAAGGGGCAGCCCCATTTGTTTGGGGACCTGAACAACAGCAGGCCTTTGATGATATCAAAAAGGCCCTCCTGTCGGCACCCGCTCTGGCCTTGCCAGATGTGACTAAGCCGTTCATCCTTTTTGTGGATGAACGAAGCGGAGTGGCTCGAGGAGTGTTGACCCAACAATGGGGACCTTGGAAGAGACCTGTCGCCTACTTGTCAAAAAAATTGGACCCAGTGAGTAGCGGATGGCCTGCCTGTTTGAGAGTAGTGGTGGCCGTGGCCCTCTTGGTTAAAGATTCTGACAAACTGACACTGGGACAAAAACTCACTGTGGTTGCTCCACATGCGTTAGAGAGTGTAATCCGACAACCACCCGAGAGATGGATGTCGAATGCCAGAATGACTCACTACCAAACCTTACTCCTGAATCGTGATCGTGTGGAGTTTGCCCCCCCTGCCATCCTAAACCCGGCCACTCTGCTCCCCGATTCGGGGAAGGAAGTGCTTCATACCTGCCAGGAAATCCTGGCCGAGGAGACAGGGACCCGCCGGGACTTACAAGATCAGCCCTTAGGAGGACCGGGACTCCTGACTTGGTATACAGACGGGAGCAGTTACATCATGGATGGTAAGAGAATGGCTGGAGCTGCAGTAGTGGATGATGACCGGATTGTGTGGGCCAGCGGACTCCCAACGGGCACTTCTGCACAGCGAGCAGAACTCATCGCCCTGACTCAGGCTCTAAGGATGGCAGAAGGTAAGAGACTTAACGTCTACACTGACAGCCGATACGCTTTTGCCACCGCTCACATACACGGGGCTATTTATAGACAGAGAGGGCTGTTAACTTCTGCCGGGAGAGATGTTAAAAACAAACAAGAAATTTTAGATTTGTTAGAAGCCATCCATAGGCCTAAGGAAGTAGCGATAATACATTGCCCTGGACATCAGAAAGATGATTCTCCAATAGCTCGAGGAAACCGGAGGGCGGACCAAACCGCAAAGCAAGCGGCTCAGGGAATGAACATTCTACCTCTCCAAGTGTATCCGGAAGCCACCCACATTAAAAGCTTCCAGTATACACCTGAAGATCTCACTTGTATAAACAAATTAGGGTTCAAAAATTCCTCGCCCCACGAGATATATGTCTGAAAAAGGGAAAGTTGTTCTGCCCCAGAGAGAGGCAGAAAAATACTTAAGGCAATTACATCAATTGACACATCTGGGAGCAAAAAACCTAAAGACCTTGGTTCGGGACTCCCCTTATCATGTTATTGGATTAGGAAAATTGGCTGATGAGGTTGTTGTAAGAAATTGTGTTCCCTGCCAATTAGTGAACGTGAGTAAAAATCAAGCAATATCCGGGAAGATACTTCGAGGAGATCGCCCAGGAGCCTATTGGGAAGTTGACTTCACTGAAATTAAGCCTGCTAAGTATGGATATAAATACCTTCTAGTTTTCCTAGACACATTTTCAGGATGGACAGAGGCGTTCCCCACCAAAACTGAGACGGCTCAGATGGTGTCTAAAAGGATACTTGAAGAAATATTTCCAAGGTTCGGAATCCCCAAGGTAATCGGTTCCGATAATGGACCTGCCTTCGTTGCCCAGGTAAGTCAGGGATTGGCCAAGATCCTGGGGACAGATTGGAAATTGCATTGTGCATACAGGCCCCAGAGCTCAGGACAGGTAGAAAGGATGAACAGAACTCTAAAAGAGACCATGACTAAATTGTCCATAGAGACTGGCTTATGTGATTGGTTAGTCCTCCTTCCCTTCGCCCTGTTTAGAGTCAGGAACACTCCCGGCCGCTTTGGACTAAGGCCTTTTGAAATAATGTTTGGGGTCCCGGCCCCGCTCCAATCAGCTCATCTTCATACATTCCCCGAATGTACAACTAATAAGTTTCTGCTTGAAAGGTTACGAGCCTTGGAAGCCGTGCAGAAAGAGGTGTGGGCCTCCATTAAGGAAGCCTATCGGCCAGGGGACCTCTCAGTACCTCACCAGTTCCAGGTGGGAGACCCTGTCTACGTGAGAAGACACTGGACGGGAAACCTCGAGCCACGGTGGAAGGGACCTTTTATTGTCCTCCTGACTACTGCCACAGCCGTGAAAGTAGATGGTGTCTCTTCCTGGATACATGCTTCACATCTGAAGAAGGCACCCCCACCGGACCCGGACTGGCGAGTAGCTCGGACTGATAACCCCCTTAAACTCTGTCTATATAGAAAGAACCATGTTGCTAGCGATTCTGATGTTTCTGCCACTTCCAACCCTCCAGAACCCCAACCCCCATCAGCCCTATAGGCAGACATGGATCCTGACAGATGGACAGACTGGTAAAACCCTTAATGAAACTGCACACACTGCCCCTCTAAACACGTGGTGGCCAGATTTGTATTTTGACCTCAGGGAGCTTTTTGGGCTTATGCAAGGGAGGGAACACAATTACCATACCCTACAAAAACGGGCACTCGTTAACGCTGCTCAAGGACGAGCACAAGGGTTCTGGGCCTGCCCTGGCAATCTAAGAAATAACTGGAAAACCTGTGGGGGCTTAGAAAGTGTTTACTGCAAAAGCTGGAGTTGTGTAACCTCTAATGATGGGCCTCGGAAGTGGGCAGTCGGGAATCGAGACTTAAATTCACTTTCAGAGACCCTGACAACAGGGTACCCCAAGTGTGCGTGCAATTTAACCAAGAACAGGCCAAAAATGAAAAGTCCTGGGTGACTGGAATAACTTGGGGTTTTCAGCTTGATATGGGCCGTTTCGCCTGGGTCGGCCCTTACCCAAGTGGACTCTTAACTATCAGACTTAAAGTTGAGACCCTTCCAGCCGTCCCAGTAGGACCGAATATTGTTTTACAAGATCAACCATGCCTTCCAACTCCAGCCCCGAAGCAAACCCTAATTCAACCAGTAGACCCTGTCATTACTCCTGCTGTCCCCGTCCTCACTCTTGATTCAGTAACCCCCTTTTCTAGCACCGGGCAACGCCTCCTTAACCTCGTTAAGGGGGCTTTCCGAGTTCTGAACACCACCAATCCTAAAACTACTGAATCTTGTTGGTTGTGCTTCTCTTCTGGGCCGCCTTATTATGAAGGATTAGGATTGTTGGGCAGTTTTAACAGGACAACCCGTCACGAGATCTGTAGCTGGGGGAGCCATAGGAAACTAACCCTGACCGAAGTAACTGGAAGAGGAAGATGTTTAGGTACAGTTCCCCCCTCCCATAAAGCTTTGTGTAATGAAACCATAGCTGTAACCTCCTCAGGTGAACATGAGTATCTAGTCCCTCCTCCCGAGGGATGGTGGGCTTGCAACACTGGAGTGACCCCATGTGTCTCTACTTCTGCCTTCAACTCTTCCCGTGATTTCTGTATCATGGTCCAGCTGGTGCCCAGGTTGATGTATCATGATGATCTCTCATTCGTAGCTGAATTTGAACCTAGGCGTAGATATAGAAGAGAGCCGGTCTCGCTGACCTTAGCTGTATTGTTAGGGATAGGTGTCGCAGCCGGAGTGGGAATGGGGGCAGCTGCTATTGTCCAAGGGAACCAACATTATGAAGGGCTAAGGACAGCTATTGATGAGGACCTAAGGATCATAGAGCAATCCATTACAAAACTGGAAGAATCTCTGACTTCCCTCTCTGAGGTAGTCTTGCAGAATAGACGAGGGCTGGATCTGTTGTTCCTAAAAGAAGGAGGACTGTGTGCAGCTTTAAAACAAGAATGCTACTTTTATGCAGACCATTCCGGAATAGTAAGAGATTCAATGTCAAAGCTTAGGGAAAGGCTAGACCAGAGAAAGAGAGAACGAGAAGCCAGCCAAGGGCTGTTTGAATCTTGGTTCACTAGGTCCCCGTGGTTTACAACCCTGATATCCACTCTGGCTGGGCCCCTACTCATCCTTGTGTTGCTCCTCACTTTAGGACCCTGCATACTAAATCGGCTGATAACTTTTGTTAGAGAAAGAGTGAGTGCTGTTCATGTGCTGATGTTGAGGCAACAATATCATTCACTCACCCCACAAGAAGACACAAACATTTCATGATTGGAATGCCCCTAAAGAGAAGTGGGGAAATGTAGGATCTGAAAAATCAAAAGTTAGCATAAGTGCATAAGTACAGCCATCTCAAAGGGTTAAACACCACCCTCTAGCCTAGGAGAAGGAAAATAATTAGAATCTTGAAAAACAAATTAGTCAGCCAGTGTTAAATGTAGTGACCTTCAGTTAGCTAACCTCAAATCAGTTAATCATGAACACCAGGTGGTGGGCAGCTGCAGCCTTCAGACTGCTAACCTTGGTCGGATAGTCATGCATACCAAGCTTATCTTGCTAAAACACTGTGTAAGAAAATACTGTCTTTTTGAAAATGCTATGCTATAAAAACCTCTGGCTTTGACTGTTCGGGGTCCTCGTTGAGACCCGCTGCGTCGGGCTAACTTGGACCCCAGCTAGCTGTTTCCTGAATAAATTCCTCTTGCTTGTTGCATCAAGAGACATCTTTCGTGAGTGATTTGGGGCGGCGTCCTCCTCTGGGAGAATCCAACAGTTTCAGTTTGGCCCATTCTAGTGTCCCTGACCTCTCCATCCTGTCCCTACACGCGATTTCCCGGGAGTCTTACCAGATCAGTGATCTTCACAGCCTGCCCGTTCTGCTTTTCACTGGTCTCCCGAGCGGAGCTTCCCCGCTCTGGATTTCAAATGTCACCGTCCTGAGTTTCAATGGTCCCTGCTCTGAGTTTAAGCAGTCCCTGTTCGGGCGCCACTTGTTGGTCCTCTCCCTGCCTCTAAGCGCAGATAAGGGAGGAGGTGCGATAAGTTGTGGAAGACCTGAAAGGACCAGCCAGGGGGCTCAAGGCGTAACAGCTCAGGAGCCATGCTGAGAAGGCATTTCTCGTATTTATTGAATAAATGAACTTACACTGAACTCAAACATCCTTATCCGGCCTTGAGTCTGGCCCAAGGGCATGACGCTTCTCAAGGATACCGAACTGTGTGAAGATGGCTCCGAGCCGTGAGAACTGCTTTGTTTCTCATCACTCAGTCCTTGATTACACGAGAGTGTGTGGTAAAAACAATCAAGTCATGTGTGCTTATACATTTGATTTCTACCTTACTTGAATTGTATTAACCCCATCAATCCCACAAGGAATCTGCACTCAAAACAGATCACTTTGCCCTTTAGAATCCAGCCCCATCCCTGAGGCAATGCATGAGGTGCAAACACAAGCTACATGGAGTGGGGAGCCGCTAGGCCTGTGGCTGCCTTTGTTATCAAAGCGGGCCTAGGCACACAGCTACATGGAAAGGCAGGAGCCCCCAGCCTCTGCAAGTGTGGCAGGAGCCCCTGGCTTCTGCAAGCTGAGGGGTGATCCAGGGGCCTGACTCCAGCAAATGGACCCTTTACTCAGGACCCAAGCACCAGACAGCTGAGTTGGTACCATTTCTAGGTTTCAAAAGCTGAAAGTTCACAGACAGTTACATGAAAGACAAATTTTATTAAGCAGTGAAGAGTATCCACTCTCACCCTGCTAGCCCCTACTCCTGGGGACTCCCCGAGCCTTGAAGGTCCCCTGGCCAGGCAGGCTGTGCAGTACTGTCTCCCCCTCTTCTCACAGGGTCTGTGCTAAGGCTGCTCCACATCAGACTGGCCTGCACATGCCAAACAGTTGATGGAGCCTGGTGGAAAGTCAGCAGGGTCCTGGGGAGCCTGTAGGTCTAGAGGTTCCTGGGCTCCTGCCTCAGGACCTGGCACCTGTTGGGAAAAAGGGGGACAGCGTGGAGTTTTCTGCTAGAGTTCCTGGGCTTGTTTTGGGGTGGTGGGAGGACCCCTTCAGTTCAAGTCAGCAAGCTGTGGAGAAGCACCTGTTTGGAACACAAGTCTGTGAGGAGTTGGTAGAAGGTAGAACTGGGGACAACGGGCTTCCTTCCTGCTGCTGCCTCCCAATAGCATCTTGACTTAAAGAGCAACAGAAGCAGCCTTAGCTCACCCAAGGTGGTCTTAACGCCTAAGTCTACTGGGTCCCACATCTGGCCCTCCCCAGCCCAGCTTCTCTGCCAGCTGTGGCCAGCCAAGGCCTCCGCAGGTCTCTTCCCCACCTGCCCTTGGACCGTGCCGCCTTCACTCTGCTCTGGTCAGGTAAACTCCACGTGGGCCTGACTGGCAACTAGCTGGCCTGCCTGAACAAGTGACAGGAGAGGTGTCGACCCAGTCTGGGATGTACAGGGGGAAGAGGGACACACACAAAGATGTTGTGACAAAGAGCAGACTGCAGGGGACTTTTCTGTTTGGGAAGGAGGGATCCCTTGGGTTGAGTTTTGTATGATTTCAACAAGTGGGACTCAAGGGCGAGAAGGCAGAGTGTGCAGAAGGGATAGGGCTGGGCTACAGACAGAAAGCTGGAGGCGTCTAGGGACCTGGGCCAGGAGGACCCAGGGCTGGTGAGGGTGCACCAGGGCAGGGTGTGGGGAGCCTCAGCAGTCCTGTGGACAGGGAAGGTCACCCGCAGAGGACTGCCCTCAGCTGTGTGCTACATTCTCTTGACTCACTCCTGGGCCCAGGGCCCAGGCCAGGGCAAGCAACTTGGGAGAAGACGGGGGGAAGGGTCTCGCCACAGGCTGTCTGTGTCTGAGCCACACGGCCCACTGACTGCCTGACCTCTTCATATGGGCAGTCCCTCTCATGGATCATCTCTCTGGTGGACTTGTGGCCAGCAGGTCAAGGTGTATGTGTAAAAATAATCACACCTTTAGCCACTTAAAGTGTAAAAACTCCTTCTTTTGGCCTTAGCCTTCACTTTGTCTAATGTGCTGACCAGATCCCAGTGGAGTGGGAGAAGGAAGCTGAGACTCAGGACTTCCCCATAAGCACCCTGGGCCAAAAGACTGGGCTTGGGTGGATGACGCTGAGGGATTTCCCAATCTGCATGCTAAGCCCCTAGCTGGGAGGCTTCCTTGGGCAGCTTTCTATTTTCATGTAGACATCCCTGTGCCACCAGTGCATTCCTGGCCAAGCACTGTGCATTCAGAGGCAGGGGGCCAGCTGCCACAGAGCCAGATGAATGGAAGCATGCTGCTTTGGATGAGGGGGGTTTTGGTGCCTTGTGGGCATATTAGCCACAGTCTCAGGCACGGTGTCAGTCGTGAGGGCAGTGACCTCGGCCTGTATCAGCATTCCATGCACTTCCTACCTCTGTCTCTCATCTTCCTGGCCAGAGCACTGTCGCTCAGCTGCTGACATGGGCTGCGTCTGCATAACTGCAGTGCAGTCATCATAGAGGGGCAGGTGCTGCCACTGCTGCGGCTGCTGAATCTGCTGCTTCTGCATCTGTTGCAGCTGCTGCAGCGAGTATTGTTCCTGCTTCTGCCAGAGGAAGAGAGACAAAAGGGCTTTCAGTGTCTGTGAGAGCTTCCCAGAAACTCAGTAAACGCTCCCACCCCCTTCTCCCAAAGCCAACACCACAGTCAGCCTGCCTCTCTGGGCCTAGTGGTCTGGATGAGTGTCCACCTGTTTGGCTGGGCACTGGTCCCAGCCACGTCCTGGCTGTGAGACACTGTTATCCAGCATGTGTGAGCAGGGACATGTCCATGTGTGTCCAGGTCTAGTTAGATGGGATTTTTTTTATCTCAGGCAAATGAATTTCAGCAAACTGACCAGCCAATACTGCCTCAGGAGAACCAGGGGAGCCCAGATGTTTATGAAAATGAAGTCCCCTTTCAGCTACAAAGTGAAAACAGGCCTCCATACCCCGATGGAGTCATCACAAGGCTCCTCGGGCTCCATAGGGAATGTGAAAGAGTAGAATGAATGTGAACGACTCACACACTCAGGCTCCTTGAGGTCTGGGGACATCCTCTTCATCTCCTCAGTGCGTCGTTTCTTGGGCGCTGGCTCCAAAGACTTAGGCTCAGGCCTGTCACCGTGACAGGTGGCGGCTGGCGGCATCTGTAAGGATACAAGACAACAGAGGTCTTATCCAGGGACCGAATGTTTCCTTAGACCACAAGACATGCTGGGCATGGAGCAAGACAGTCTCCAGGCAAGCCCAAAGGAAGCCTTGGCTACACGGAGCCACATCTGACATGGCCGGAGCCTGGCTGGGCCCCCCTCAGCTCCAGCAGCCAAGAGAAAAAGGAGGAGAGCCCTTAGTCCATGCTGAACATCACTGCGGATGTCCCACGCTCCCCTGGGACATCAGCTGTCACTTCTAACAGGTCCTACAGACCAACTCCTCAAAGATTATCAAGGTCCCTTTCTCCTCTCCCTCCTGCCACTTACAAGGAACTGGTTGCCCCTTACCTGAAACTTGGATTCCTGCATTGCCTGAAGCTGCCTGTTTATCATTTCCAGTGCATCCTGATGTTTTTTTATGTCAGCCTGCAGCATCCTAGTCTTTTCATCTAGCTGTTTCCTGAACTTCCTCATCAGTTTCAGTTCCCGTCTTCTGATGTACGATGTAATTGATGGTGGTGGTTGTAATATCTGTGGGGAGAAATCGCTTATGGTTCATATATAGGGACACTGGGCTCACCAAATCCTACCATATTGTTTCACACAGAGAAAGCAAACAATGGCCCTCCACTGCTGATTTCATTAATTACTAGAAAGTTTGAAGAAATGATTAGAGAATCCAAAAATTCTACATCAGAAGTGGCTCATGGGGATCATTTAGTCTGATTTTCCCCCTAAACATAAAGCTGCAGCATTGGCCCAGAGATGTGAAGCAACCTGCCCAAAGTCCTTACTGGAAGAGTCAGAGGACTGCAGGTCAGGTCATCACTGAAGCTTGTGGAACACCTCCCCCTGGCTGCCCGTTAGCAATGCAGAGTGCAGAAGAAGGCACAGGCATTCTCTCTATCATCCCAGAGCACTTCACAGGCAGTCACAGACCTGACCGTAACGCTGCCTTCTAAAGTAGACGCTGCCCACACGGTCACAGTGCTTGGAGGCATGCTCTCCTCTGGGCCCTGGAAATCTCGTTTTAACCTGAGTAACAGCCTCAGGTCTGGAAACAAACAAATGTATAAGTCTGTAGAAGGAAGGAGTGTTGGGAGACAAAGTGATGCTTCAGGTAGGCTGGAGCAGAGGCGATGAGAGAGACCACACATGGGAGAGAAGTGGGAAAGACCTGTGTGCAGACCATCCACATTCAGGTTTCTCTTCATCAGCCACCTTGTGCTGCTGTGGCGAGGAGTAGTCTAAAACACAGGCCTGATCGGGGAAGCGACATGCTCACAGCCATGGCAGACAACATGCCTGCTGATAGCGGTATGGAAGATGAACTAATGGGAGAGAGTGGGCCTGGAGCCAGACAGAAGCTGGTCAGGAGGCTGTGGAGGTGACTCAAGGTAGAGATAACAGGGGCCTGCAACAGACCATAGACAGGAGGCATGGGAAGGAAGGGATGTATTGGAGAGGAATTAAGACAGTGGGTAGGACTTCTCAACTGATTGGCTGAGGGGGATGGGAAAGAGGTAGGTTTCTTGGAAAATAAGTGTCTGTCAAACAAGAAACAACTCTTGTTTGCCTTGATCTGTGCCATACACTGTGTACATAAACAAGAGGAGAGAGCCCAACATTAACCTGACGAGACAAAGGTGCACATACGAGCAATGGTTAGAGAACAAAACCAACACTCTCTATCCTACCACACTATGAGCCTTCAACCCCTTTACAGTTAATGGAAGCACATAGAAGAGTTGTGAAAAGAGAGAGAAAACATCCAAGCTGCTTCTTGTAAATGTATTGCTAGCAGTGCAAACATGCCAGCAAGGTAGGCAGACCATTTCAAGATGGAGACACTGAGACTCAGGGATGCCTCAAGGCCACCCTGCTGGGGCTGGACTCAAACATGGCCTCCTGGCCTGCGGGTCTGCTCATCGGGAACGGATGCCCTTGCCATTAGGAATGGAGTAACTAGTCTTACACTTGGTAGTTAATGCATACAATTCCACAGAACAGACCAACATCAACTCATTATCTTGGCTGCCAATCCACATAGTAATAATCCCCTCTACTAAAAAAGATGATTGTCCAGATCTGTGATTATGTACACAAATGTCAAGGGTAGAGGAGCAGCAGAGTAGTTAATCTGTTTTGATTTGGTCTCGGACCGAATACTGGTGCTGACATTTGAAGATTGTGTGTATCTAATATTCTGAAAGGCATGGTTCTAACCTAATAAGAGTTCCACTGGGAAAACCTAGCTTGTGGTGGAGAGGTGTAGATATGGGTAGTCAGGAAAGCCAGCATCCCTTGAGACAGTCAGCATTCCCTCAGAAGTGATGGGAGCATGGCCCTTAAAAATACCATCTTAGTAGTTAAGCTTCCTATCTGGCTCAAACCGTCTCTCAAGCACAAAGTGCCTGCGTATTTCACATTAAGTGGAACAGGGATCTGGTCTTTCCCAGAGAACCTCCAACCTCCCTGTTTGCGAGGACCCACTGGATCATCAGTGGCATCTGAAAACCCAGTACAACAGAAATGGTGATACAGGTCAAAAGAGATGAAAAGAGCACTTTCTGCAAAGTGAAATTGGGCAAAAGAGTGGAGACTCGGGGATTTGCAGGGTTAGTGGTCCATTCAAATGTGTGGGGCAAGACTCCTAGAAGTACCTGAACACTGCTGCTAACAGCCATGCTGGAGGGTGAAAAGGCCTCCTGCTCCACCTGGTCCTCCTGCTCCGCCTGGTCCTCCTCCTCCACCTGGTCCCCCTCCTCCTGCACCTGGTCCTCCTGCTCCACCTGGTCCTCCTCCTCCTGCTCCACCTGGTCCTCCTGCTCCGCCTGGTCCCCCTCCTCCTGCACCTGGTCCTCCTGCTCCACCTGATCCTCCTGCTCCGCCTGGTCCCCCTCCTCCTGCACCTGGTCCTCCTGCTCCACCTGGTCCTCCTCCTCCTGCTCCACCTGGTCCTCCTGCTCCACCTGGTCCTCCTCCTCCTGCTCCACCTGGTCCTCCTCCTCCACCTGATCCTCTCCTCCTGCACCTGATCCTCCTGCTCCACCTTGTCCTCCTGCTCCGCCTGGTCCTCCTCCTCCACCTGGTCCTCCTCCTCCTGCACCTGGTCCTCCTGCTCCACCTGGTCCTCCTCCGCCTGGTCCTCTTGCTCCACCTGGTCCTCCTCCTCTGCCTGGTCCTCCTCCTCCTCCTCCATCTCCTCGTCCACCTGCGGCACCTCCTCCATCTCATCCATCTGGTCCAGGTCTTCCACCTGCCCCAGCTCATCTTCAAATTCAAGGCTGTACAAAGGTGATACATCTGAGGAAGAAAGCAACATGGAATTCATGACCAAAAAGTAAAAATACCAACATTGTTGAAGAGATTGCACAAATTTCTTTTTAATTTCTTTTATAAGTCATAAAACAAGAGAGTCCAGTTTAATTCCATGTTAAGGCTTAATGTGCCAGGAACCAGGAATAATTCAGAACATTACTTAGAAATCTGTTCATATTTGAAGAAAAAAGAGGGAGTGCTTGACTTTACCTCCATCCACTCAAGCACAAGAGGGTACACCAATCCATTCATATTAAGTGTCTTTTCATTTTAAAATTCTTTTGGCTCTGCTTCTGGAAGTTTGGTTCCTACCAACTGATAAAATCAAAGTAAACCTAGTCATGAATCACTTCTAAAAAGCCAGGTTCCTCAGAATGTGGGGATCTCAGGAGTCTTGAAGTGCCCTTGGAGGTGTTGTATCTTGACTCTCCTTCAGCAGCCCCAAAAAGCAAAGTGGGGAGCATGAGTTGAATAATGCAAATGGTTGAGTCATTTTGGAAGAGGTTGGCAGCTTTTTCACACATACTTCCCAAAGGACCCTGTAGTCCCAACTCCCAAGAATGTATCCAAGTGCATAAAAAATTTATATTAACACCAAGAAAAAACCCTGTGCAAAGGTTTATAATAGCTTTTTTTGTAATCACAAAATACTTGGAAACAACCTAGATGTCCTTCTGTAGATGAGTGGACCACAACTGTGGCACATTTATGTATGCAATACTACTCAGGAAGAAGAAAGGAACCACTTATCGATGTAATATGGATATATATCTCACATGCATTTTATTTATCTAGGCTTGAGAAACAGCCTAGACCAAAAAGGCTAGATACTGTATGGTTCCATGTACATGACATTCTGGAAAAAGAAAACCAGAGGTGGACTGCAGATCAATGGCTGCCAGAGGATGGGGACAGAGCTTGAGTCCAGAGAAGCAGCACAAAGGGATTTGGGGGATGATAGAAGTGTTCTGTCTGCTACTGGGGTGGTGAATACAGGACTCTGCTTTAGCCAAATCCACAGAACTGTGCACCCCCCAAGAGTGAATTTTACTGGGTGCACATTTAAAACTAAATTGCTTTTATGCATTTCAGAAATCACAATGAGTTCATGGACTTTGTCCCCCTCCCACCAAAATCAGTTGTTTTGAAAGGATGTTTTTAAGCAAAGCTTTGAGATTGACAGCAGTAATGAAAAGGTTGTTAAATACAGATTTGAAAAATAGAGGTATTTGTCTGATTTCACTTATATGTGGGATCTAAAAACGAAGACAGAGGTACAAAACAGAAATACACTCTTAAGACACAGAGAACAGGCTGGAGATTGCCATGGGGGAAGGGTGAATTAGGGGAAGGGGATCAAAAGGCACAAATATCCAATCACAAAATAAATAAGTCATGGGGATAAGAGTGCAGCATAGGAAATATAGCCAATAATACTGTAATAACTTTGTGGGGTGACAGCTGGTAACTACACTGATTGTGGTGAGCACTTCATAATATAGATAGCTGTCAAATCACGACGTTGCTCACCAGAAGCCAACATAACACTGTACCTCAAATATATGTCAGTTGTTTGAAAAATGACATAAATAAATAATAGGGGCACCACCTCTGTATATGGAGATTCTGCAACACAAAGTTTCAGTGAGAACATCAGCTAATTCAAAGACATGCTATCCACTAGGAGTCTATCACTGTGATTAAGTTTTCATTGCTCTCAAATCACATTCAAAACTAGATCAAAGGTGAAGAAATGTAGAACTCGCTCTAGTGACCTCACACCATTATAAACAGAACATGATCTTCATTTCAGAGACTGTGACTCCCGAGGAAGTCACTAGTTCTCTTCTGAGAGTCCCTATCCCAATGCCCAAATGTACCAACCTGGTGATGCACATGCGCTTTCCAAGGCCCACGTGCTGGACTCGTAAGAGGAATCAGACTCTGTCCCAGTTAGAGACCGAACAGATGCTGGGGATCCATATGGCTCGGCCATTATAGTATCAGTTTGATCCTGGGAATTTCCAAAAGAGGAGAAGATGACACATCAATTTAGAGACAAAGAGATATATAAACAACAGGAAATACAGGCAGAACACAAACTTTGACACATTTTACATTACAATTTCTAACATAGCTTCAAATCAACTGGAATGTTTAACACAAAGCCATCGTGAAACATGTCCTTGAAAAATATTGCTGGAAGATGATAACAAGCACCCATTATGGGTATCACATGCTATACATGCATGAAACCAAGAAGAGAGACACAGTGTAGATGTGTTAAAAGCAAAAGCAGGAGAAAAATGTGTGCCCATCAAAGGCCATGGCAAAAGAAAGTGTGCTTTCAGAGGTGTTGGTATGTAGTCAACCTGCTGGTCAGTGAGATGGGAAGGCTGTGGGAGACAGGCACTCTCAGTGGCTGGGCCATTTGTCCAGAGTCCAGCACCTGCAGCTGAGGCTTAGGGCAAGGAAGGGCCAGCTGGGGCCTGCTTGATGACCACTCCAGGTTTCGAATGCAGATGAAAATTCAAAGTATTATTAGCAAACACACTGTAGTAGCAGAGAGCTGGGAATGGCGCTGGAGAGCTTCTAGGGCACCCTCCCCGTTTGATAGCATCATAGAGCAAGTTAGGAGCAGAGTGAAAGAGAAATCCAGTGGCTTCAAACCCAGCGCCCTTTTCCCCAGCAAAGTCAAACCATTTGCTGCTTCAAACCATTTGTATTACATTCCTATTCAGTGACCCACCTCCATTTCCTTACTAGCTGGATGCTGGATGCTTTTGTATCTTTCAATATAGTGTTGTCTAGAGGAACAACTGACAACTCCAAACAGGCCAGTGTGGGCTTTGTGCGGCTTTCTTCATGTTTCCCTTGCTTACTGTTGGCTGAGATCCTTGGGTCTTGGGGTTTATAGCAAATGTGGAAAATTTCTGGTCATTATTACTTCAAATTTGTTTTCTGTACATCCCTGTATCCTACTCTCATAGTAGCATCATTCCACTGCAGGAATTCAGGCAATATACTGATAAAGTAGGTTCCTTTGAGCATTATTACATCCGTATGAGGTAGCCTCAGAGAGGTTATCAACAGTCCCATTTTACAGATGAGAAAACTGAGGGTCCCCATGGTAAACAACTTGTCCCAGATCACATAATTGGTACGTGGCAGAATCAGGAATCAAACCTTATCTTCTGACATCTATGCCATCTTTCCTCTCTTCCGCACTGCCACCACTGCAGTGACCCAGCCTAGCAGCTGTGTTACATGAATGCACGAGTGGCAAGTAGTGTGAAAGACCGCCATTGGCCAGGCTTCTAGGATGCTCTTTCTGTTCTTTTCCACCTGTTTTCTTGCAGCTCAATCTTATTTCCCAACTAGAGTTTCCAGTCATTGGGGTAAAACCCAGGTCTCCTACTTCTGTGAATGTGTATCCTTATAGGAGTCTCTCTAGTAACGTCTGCTGAGTGGATAAATGCATGATACATTCAATGGCTTAGAAAAAGGATGGGGACAATGTAGGCTAGTTAGGGACTGGATTCTGCCCACGATGAGATGCTGCCGTCTCATGCGTGTACTCACACAGCCTATTGCAGCAGGCAGGTCAGTAAACTTTCATTCTGAAATGTACTCACAAGTCAAAAAGACCTTGAAATGATGGCATAGAGTTTCTCTTAATTCTTTTTGAAGGTTCTACTGGGACCATCCCAAGCATGGCAGTTACTGACGCCCAAGAGAAATGGCTAAAAAATGGCAAATGTGGGACACCACCCACATGCTCTGTCCATATGGATACTTACTGAAATCAGGACCTTTGTGTGTTGGCAGCACACACTAACTAAATAATCAACATTAGTGGGGTAAAGGGCCATGATTTTAGTCTCTGGCTCTCTATGTACATACATCTGATGCTGCAGGAATAGGTTCAAAATACAGGGATTCCATTCCGGAACTTCTTGGGCCTTGATTGCATCTATAAATAGGTGAAAAGAGAGATGGTAAGCATATCTCACTTGGCATTTGAATCTAAATTCCATATAATACAGTAAAAAGGTTCAAATAAGAAAAATATTTGTTTTATTTTTCTTAATACACAGCACCATTATCTTTGAGGTGTCGCTTTTCCTGCAGAGAAAGTTGCTCTGCAGGATATCTATGACAATGTAAATCATCCGGCCCATCATTAAAATGAAATTTGCTGCAGGCCTCAATGCCTTGACAGTGGAGAGTAGTTGGGAGAATAAAGCAACAGAGATCAGCCAAGATCCAGCCTATGTTAAAAGAAGAAACTTAGTCCTGTGTCTTTGCTGAGTATTAAAGCACCAATGGCTAGTGTTGACTGTGTAGACAGGAGATCGACTGTAAACTTGGCCCTGGTTTTCTTTTTCATTCTGCAAATCAGCCCCATTAGAGGCAAGGTGGACATATGGCTAATTCTATACTTGTATACTGGGAATCCAAAAGCAGGTTAATTGAATAAGACATGTGACAATCTGAGCATATGATAACCCAGTGATTAACCAAATGAATAAGTAAATAATGAATGAACATATTAGGCAGAGAGGAGACAAGATGAGAGGGAGGGGAAAAGGAAGAGAGGAGAGGGAGAGAGAGAGAGAATCATGCTGCAGCAAACGGGGCAAGATGTCAACAGCTGTGGGCACAGACAAAGGCTCGTCTAGATGGTAGTTGCTGCCAATATCCAAATCAAAAGATAAAAAGTTAAAAAACAGATGAATGAAGCTAAAGCAAAAGACTATCCCGGGATACAGAGTAAAGCCAAAAGCATTAAGGCAAAAGAGAGATGGAGCCTGTCCCATTTCTTGGGATCCTAACACACAGCCTGATGTCCTCGTTGCAGGCTGACAAATGAAAACATTACATTGCTAACTGTCTGATTAGAACAAGGAGCTGCTGGCATAGTTACCCAGAACTACTTTCCATAGACTAGGCTAATGCCCAGATACTTCAGCCCAGATTTTTGTAAACTCTGGTATTAGACTTCTTTTCATTAGTGTCTAAACCTTTTTTTTAGTACAAACCCTTATTTAGAGCTTTTCATAAAATATTAACAATGAAATTGCTTTTATCAATTGTAAACCTACTAAAACAATCAAATAACTTTATACCTTTAGATCATCAAAATAATTTGCCATGTAGCTGAAGGTGGAATATGGGTCGACTAGAGGTCATATAAACACAATGCAATATAAAACTCAGAATCCTGAGACTGCTATCTCTTCTTCTAGCTTCTCTTTTTAATGCCTTCCCTCTTCAAGGACCAGGCCCTTCATCTGCATTGGAGTGGTAATTTCTTACAGTGTTAGAAAGGTTATTACTTTAAGCCTAAATTCTATGAAGATCAGTGGCATAGACGTACTAGGTGGTTCATTTTTGCATCGAGAGTATTTTTCATCCAGTTAAACTCTGCTTAAAAATAAAATGCAAGTCTCCTCACTGTCTGAACTCTATCTGAATATTTGCTGTAATGATCTGCTTACTCACACAATCATTACACATCCTGGCAAGTCTGTTCTGTATTGCATGCAAGAACATGCTTAAGTTGTGTGCTTCTAGGAAAAGGGTGTGGTTTGCTGCTGTTGTATCTCAGACATCCCCCTGATAAAATAGTGTCTTGAGGTCATGCTGCTTAAACACATTGTTTTATAGCCGTCCTCTTCCCTGCATTATTTAGTAAAAGATCTTCTGATAAAGTAAGAAAGTAATAAAGGAAATGGGCACGCCTAGGAGGCCTAAATAGGCACACACATGACAAAATCAGTTGGAAGTGACGCCAAAGCACATTCAGAGAATTGAATGGCTGTTAGTCTTCAGCTTGGCCATGCACGTGTCCCCAAGTCCTATGATCCCCGTACAAATACAATGCTGAACACTTGCAAGAAGTTTAAGATTCTGAAAAACAACAACAACAAAAAAATCATGCTGTTGCGAGTGTGACCATGGTACTGTGGAATGAGAAGACCGGTGACATTCACCCCACAATCACAAATACTGTCTCATGTTAGCAAGAGCTGTGGGACACCAAGCAAAGGAAATGCAAAGAGACTGCCACTGGGAGTTCTGCTTTTCATCCCACTGCTCTGTGTGCGGCTTCAGCCAACGGTTCCCAGCCAAATACTTGTGAACTGTCCTGCCAGGAAGGGATGGTTCTCCCCCGTTCCTTAGATCCAGACTCAGACTCAGATGAACCTCAGCCATTGCCTGTCTAACTCACTTCTTTACCACTTCTTCCTTCCTTACCTCCTCCCACTACCAAATCCTAACAGCACCCACAGCCTCCAGCTCCCTCCTCTCACCACCAGACCTCACACAGGCATGCCTTCAACCGTAAGGAACCTCTCAAAACCTTCCTGTGTTTATGTGATTTTGCTAAGCATTATTTGCATGCAGTGCACATCTTTAATGCATTCTTTTGCTTTTGATTGACGTGTACATGTACACTGTGATTCAGAAGGAAAATGTAGTCCATTCTCAGTACTCTACACTGTGCAAGGTCTAGTATTATGACTTCCTACATACAAACTCTTTATCTCCAGTAAAGAGTTCACCAAGTATTAGAGAACTAGATAGTACTTCAAATAATTTCTGTTTTGCAGAAAACCTTGGTGCATTGTTAAATAGCAGTATAAAGGGGTTTTAGTGGTATTTGGCAAATTAGCATTTTCCTGTGGGTTAGGAATGCATTTTTACTTTTCCCACTCAAAATAATGGAACACTAGCTTCCATTCTCTAAACATATAACAAATTTTGGAGAACAGACTAGATTCACAAAAAGAGGGACACCTGTAGCACACAGTCACCACAGTGCACACTTGTTCTTCCGCTATTGAAAAGTGTTTCAAGACAATGAAGTAATCAAGGACTATTTTTAAATATACTGTCTTAATTTGAAAGTCATTAAATGTGCATGTCAGTTAAGTTTGCTCTATTTATTGCATTTTTAAAACAAAAAACCAATCACTTCTACTTATTTTCAGTTGAAAAAATTCAAATTATACTAGTATTTTACTAGTATATTAGTAGTGTTCCTGGGAAAGGGAATTGAAACCCGTAAGTTGCTGTTCTAAATCCAATTGTTTTTCATTTTGAAGGAGAAAAGTTTGCGTAGGTTATTTCTTGTGTTGTAACTCTGTTTAGTAACCATACATACCTACATCACTGCTACCCTCTCACCTGCTGTCCATAGATAGATGTTCTCCTCTGGCTCTTTTATCGGCAGAACATCTTCACTGGCTTCTTTTACAGTGAAAAGTTCCTGAAGAAAAACTGGCATTTTAGATACTTAAAAAGTACACATTTGCATAGCACGTAATAAATTTGGAAGCAATCTCATATCCAATGTCACAACTACTCTGCATATAAATGTATGAAAGATACTCAATTGTATAGACATGAAAACTGAGGATTACAGAGATACAAGAATTTGGTCCAAGACAGCTGGTAGATCCAGTACCAAGGCAGACCCTTTCCAAAGCCGAACTCCGAGCTCACTGCCCTTGTCACCGTGTACCCAGCCACTGGGAGAGATCTTCCCCAAAGCCCTCTGTTCTTACAAGGTTTATTCTACATAATGACCACTAATATGGAACAAATATCCTAGAAACCCAGAGAAAAACTGGAGTAGATCACAAATAGAGATCTTCGTGCCACAGGGAGGATTAGGGTCGGGGAGGGTGGTGTGCTAATGAGATTTTTTTTTTAGGGTTACAAGCCATTTTATTTATTTATTATATTTTAATTTTGTTCATTAAGGAGATAAATTCCTAATGCTAAAGCTTTTGTTTTAAGCAAATTTATTTGGGAAAAAATCTTTATGGCATTTAATTAAAGGTTTTTTTTCCTGCCAACTCTTAGCACTGGAAATTTATATTACATGTATGACTAAATATATTCACGTATATGTATCTGAGCATGCATATAATGCAAATTCAGTGCCAGTTAAAAAAAATATTCTTCCAGCTCCTTTTATTAGAGGAAGACTGCACTTTGCAAAATAAGAAAATTGGCACAGTCCAGAGAAAGGTTAGTGAAAAATTAGTAATGGGACCCAGTGTAGTCATTTGAAAGAAGCTGAATTGTCATAAAGTCTTACACATGGAACAATGGTAGCAGGTCTTCATTTTTGTCTTTATCCTTTGGTCTGTTCCTCAAAAAGGGCGGTCTTCTTAGTGCAACCATGCTGCTTTTCTTGGTCCCCAAGTTTGGCCATCTTCTAAAGATTTTGAACCTACTGAAGAACTGTCTTGACTATCTTGATGGGGGAGTTGATGAAATCCTTCACTGGAGTCTGAGTGGGTAGGTGTTAATGTTAGAGATTTCTGACATTCCGGAGTAATATCTTTCTTAGACTTTATCAATTTCCTCATTTTCAGAGTAATCCAGTTGCCTATCCTTCTAGGAGGAGATGGGTCATAAAATTTGTATTGATCCATTATTTTTTTTTCTAATTTCTCCATTTGTCTTAATTCATTTAACTTATCAATGTACTGTCTTTGTTCAACATGAAAAAGATCCTTGCTTTCCATATTTTGTTCCAATAGTTTTCTGTTCTGTAGCATTAACGTCTGAATTTGATCTAGCAGATGTCGATTTTCTTCTAAATTTCCTTTAAGTTGGCTTAGCAACTCACACTGGTTATTTAGCTTGGTGGATGTGATGTCCAACTGTTGGTACTGCTCCTTTAATTGGGAAAATTCAGCTTCTAATCTTTTTTGTTCCAGTTTGGAATTACTTAGAAGACTTTCTAAATTTTTATGGTCAGTTTGTAAAGCTTCCGTCTCTTTGAAAAGCTGATTATATGTAAGGGTCAACCTATCATTTTCACCACAAAGTTTCTTGTATTCTGTGGCTACAGTCTCATGGGTTTTGTTTTCAAGCAGCATTTTTTCCTGTTCTACTTTCAGTGTTTTTTCCAAATCTTCCAACTGTCCTTTCTGTTTTAGCAACTGATTGTAATGGACTTCAAGTTCTTTATGTTCTACTTCAAGATTTTTGTGGGCACACTTTAGAGTTCCATGTTTAGTGAGGAGAGGCTCAGACTCTGAAGCCTGCCGTGCATGAAGAAGTTCCAGCTATTCCTGATCTTTGATCAGATAATTGTAGAGAGATTTCAGGTCTTCTCGCTCTTTAAGTACAGATTCACTTCCATTTTCTAAGGAAGATTGTTGGATTAGGAGTTGTGCATTCTGGTTCATAAGTGTGGTTGTTCGGGAATTAAGGGTGGCATTTTCAACATTTCTTTCTACTTCAATTACTCGACTTTGGACTTTGAGCAGCTCTCTAGTTGTTTCTTGATCTTCTTGCTCCCATTTGTTATCTTCGCCAGAGGTTGGAGGAGAGGTCTGCACCATCCTTGCCTCATCTTGTCTCTGTTTGAGAGCTTCATAATTCTTTTTCACTGTTTTAAGTTCTTGGCGCAACTGCTGGTTATAATTTGTGGATTCTTCTAATCTAGCTTCTAAAGCAGCAATTTTTTCTTCTTTCATTTCAAGGGACTTCTTCAGAGTGGATTCTAGTTTTGATTCCAGAAGTTTGTACCTGTCATCAGTACTTTGCTCATCATGTAAGTCTCTCTTTATTCAACCCTATTTACTCAAGCTCATGAGTTAATTTTTCAAGATCATTATTGATTTGTTGAGTCTTCAATTTTTCATTCATCAAATCCTCTCGTAATGTAACCAAAGTTTTTATTTCAATAGATGCTCTTTTCATGAGCTCCTTATTCTCTTTCTCTAATTCTTTCAGACGAATGCAGGATTCTTTATAAACACCGATCTCTTTAAAGAGGGTTTTGTTTCCTTTTTCCAAATTTCAAATTTTCACATTATTTTCTTCTAATGTAGTATCTTTTATTTCTGCTTGTTGTCAGTCTCTTATTTTCCTTCTCCAATTGTTTCTTATCCTTTTCTAGTTGAGAAGTCTCTTGCTCTAATGACTTATTTTCTTTTTCTAATTGTTCCAGTCTTTTGCTAGATACTTTTAACTCTTCTGGGTTTTTCTGCAGTATTTGATTTTCCATCTCTAAGTCTTGAAATTCATTCTCTAATTGCTAAATTTTCTTATTGCTGTTTTCTAGAGCTTTCTGTAGCCTTTGATTTTCGGTATCTAAAACCTGGTAGCTAACTTCTAAGCATTCTGTTTTCTTGAAAGTTGCTTTCATGTGCTCTAAACCCTTCTTAAGTTCTTTTCCACTTTCCAGTTCTTTATTTTCTAATTGTAGCTGAGCCATTTTCATGCTTGCACACTTCAAAGATTCCACATTCCTTCGCAGTTCTAAGTTTTCCTTGTCTAGTTGGGAATTCTCTTTTTCTAGGGATTCTAACTGTAAAGTAAGGTTTTGAAATCTATCCAGTGTTTTTTTTAATTTCCTATTTTCTCTTTCTAGCTCTGAATTTTCTTGTTCCAAGGCCTCAATTTTTTCACAAATAATTTTTAAATTGGTTATCTTTTTCTGTAACAATTCATTTTCTTTTTCAAGATGATGCAACTCATTTTCAAGTTTCTCTGCTCATTCTCCTTTTTCTTTATAATATTCCAATTCTTTTCTAATTTGTCTTTTTTCAAATTCAATCTTGCTTAGCTTGCTACTTGTTTCTTTGATAGATTCATGGAGAATTTTATTTTCCTTTTCAATGTCTTTCACCCTTGTTTCAGCACTTATCTGGCAGCGCTGCCTTAAGGAAGACACAGTTTCATTCAGATGTTCATTTTCCTGTTCTAATATTTTTATCTTTCTCTCTGAATTTTCTCTGTTTCAATTGTTTTCTCAAGTTGAGCTTTCTTCTTCTTTAGATTCTTGCTTAAATTCTGACACTTCTGAAGACTTTGCTTTTCTTGAATAATCTCATTTTCAAGAATTTCAAACTTTTTATTTACTCTTTGATTTTTTTTCTCAACTTTCAGGATTTTGGAAGTGTTACCTTCTGCGGAATCCATACTACTCCGAAGTTCTTCTACAGTTTTTGTCAAACTCTGGTTTTCCATTTCTAATTTCAATAACCTACTTGATGTCAATTCATTCACCTCATGGCCCATAGATTTTTGTGGTGCTTCAGCAAGTTCACTAGTTCTGGATATTTGTTCCAGCTCCAAGCCAAGATGTAATGATTCATCCATACTCTGTTTTTGTGCCATTTCCAAAGTCATATTTTCTTCCATTAATTCTTCTATCTTTTTTCTATCCATATTACGTTCCATTTCCATATCATGCATGAAAGGAAGGAGTGACACACAGCAGCAATTCACCGGAGAATTCCGCTTTATTAGGGAAAGGTGCAGAGTTATATAGGAAGGGGCATGAGCTGATTGAGGTGTCACTTCTACGGGGCTGGTGGCTATTGGCTAGGTGCTGGGAGTGGGAGTGGGGAGAGAGGTGATCGGTCTTCAGGTGGCGCCGTTGGGAACCAAGGACCCAGAAGAGAAGCCAGAAGTTCGCCATCTTACTGGTGGGGGCCCTTCATTCCCCCCTTTATGGGGTTGTGGACGTTGCTTTCTCTCTGCTTCCTGCTGAATGGGGGCGGAGAAGGGAGTGAGGGCTACTGGGAGGAAAGGGTTGATAGGACTCCCCACAGTAAGGACGAGTAGGTTTGGACTTCTTCAGGTTGGAAATCAATGAAGGTTCCCTATAACCATAGGTCGAGGACATGTTGATTCCAATAGTGCCAAGAGGATACGGGTGCCAGAAGCCAGGCATCTGCGGCCATTGTTTCCAGGAACAGTTTCCAGCAGAGAGAGGGGTCCTTCTCAGTGTGTGGTGAGGAGGTTATGTGAGGGTGAGGGATATTCTGTGGCCAGAAGCTGATAGTTCCTGAGTAAAAGCTGGTTGAAAGTTTGATTAGAGATTTTTCTGACTTGGGATTTGATGAACTTTATTATACAGGGTAAGAAGAGACAGGTGAGAAGAATGATTATTATGGGGCCTGCAATGGGCCAGAGCCAGATAAGGAGGGGGTTTGTTAGTATTGAAGAGAATGGGTTGGAATTGGAAGCAGAGTGGAGGCTGGAGGCAAGGTCGGTGAGTTTGGTAATGTCAGTTTCTACAATGCCAGATTCATTGATGTAATAGCAGCACTCTTCTTGAAGGAAGACGCAGGTGCCGCCCTTCTCGGCTGTAAGCAGATCTAGGGCCCGCCGGTTTTGAATGGTGACCTTAGCTAGTGAAGTGACCTGTCTTTGGAGAGAGGCCAGGGAATCGGCAGTGGATGTCAGGGCCCCCTCAAGTTTGGCGTTGAGATCTCTAATTGCCCATAGAGAGTGACCCAAGGCTCCCCCTGAAAATACTGCCCCAATGGCTGAGGTGGCTAGGGAAATACCGACCATAATGGGAAGGAAAGCAGCCCTTCTTGTGCACAAGTGCAAAGGAGGTTGAAGCTCAAGGAATTCCGCCCTGCTGTAAAGTGTAAGCTGTGGGATTAGGGTGACGAGAATGCAGGGTGTGCTGGAGTTGGGAGGCAGTGAGTTAAAAAGACTGCCATTACACCAAAAGAAGTGTCCCAGCTGCGTAAAAGTCTTAGAGCCGGAGGTAGGAGTGTGGATAGAGAGACACTGAAGTGCGCTGGAGCGGGGAGGGATTGGGCCTACACAGTGGTGGATGGTGAGATTGTTTGCGTATTCTGGTTCCCATAGGGATATGTCTGCCAGGGGGCGGAGGGGTTGTCCTTCTGCGTGAAAGGAGTAATTGGAAATATTAAGGGGCATGGCACCTAGAAGTGGATGCTGTAGTGATGCGCACAAGAAACAATTGGTGGTGTTAAGGGTGTAGTTGAGAAAGATGGTGGTGTTCTGAATAAGCTGTAACCAAGAGTAGTAGGAATTGGAAGAGGGGTGGGGGTGAGAAGATGAAGAGGCACCGTCAAGAGTTTGGATAATGACTTTTTTGGAATGTTCGATATCGGATGCAACTTGAGAGATCTGGGAATGAGAGGGAACATACTCTCGAGAGATATGAAGGGTACTGTGGTGGGTCGAGGACCCCCCATAGTAAACTGAGGCTGTGAATCCGGTGGCCCATCGAGAGTCCCAGGGATCTGGGATTGATAAGGAGAATGAGCCGTTGGGATATTTCATGAAACGGTTGGAGGAGTAATACTGTGGGTACTGGGAGTTACCCATGTAGTGAATGGCGCAAGACCAGTAGGGACATCCCCCGTAGGTGTCTTGCCATCGCCTGCAATAGGCTTGTCATTGGTCATAGAGGAAGCAGAGGTAGGGAGAATAAAGGCAGCTGCTAGTGAACACTTCGGTGGAGGGAGGAAAGTGGAGGTATAAAGGCCCGGAGCCGCCTTTCAGAGGGCAGTCTGGTGTAGCAATGAGGGCAGTAACTTTTATTTGATGCTGTGTGTAAGTCTGTCTGACTTTGAACCGCCATACAAAGGAGCCTGGGGTGGCGGGGAAGACAATAGGAATGAGGAAAAAAAGCGAGAGAGCAGTAAAGGAGGAAAAAATCATGATTCGGGTATGGATGGCAAAGGGGGTGAATGGGAGATGCGGAGTTTCAAGGGATCAGAGGGATGAGGTGTGGTAGAGTAGACAGCGTCTTGGGCTGTATCCAAAGGACTCTGGATTGTGACTGATGGGTCTTGGGTGTCCAGAGAAGGTGGGTCCTGGGTGTTTGGTTTCAAACTGGAGATATGAATCCAAGGGGTGACAGAGTTATCAGGCAGTGAGAGCTTGGCGGCCGAGGGGGTGCAGAGAATAACTGGGTGTGGACCTTCCCATTTTGGGGTGAGAGAGGGCCGATCCTCTGGCGGCTTATAAAACACTAGTTGGCCGGGCTTTAAGACAGGAGGATTTTGGGAGGTGGATGGATCAGGAAGGAGCCAATCCTGATATTTCCACAATTCAGTGTGGGGGAGAGAGAGTAGCGGAAGGGCCACATTGGGAGGAATTGGTCCTTTGTGGGAAGGGAGCCCCGGGGGTAGAATCGGGCGGCTGTACATGATCTCAAAGGGCTACAAGAAGGAAGGTTTCTTTGGGAGAGCCCGAATGCGGAGTAGAGCTAAGGGAAGTAAGCGAACCCAGTCAAGGTGTAGTTCTAGAGATAGTTTGGTCAGGATGTCCTTTAGAGTCCTATTGGTTCTTTCTACTTTTCCTGAAGTCTGTGGTCGATAAGGACAATGTAAATGCCAGGGGAGCGAGAGCAACTTGGAGAGGTTCTGGATAATTTGGGCAGTGAACTCAGGGCCATTATCTGATTGGAGGGAAGTGGGCATCCCGAACCTAGGAAAGATCTGGGTGAGGAGGATAGAGGCAACCACAGACGCTCATTTGTTAGTGGTGGGGAAAGCTTCGACCCATCCTGAAAATGTATCTACTAACACGAGTAGGTATCTGGTACGCCATACAGGGGTCATGTTAGTGAAATCTATTTGCCAATCTGCGGCGGGGACATTACTCCTTGCTTGATGAGCTGGGAAGGGTCGGGCCTTAAGTGGGGGGGGGTGTATTAGGGTTAGTGCGTTGGCAGATGGTGCACCTGCGGGTGATTTGGTTAAGTAGGGTTTTGTCTTCAGGAGAGAGAGAAAAAAAGGATTGTAAAAAATGGATCAAGGATTGGGGGCTGGGATGGAACAGATCCTGTAAGAAGCGGAAGAGAGACTCTTTGTCCTGGGAACAGAGGGTGTCTTGTGATAAGGCTAAAACCGCAAGGGCAGACGGATTGTTGTCTGGTGTGTCCTCTGATAGGGCAACTGACCGGGCTACTTTGTCGGCTTTGTTGTTACCTCTTGCAATGGGGGAGTCATCCTTTTGATGTGATTTGCAGTTGACTATGCCTAGTCGGTGTGGGAGTTGTGAAACCTCTAGAAGTTTAGTAATTAAGGCTGAATTAGTGATGGAATTTCCTTTTGTGGTGAGGAGGCCTCGTTCTTTCCATACTGCTGCGTGAGATAAGAGAATGTGGAATACGTATTTGGAGTCAGTGTACAGTGTGAGAGACATGTCCCGGGCCAGAGTGCAAGCTCTGGGGGCTGCAATGTGTTCGGCCTGTTGATTGGTTGTACCGGGGGGTAGGGCTCGTGCCTCGATGACGTCTTCAAGGGAGACTACTGCATATCCTGCGTAGTGGGTGCCCTCATGTTTAAAGGAGGACCCATCAGTAAACCAGATGAGGTCGGAGTGTGAGAGGGCTCCTTCGGAGATCGTGGAGTGGCACGGAAGGAAGTTGTGAAGGGCTTCCAGGCAATCATGCGAGGGAGTATGAGGAGAGTAGGGCAGAGGAAGAAGAGTGGCCAGATTCAGGGGCTGACAGGGGAGGAAAGAAATGTCTGGATTTTGGAGGAAAGAGGACAGTAAGGTCAGGAGTCTGGAGGGAGGGAGAGTCTGTAAACTTTTGTAGGTTAAGAGATCTTTTAGGTGATGTGGGGACAGAATGGTAAGGGGCGCCCCGAATGTTAGTTTATGAGCTTCTTTCTGCAAGAGCTGCCCAGCAGCTAATGCCCGTAGGCAGGGGGCCCATCCCCGAACTGTGGGGTCCGATTTCTTGGAGAGATAAGCTACTGGGGCAAAGGATGGGCCATAATATTGGCCTAGGACTCCTAGTACTTGACTGGACCTTTCATGGATGTATAATGAGAAGGGCTTCGACAAATCAGGAAGATGGAGAGCTAGGGCTTCCACAAGGGCTTAACGGAGCTTAATGAAAGAGTGTCCGGGTGAGGATGATAATGGTTCTTCAGGGGGGCCCTTGCTGAGGTCGTATAGGGGTCTTGCCAACAGGGAGAAGTTAGGGATCCACACTCTAAAATACCCAGCCAGGCCTAGAAAGGAAAGGATTTCTGTCTTGGTTTTGGGAACGGGCAGGTCAGAGAGGAGTCGTTTTCTGTCTAAGGTAATGGATTTTCTTTGTTGAGACAGAAGGAATCTGAGGTAAGTGACAGAAGGGGAAGAGATTTGAGCTTTGAAGGGGGATACCCGGTAACCTCTGGAAGCTAGAAGGTTAAGTAGGGAGGCAGTGTCAAGTTGAGACTGTTCCCACGAGGGACTGCAGAGTAGAAGATCGTCTATGTATTTTAATAAGGTGGACTCGGAGTGATCATGATGAAACTGTTTGAGGTCTTGAGCTAGGACCTGTCCAAAAATATGGGGACTATCTCGGAAGCCTTGTGGCAAAACTGTCCAAGTGAGTTGTTCAGAATGTCTTGTGTATGGCTCCGTCCAGGTGAAGGCGAAAAAATCTTGGGAGGAGTGGTCCAGAGGGATAGAAAAAAATGCGTCCTTGAGATGTAGGACTGAGAAGTGGGATCCCAAGGCAGGGATCTGCAATAAAAGGGTGTATGGATTTGGAACTAAGGGATGGATAGGGACAACGGCCATGTTGATGAGGCGAAGGTCTTGAACAAGGCGGAAAGTTCTGTTGGTTTTTTTAACAGCTAATATGGGGGTATTAAACAGGGAGTGTGTGGGTCTGAGGTAATTTTTGTTTAAGAGATCTTGAATGATGGGTTGGAGGCCTATGAGGGCTGAAGTGGTTAGGGGGTATTGGGCCTGATAGATATACTGAGAGGGGTCACATAATTTGGTAGAGGTAGGAGGACATAGAGTCACGGAGGGGCTTGTAATGTCCCAAACTTTGGGATTTACAGAGTGTAAGAGGGCAGAACCAGAGCTTTCATTGGGTAGAAGGGGGTCATCGGCTATGAGGGCCATCAGAAAGGGAGTACTGGGGGCTGTGCGAGTGGATATAGTTATGGAAACATGGAGGAAAGAAAAGATGTCCCGTCCTAGTAAAGGAATAGGACACTGGGGCATAACCAGGAAGGAGTGGGAGAAAGGTATGGGATTGTCTTGGATTGTGCATAAAGGGGGGGGGGGACTAATGGGAAAATCTGTTTACCTCCTACCGCGACTATAGGAGTAATGGCTGGCGTGGTAGGGCCCCGGTATTCTCGCAAGACTGAGAAGGTGGCTCCTTTATCTAGGAGGAAGGAGATGGGGTGACCATCTACTATTAAAGTAACCCTGGGCTCCTGTTTGGTGGTAGAAATGGTTGGGCAAGAAACCCCCAGGCCCCGTCAATCTTCTTCTGCCAGCCCCACTACGGCAGGCTTTGGATGGGGGTTGTTCGTCCAGCCTCCCATTTGGGTGGTTGGGCAATCAGACCCCCAGTGGCCCTTTTTGTGGCATCTGGGGCATGGGGTGGTAGGAGATCTGGGGGAGGGGCACACCCTTGACCAATGTCCTTTTCCATACTTGAAACAAGCTCCTTGGGGGGGGCTTATTTGTAGAGAGGCGCCCAGGTTGTGGTTTTATCAGCTGGGCCAACATTTGGAAATTGGCCTGATCAGCCTTTTGTTTACAGCGTTCTTTCTCCTCCTCCCAGTTATGGAAGACTTTGAAGGCCACTGTTAGGATCTCAGTCTGTGGGGTAGTGGGGCCCTGTTCTAACTGTTTGATTTTAGCTTTAATGTCAGGGTAGCTTTGAGCTAGGAAGTATGTCATAAGGACATGTCTTCTGTGAGGCGTTTCTGGGTCTAGGCTAGTATACTGTAATAGGGCTTGAGTGAGTCTGTCTAAGAACTCAGAGGGAGTTTCCTCCCTCCTTTGAATTATGTCTTGGAGCTTTTGAAAATTGACAACTTTACAAGCCGCCTTTTTCAGACCTGCTATTAAGCAGGAGGCGAAAATACCTCGAGAGCGGAGACCCACGGCAGTGTTATAATCCCAGTGTGGGTCTTGTGTGGGGACAGTGGTGGGGCCAGGGGGATTGGTGGGGTCAGTCCTGTGGGTTTCGGTAGTGTGCGTTTGGGCGAAAACCCAAACTCGTCTATGCTCTTTAGGGAGGAGGGTATTGGCCAGGAGCATGAAAATGTCATGATGTGTGAGGCTGTAAGACTGGAGGGTCCATTGAAACTCCCTGATGTATGTCATGGGATCAGTGGAAAAGGAACCTAGGCATTTCTCAAGTTGAGCTAAATCTCCTAAGGAGAAAGGGACGTGAACGTGAACCATGCATTTGGACTCTGATACCTCCCGGAGGGGGGTGATTATTTTGGGAGGCCCTTGGGACTGAGTCTGAGGGGGATTGAAGGGTTCTGGCTCAGTCTGTGGGGGGAAAACAGGTGATGGGGGCAAAGACGCGATAATTTTGGGAGGCCCTCGGGCCCGAGTCTGAGGGGGCAAAGACGGAGGAGGCTCCTGGGACTTAGGGGGGCTGAAAGGCTCAGGCTTGATCTGCGGGGGGGTGGCGAGGGGGAGGAAGGCAGAGGGGGTGAGGTGGCGGAGGAGATGGTGGTGGAGGAAGGAGAGGAGGGGGAAGGGAGTGGACGGGAGGCTTCTGCGGGGGAGGAGGTGGAGGCGGTGATGACGGCAGAAGAGGGCGGAGGGGTTTTAGGAGGGGGAGGGGCTGAAGGGGGAAGCCTGTATGGCGGAGGCTCATCGGCTGAGTCAAAGGTAATCGAAGAGGGACTGGGAGTGTGTGGAGGGGAGGGAGACGGCTTGAAGGCTAGGAGAATTTGGGGCGGGGAACAGGTGGTGCAGAGGGTGGGATTTTGAGCTAAGAGGCGAAAAGCTTCAATATAGGGAATCTCCTTCCATTATTTCAGGTGCTGGCAGTAGTTTAAACGATCGCAAGTGATGTTAGGATCAAGAGTTCCCCCTGCGGGCCATTGGTTGTTATTGTCTAGGGGGTATGTCGGCAAATCTTGGGAGAAGTATTTACGGAAAAGTTTTGGTTTTATATCAGGTGTCAGGGAGAGGGTAGCTAGATACTTGAGCAGGCATTCAAGAGCTGAACTTTCAGGGAGGGATGAGGACGTTCCCATGGCTAAAGGACAGAGGAGGAGACAAACAGGGGAAGACAAAAGGAGATCCTCGGCCTGGAAGCAGACTGCAAGGAGACAAAGGGCATCCCCGATGATTCTTAGTGGTCTACGGAATCTCGTATACGAGTCGTAATTTCTTAGGAAGTGTGGGTCGTCACCCAGACTTCTCTAAGAAGGCAGAGTGCTGGAGTCACGAGGAACCTAGTACTAGGAATTTTTGGCAGAAGGAACGGAAGGAGGAGGGGGGGAAAAAGGGAGCATTCTTATCCGCAAAGGAGTCACCTCATTTATGGCTGTTGGAGGAGGGGCCTGAGGGTCCACTGCAGCTGTGAAGGCCTGAGGCGGGGAGAGTTCCCTCCTCGTCCCTGAGCATAAGGGCTTTGCCAGACGATCACGGTCAATGGTGCTATGATAGCTCGGGGAAGAGTGGCCCACTCCAGGGGAAAACTTACTGAAAGGCCATAGAGGAGTGCTGAGTGTGAGGAGCCAGCGCCGGAAAAAGAGGACGAGGGCAAGCTGCTGCTGGTGTCAGGTGGGGGAAGATGGGGCCCCGTTGGGGTGTCCTGTCTCCTGGGTTTCCGCACCAATGAAAGGAAGGAGCGACATGCAGCAGCAATTCACCGGAGAATTCCGCTTTATTAGGGAAAGGTGCTGGGTTATGTAGGAAGGGGCATGGTGTGATTGTGGTGTTACTTCTACGGGGCTGGTGGCTATTGGCTAGGTGCTGGGATTGGGAGGGGGGAGAGATGTGTTTGGCCTTCAGGTGGCACTGGCGGGAAGCGAGGACCCGGAAGAGAAGCAGGAAGTTCGCCATCTTATGGGTGGGGACCCTTCATTGCAGTTTAGCTTTTAGTTGTAAATTCTCTTTTTCTAATTTATGCAGTTTATCAGAATGAGCTCGAGTGCCTTCTAATTGGTCTTCCAACATGGTTTTTGTTTCTAATAAAACTTGTCTTCTTTTAATTCCTCAACTCTTGCCTTGTAAAATTCAATATCATGTAACCTTTCTTTATATCTGCTGACTTCACTTTCCAGCTTATCAACTCTGATTGCCTTCTCCTGAAGTGCACCTAATTCATCTCGGTACATTCTTGCAGAATGAGCATTCAAAAGCAAGTTCATGTTCTCTTGTTGCAGGCTTTTTAATTCTATTTACATTTGCTCAAGTTCTTCTTTGCAGTCCAATAACTCTTCAGTATTTTCATCCAATTCCTCTCTATGCCTTCTTATCTTGGCTTTAGCATTTGCCAGTTCCACTGGCAGATGTTGTCGACTTTCTGTTTGCTTCATGCCTGGAGAACCACAGGGTGACTGTACAGATAAGGAGGCATGGGGTAGAAAGTGAAGACCATCTTGCTCTTCAGAGAGTGCTATGATAGTCTCTGAATGTTCGTCTCTTTCATCTATAAGTCTTTTTAGATGGAATGCCATATTATTCAAGAGTGGTTCCTTTTCCTCCTGAGACATATCAGTCTCTTCCATCCACTGCAGATCAAACACATTCTCCTGATTATTGATTACCTCTTGAATATGTGCAGCAACTGCTGCTTTTGTGTCAAAATTTAAGCCTTGCATTATTCCAATAAATTCTTTTTTTTGACACTGAACTGCACAACCCAGTAAAAGTAAAAGCAACTTTTTAACTTCTTCTGTGCCTTGTTCAGAAAAGGGATTTTTGCCAATGACTAAGACATTTGGCAATGACATCACGATCAACTGTTGCAACATCTCCTGGTAATAAAATTTTATCTGTTTCACCAAAATGGATAGATTGTGAATTCTAAGTGAGGCATCATTGTTGACTTTTTTATTTATTCTCTGACTCTCCAATTTAGGATTAATTTGGAACATGACCTGGTTCAAGAATACCCCATCCACCAAAGCCACATATTCATCCAGGTCGGTACCATTTCCTTCAGCCAGAGGTCCAAACATTTTAACCTGCAGTGGCGGTGGCAGCCTCTCCATTGCTCCTCTGCAAGAGTTTTTCTTCAAAAAAAAGCTGATGAGATTTTTTTCTCTTTCTCAGAGGAGGAGGTAGATTTTGGGGGTGCTCTCCAAGATGGGATGGCTGCATCTCATGGCAGACATAAGAGCTCATACCCCAGAATGCTGCCATCAAAGGATAATGAATGTGGTAAACAGGCCAAGCAACTTCCTTCAATTGCTCTTCTCTCAATGGCTTTTCTCACCATCTTCAATTTGTAGAAATGTTATCTGTCACTCCTCTAAAGCTGAATGCACAGGATTCCTTCACAGTTTCTGAAAGGTGGTTAAAGCCCACATTTTAAACCAGAGGGAAAAGCAAAGCACGTCTGTTGCCCCTTCTGTATCCTAATGATAACAGTAAACAATGATCATGATGGATATAAGAACTCACACTGACTGAGGGCTTACTATATATGAGGTGCTGTCTTGATGCTTCACAACAACCCTACGAGGAGATACTATTATCACCCTTTGTAGAAAAAAGAACTGCATCTAAAAGATCTCAGTAACTTGGATGAGGTCCTGAAACTATTAATGAAAGGATGGAACCCAGATGATCTGGCTCCAGAGGTATCTCTCCTAAGGTGGTTGAATGTATTATATGTATGTCACAATGTCATCCCAGTATCAGCATGGCTCCTGAACCCTGCCACATGCCCAATCCACACAGTCCCAGTCCTGCTAAAGTCAGTTAGTGGCACTTCCATTCACTGAGCTTCCCAGGCTTAAAAGCTGAGTTATCTGTAACTCATTTCTCTCTTTTCTCTCACCTACTTGCAATGCATCAGCAAGGACTTTGGACTCTGTCTCCAAAATATAACAAAGCTCTGTACATCTATCTCCATTCCTTCCATGGAAACCTAAGTCCTATCATCTCCCACAATCCTCCTCTTTTTTTTAATTTTAATTTTGTATCATTAATATACAACCATATGAGCAACATTGTGGTTATCAGATTCCCCCATTACCAAGTTCCCCCCCCACATACCCCATTTCAGTCACTGTCCATCAGCATAGTAAGATGCTATAGAGTCACTACTTGTCTTATCTGTGTCACACTACCTTCCCCCACCCCCACATTATACATACTGATAGTAAATGCCCCCTTTTTCCCCTTATCCCTCCCTTCCCACCCATCCTTCCCAGTCCCTTTCCCTTTGGTAACTGTCAGTCCATTCTTGAGTTCTGTGAGTCTGCTGCTGTTCTGTTCCTTCAGTTTTTTCTTTGTACTTATGCTCCACATATGAGTGAAATCACTTGGCACTTGTGTTTCTCTGCCTGGCTTATTTCACTGAGCATAATACCCACTAGCTCCATCCATGTTGTTGCAAATGGTAGGATTTGTTTTCTTATGGCTGAATAATATTCCATTGTGTAGATGTACCACATCTTCTTTAGCCATTCATCTACTGATGGACACTTAGGTTGCTTCCATTTCTTGGCTATTGTAAGTAGTGCTGAGATAAACATAGGGGTGCATCTGTCTTTTTCAAACTGGGCTGCTGCATTCTTAGGGTAAATTCCTAGGAGTGGGATTTGTGGGTCAAATGGTATTTCTATTTTGAGTTTTTGAGGAACCTCCATACTGCTTTCCACAATGGTTGCACGAATTTACATTCCCACCAGCATTGTAGGAGGGTTCCCCTTTCTCTGCATTCTCGCCAGCATTTGTTGTTCCTAGTCTTTTCTATGGTGGCCGCCCTTACTGGTGCGAGGTGGTATCTCATTATGGTTTCAATTTGCATTTCTCTGATGACTAGCGATGTGGAGCATCTTTTCATGTGCCTGTTGGCCATTGGAATGTCTTCTTTGGAGAGTGTCTGTCTGCATCACTCCTCTTGCTCCATCTCCTCTCTCCTTGGTCCTCTACTCCATCCCTGCAGCGGCCAGCTTGAGCTTTGATTTCATCATCCTCTTGCTTTTTGCTGCACTTGGAGCGACACCCAAGCTCAGCAGCACGCCTCTTGGGGTTCTGTGTGATCTGGCCCCTGCCTGACCCTTGTACCTGAGTTTCTACTCCTCCTTCCATCTAGCACCTTATTGTAGCCACACTTTGTTCCCTGGGACTCCCCAAGCTATTTACAACCTCAGATTTCTATAGCTGCTGAGCCTCTACCTGCACTGCTTTCCTTCTCTGCTGGGTTGTCACTTCGTCATCATTGGGAGGTCTCTGTTCAAAAGACAGGTCATGAGAGAGAAACCTTCCCTGAAGGGTCTGAACTCACTACCCCCACCAGTCACTGACACACGATTCTGTTTTACCATCTCCATAATTCTTGTCACTATTACTTGTACATTGTATATTCCCCTAATGTTTCCCCAGCACCTGGGACAATAGGAGATGCTTACTAAATCTGTTACTTAGTGGATAAATTCATTGAGCCTGAATCTGGCCAATAAATTCTGAAGATTGATTTTCTTTTTAGAGACAGAATCTGTGGATGCCATATCAGGAGGAATCATAGGTGAGCCATGAGGGCTGGGGAAGCTGCCTCAGAACTCAGCTCACAACACAAGCCTTCTTGACCCACCTGCTAACACGGTCACTTCTTTGAGTTTGGCCAAGCCCCCATCTCCTATAGGCCTCTCTTTTGTTACATCAAAACCACTAGTAAATGACTGGGCATCTCTTTCCCATGTGGCCAGAGTGCCACCCAGAAGCTCACCTTCTGCAACACAGGGGCTGATCTTCTCTCACTCGAGGGTCTGAGCACAGCCCTGTGCACACACTGGGGGCTTTAGCAATGCTGTCCAGTAGCTGAGGGACCAAAGGGGACCTGGCCCTTCAAAGGACACCTGCATCATCACAGGAGCAGAGGCACACCCACAGCATACTCACCCTCAGTGTCTCAGTCCTAAGGATGGAGACAAATCCCATGAGATAAAACTGATCCTCCAAGGGCAGATATGTGGTGCATGACTGAGCCTCCTTGTAGGTGGGGAAGAAGCTGCTGAACAGCACCAGAGGCTCTAGGGTACACAGAGATACACGAGTGACAGTCAAACAGGAGGGCAGGCCACCCTGTTTTTCTTGTAGTTTTGTTTGGTCCAAATTCCTCTGCCTCTTCATTTTTTTGTGTGTTTCATATGGAATAATATCTTTGTGTAGGAGGGGCCCTCGAGTGCGAAGAAGCTCAGTTTCCTGTGTGGGAGCCCCAGCTGTTGGTGTGCAGTGGGTGTGGCACCTTTCTGTCTTACTTGTAGTGGTCTGGTTTCAGGTGAGCTGTGTGGGTCTTCAGCTGATCGCATAAGCAGGGAGACTACTCGGGGTGTGCCACTGGAGCTGCCATGGGCAGAGCTGCCCTCCCTCCAGGACTGGTGCCTGTTCTCCACAAGTGGCTGGCATCTCAGCCTTTCCAAGTGCTCCACCCATCTTTGCTCTCCAGCCCCACTAATCTGTGGTCACTGGTTGAGATAGTGTCTGTCCAGTTTACCCACTGGGAATTTACCTTTCTCTATGTCAATTCTGTGTGTCTTCTTTAGGGGGAAGACACTGTGTGGGGCCCACACTTAAGGAGAGGAAGTTAGCTCCACCTTTGTGATGGATGGCTGAGTGTCAATGTCAATTATTTAGGATTATTCTACAGTTGGAGATCTCTGTTCAACCTCAGGGATGAAGATCTGTGTAATCACTTTTTTTTTTACCACTGTGGTTGCCCACATAGTTATTCTAGGATTTGGGTGCCAGTCCAGCACTACAGTGTTTGGTGGCTCAGCTCATGACTGCTTTGGCCATGGAGAGCTCTTCCCATTGGCTCCTGTTTCCTTTTGACATCTTCAGTCTTTGTAAGTCCTTTTTTTTTTTTTGCTACTTCCCTGATTTGTGATACTCCGTGACTGTGCTGGCTTCTATGTGTACTGTCTCAGTCCTAGTGTTAGCCATTTATTCAAAAAGCCCTGGCTTCCTTTATTAGGGAATGGTATTAAAATGTATGTGCTGGAGCTAAATGTGCTCAGTGGACTGAGTGGACAGTGCAAAGAAATATATGCACTTGTTCCACCCTATGTATACACACCTAATTACAAAGATTTCTACGTGAAGTTTTCTGTATCCATATTAAGCTAAAGATGAGTTTAAACTGATGACTCAACCAGATCCATTGTCACATGTCTATTATTACCTTCTCCCTCACATATCTGTAAGCTCCCCTTGCAGTATGGAGAAACCTGGCTCCCACCATCTGTCATTTATTTAATTCATTGGTTGCTCCATTCCAGATTACAGATAAATTGGTCTCAGGATGGTCAGCTACTACCCACCTGGGTGACAAATAAAACTCTAGAGCCTGAGAGATGTAGGAAATAAAAGAGTTTGCTGAGCTGTAACAGATGCTAGCCAGAAACAGAATTGAGTCATGGGACAAGAAGTTTCTGCTTTACCAGTAGTAAGACCAGTCAACAGAAACCACTTGTCTGCTGTACTGAGGAAGTAGGTGAGATTTATAAGGGGTCTCAAGTAAAGAAAGTTCTGTAAACTTACGTTGGTTGTAGATAAGGAAAACGAGGTAAAGTGAAGTGGTGCAAGTCCAAGGGACAGGTGGATAGGTGATAAAGAAGGCTTGGAATTGGCTTTTGATGATGGTCAGGCACTTTTCACATGTAAGAGAGATGTGGTGGTTCTGAGGACCTTCTAGATAATTGTTGAAATGACTTTATCCAAGCATGTGCAGTCTCTGATTAGCTGTGTCTCATGGCCATAGACTGATTACCTTCACTTTCCTCTCTTTCCCATTTTCTGGCCCTATGTCACTTAAATTTTGATTTTTTCCTTATCATGGGAGAGATCCTTATAAAATAGGGTCCATTGTTTCTGTACAGTACAGTTTGTCTTTAGTTTACAGATTCTATTCACTTCCAGAGTTACCTAGTTCAGCACCTTTTGTTCCACCACTAGCAGCTTTTTCATACATTTTTAATAAAGTTAGATTCTTTGTCATATTTTGTATTTCACTCTGTATTCATTCTAAGTAACAAAATTGTAATTGATTTTGATTGCCTTGGTGCACTATGTAAAAATCTATGGGCTTAAACAAATGCACATGCATGAATATTCTATACAACACTCCAAACCCCTATGCTGTGATCCACTTACCATGTCTGTAGTTCTGCCTTGTCAATAATGTCATACAACTGGGGTTCTTTAGTGTGAAGCCTTTTCACACGGGGCTCTTTCACTAAGCATTATACATGTGTTAAAATTAAAGTCACAGGTCCAAAATGAAGTCATTTATGTTGAAGACCCATGTCATCAAACCAAGATTTAATACCTAGCCAAACTGCAGTATCAACCTCTTGATCCCCACGCCACCCCCACCACACATACATGAATGTAATCTTTAGAATGGAGTGAGATTATATTCTGAGAACTTCCCAACGAAAGGAAATTTTCAGGCAGGCTACTAAGAGCAGGTCGCACAGTGGCAGTTCCATCCAGGTCACCCAGGCGATGGAAACATGCAGGCCTAAATATGAGCTCTTAGCAGCCCCTTCCTACTTAAGAGTAAAGTGGAGAGAGTGATGTCTTGGAAATAAAATGAAATAGCAATGAGACAAACTGAAGTAATCTGAGTAGTGAGGCAGCTTTATTTGAAAGTACACACTTAAAGAAAGGAAAGCGTGGGTGTCCTCAGAGAATAGGTGCACTGAAAGTTTGTGGATTCTGTCTTTTAAGGCTTTCAAGAAAGGGGCAAAGGGCAGGGGTTGGGTTTCTTAGGCATAGGTTTGATTTTTGGTCTCAAGGTACTTATCTCTGGTGAGAGACACCATGTCTCCTTTCCTTTATTATCAGTCCTCCAGCTAATTCTGCTAAAGAAACCCAACACAGGAATCTATTTATCCTTGTTCTTCAAGATACTGATTACCCTCAAAGCGTGGGGACATATCAGTTTAAACTGCCTGCCCTGCCTTTAGATAGGCTGTTGGGTTATTGTCTGATTACCAGAGAATATGTTAGGAATTTGACTTTTCAACTCTCTGTTTTTTAAAATGTAATCACAGCCTTAAGATGGGGTCACTCCTGTTCTTACTATACTGTTTATATGTCAGCATTTTTCATCATGAGCAGGAAAAGTTAATCATGATGCTTGTCCCATGTCCCTGCCTTACTTCAATGCTGTTTTTTTAAACATCATCAGCCTGTAATTTATGTCCAAGAGGCCTATTTTGGGGTGGCATATTCTGGTCCCTGTCACATGGACAACATCCTACAATTTGCTCATGCATTCATCTACTATAGCACATCCTGATTTCTTTTAAGTTTTTAGCTGTTATGAATCATTGCATGGTGGTTTCTGTTGGAACACAGTTTTTTCAGAGAAGTTGTCTAAATACTGGAGCCACGATTCTTGGATTCTTGGGTAGGAGTTGCTTTGGAAGAAACTGCCAAGCTGTCTCACAAAGGGGATGCACCTGCATGTGAGCAGCAGCGAAGAAGGAGTTCTGGTGGTCTTCACCCCACAGCAGTCAGCACTGTCACCTTTCTGGGGTCCAGCAGTTCTCCTAGGTGTGCAGTGCTGGGTCATTTTAATTTGATTCCCTCATGATATATGATGGTGAGCATATTTTTGTATCTTTTGTATCTGACTTTCATCTTTGGTGAGGTGTGTGTTCAGATCCTTACCCACCCACTTTCAATGGTAAAATAATTTCTAATGGTTCCTTCTATTTTATGGGGTATTTATTTTGGTATATTTTGAGTACAAATACAAGATGGTATAGATTTTCTTGGTTCTATCTAGAACTTTTATAATTTAGCATTTAAAATTTGTCTATAGACAGTTTTGAGTGGATTTTGTTGTAAGTTGCAAAGTTTGTGTCTATGTTCTTTTTCCGTACTGTATGGTCTCCAGTGAATTGTTCTTTTACTGGCGGAGACCTGGGAAAGTCCTGCCCATTGCGGTTTGGATTTCCAGTTTCCCAGCGAGGGGGCGCCCCCTCCTCTGAGCTGCGAGCTCACTCCCTGCACCTCCCACCACTGCCTCCAGGCGCGGTGTGGGGAGGGGCGCCTGCGCGCACCGGGCTGTCCCATGTGGTGCATGCGCGGCCAGTCAGCGGGCCTTGGCTCTGAGTCTTCTGGGAGGAACCTGACCTCAGGACCCTCGGTAGCCTCAGGCACCCACGGGTGGCGTCCACAGTAATAGCTCGGTTTCCTCTGCACCGGCGGTGGAATGGAAAGGTGAGGAGAGCGGGGAGAGGCTTCCTGGCATTGATGGCCAAGCGATGCTCGTGAGAAGCTGGGGAAGGAAGGTCCTGTGGTGTGGAACTGGGTGTTCGCAGAGTGTGGGGGGCGGGGCAGGGCATGGAGTGGGTTCGGCATACAGGGTGGATCCCGGGAGAGGGGTCAAGCGCACCCCCAGGATCCCGTCTCTCTGCACTCGCAGCGCAGCCCCGAGCGGTGGGTAGATAGACCACACCTGCGGGACGACCTCCGGCTTCCAGGGATCCACGTTCACGAGCGTCTGAAATGCGAATGGAATCGAGGGAAATTTGGTACTGAAAATGAGCTTGTAACCCAGGGAGCACACAGGGGCTGTTTTCCTGGATGATGGTTATGGTTATGATTAGGGTTGGGGTTGGGGTTTAGGGTTAGGATTAGGGTTAGTGTTAAGGCTAGGGCTAGGGCCAGAGCCTTGGCTGGGTTAGGGATAGGGCTAGGGCTAATGGTAGGTTTAGGGTTAGGGATAGGGGTTATTAATAGGGTTTAGGGTTAGGGTTAGTATTAGGCTTATGGTTTTGCGGTCTACATTGAGTTCTGCTGTTGTTTCCTCAAGTCTAGCGAGTATCTCATAATCTTTGCTTATACTGTTTAGGAGTCAGATTGCTTCACTCTTTCATTACATTTCTTGTTTTTTAATTTATTCTGCCATTTGAAGCTTTTTATTGTCACCTATTGTATATCACTTCCAGTGCTTTGTTTTGTGTTTTAGTTGAAAGAGGTTGCTCACCCATTCTTGAAAGATTGGCAGTCCTGTTAAGACTGTGTGTGCCCCATGATTTGTGTAATTCTGAGGCTGAGTGAGGGTGAGATGGGCTTTTCCTTGTGCTGCTGCTCTCATGGCATGGTATCAGGGATGTGCTGGGAGTCAGTTGGAGGGAATCCTGGGGTGACACCTGGGGTACTGCCCTGTGGGTGGTATTTATGGGGGTAAGTGGTGGGTCATGTGTGCACTCCAGGTAACTCACAGTTTGGTACTAGCTGAGTTACCTTGTCCCAACTCACTGACAGGCCCATGCATGGTCTCAGCCACTTGGGACAAGTCTAGAGAATTTATAAATTGGTAGCCTGCCAGGTCCTGCTAGTGGCATGGAGTCAATTTTGTGCATGTTCCCCGTTGGACCCACACCTGGGAATTCCCACATTGGTACTCATCGTCCCTTCTGCAGGTAGCTGTGTTCAGTTGCTATGCACACAAGTAGTGAACTTGCAGCACCTGTGAACACTGGGCTGCCCTGAGGTAACACCATAATGGTAGTCACCTATCCCACTGGGGACCAGGAGCAGACCCTGTGCATGCATGTTCCCTGAGGACCCAGAGAATCTGGGGCTGCTCCAGGGAATTCCCATGAGGATACCGACTGGCTGCAGAGGCATGTTTTGACTGCATGGAAGAGCACTGCCCTGTGGCCCCAGTGGACTCTGGGAAGCTATGGAGAATTGCTTCATTGGTTCCTGCCAGTTCACACTGGTGACCGGTGTGCAGGCACACACTCATATTCCCAGTGATGTCTGGGGGAGTTGCCTGTGTCACTCTGGCCCACAGATTCATGCAGCCTCCCTGTGAGCTGGGGAGATTTTTCCAGTCCTGCAGACAGTGCCTGGCCTGGTGGATAACATTGAGCAGCAGGTGGGACTGTTGCTTCTCCTTCGGGGACCCTGGACATATACGGAGGTCAGGGAGCATCCTAGATCAGGTCCTAGGTTCGTGGGTGCACCCAGATCCTGCTCTTGGCTGCACTGAGATGTACATTTGGTGCACAAATCATGGTCCAGCCTATCTCCTTCAGTCATGGGTATTGACTCTGATGCTTACCTTGCCAATCTGTTGATGTTCTGTTCTGAAACACAGGTCCTTTTACCACAAGCTACTTGCACTTTAAACCACAAGGATTTTTCCTGCACCTCAGGGAAAGGAGTTTCTGCCTCGCTCTCTCACGGATACCTCCCCACTTCCCAGTGCCTGTCCCTGTGCTACTGGAGGGATTCCCTTGTCTCTGTTGCTGTGTGATTTTGGTGGTTTCTCTTAGATCTTTCTGAGCCTCCATTGCATAGAAGTTGTTCATATTGTTCTCCTTTGTCACTATGATGCCCTGTGTGTGTGTGTCGATTTTGTGTGTATGTGTGAGAAGGTGGATTCAGGTTTTCTGTACTTCGTCATCTTCCTAGAAAATCCAAAGAGCTCTCTTACCTAGAGTACCTCCACCCCCACCTCATTGCAGGAATATGTAACCAAACTCCAAGCAGATGCCTGGATCTATGGATGGCATTAGCTTCTCTGTTGTTTTACTTAAATGAATAGACATGTGATAACATTTGATATATTAAGTTACCCACATTAGGAGATTAGAAGGAAACAGAAGAATTATAACAATATACCATAGTGTAATTCATAGTGTAATTATGTGAATGTAGCCTCTCAAAATACCCTACTGAACTGCTTATTGACCCTTATACTTGTGTTGATGAGCAGTAATAAAATGTCTCACCATGAATCAGAGAGAAATGAATGAGATTGTCATTGTAACATAGTCTGAGGGTACTATTGACTAAATGATATAAGACAGAAGAAGGATTTTCTACTTCTGTACTGCAGTAGACCACAGGTAAGTGAACTTATGGAAATAAAAATGAAGGTAAGTGCAGTCTACTCTAGAGAGGTTTGACAGTCAGAGATCGTGAATATTTACTGACTTTCAAAGAGCACTGCTTAGGACCTACAGTTTTCTGCTTTGGGATTTAAAAATGTGCAACCTGGCTCTTTGCTTTTTAGGAAAGTGATGGTAACGATGGCTTGTTCCAAGAGAAGGCTTTCCTTTCTCTTATGGTACACCCAGTCTGGCACTATCCCACAAACAGCATGTAAACATGTCATCCCAGTTTTTATTCCTTAAACTTCATGTAACGCTGGCAGCTCCCACATGCAATTACCTAAAATTTTGTATGTGAGCTGGCAAAGAAAAGCATCTTTCAGTAGTTGTGCAGTAGGGAGTGGGTCAGAAGACCATATGGGCACATCAGACCAAGGTATTTCTAAGAATCAGCTTTTATACTTCAATTCAGTTTATTTTGTAATATCTTGTCATGGGTTTAAAATAGAGGAAAATTTGGGACAGAATACTCAACCACTTACCATCTCATACCAGCTTTTGGCATGTTCAACCCAGTTTTGACTTTGAGCATTTTCTTGTTACTATTAGTCTACATACCACTAGTGGTAACACTGTGTGGAATTTCTTCTTTTATACTTTCACATCCAACTTATTTGTTTCTTAGATCAAAGAGTTTTTTGTGAGATGTTAGACTATGCATTTTTTAAAATTTTGTACTTGCATTGAATGGAAACTTCAGGTGATAAGTAATGCTCCATTAAGAAAATAATGGACATTCTTTAAAAAAATATTTATTTATATTTTGGTACCATTAATCTACAATTACTTGAGCAACATTATGCTTACTAGACTCCCCCCATCATCAGGTCCCCACCACATACTCCATTACAGTCACTGTCCATCAGCATAGTAAGTTGCTATAGAACCACTACTTGTCTTCTTTGTGTTGTACAGCCCTCCCTGTGCCCCCCCTACATTATGTCTGCTAATCATAATGCACCTTTACCCCCTTGTCCCTCCCTTCCCACCCATCCTCCTCAGTCCCTTTACCTTTGGTAACTGTTAGCTCATTCTTGGGTTCTGTGAGTCTGCTGCTGCTTTGTTCCTTCAGTTTTTTTCTTTGTTTTTATACTCCATAGATGAGTGAAATCATTTCATACTTGTCTTTCTCTGCCTGGCATATTTCATTGAGCATAATACCCTCTAGCTCCATCCATGTTATTGCAAATGGTAGGATTTGTTTTCTTCTTATGGCTGAATAATATTCCATTGTGTATATGTACCACCTCTTCTTTATCCATTCATCTACTGATAGACACTTAGGTTGCTTCCATTTCTTGGCTATTGTAAATAGTGCTGCAATAAACAAAGGGATGCATATGTTTTTTTCAAACTGGGCTCCGAGGTAAATTCCTAGGAGTGGAATTCCTGGGTCAATGGTATTTCTATTTGGATTTTTTTGAGGAACCTCCATACTGCTTTCCACAGTGGTTGAAATAATTTATGTTTCCACGAGCAGTGTAGGAGGGTTTCCCTGTCCCCACATCCTCACCAACATTTGTAGTTGTTTGTCTTTTGGATGGTGGCCATCCTAACTGGTGTGAGGTGACATCTCATTATGGTTTTAATTTTCATCTCTCTGATGATTAGCAATGCTGGCCATCTGAATTTCTTCTTTGGAGAAGTGTCTGTTCAGCTCCCCTGCCCATTTTCTAATTGGATAATTTGCTTTTTGTTTGTTGAGGTGTGGGAACTCTTTATATATTTGAATATCAACCCTTTATTGGATATGTCATTTATGATTATATTCTCCCATACTTTAGGATGTCTTTTTGTTCTGTTAATGGTGTCCTTTGCTGTACAGAAGCTTTTCAGCTAGATATAGTCCCACTTGTTCATTTTTGCTTTTGTTTCCCTTGCCTGGGGAGATATTTTCATGAAGAAATTGCTCATGTTTATGTCCATGAGATTTTTGCCTGTGTTTCTTTCTAAGTTTTATGGTTTCATGACTTACATTCAGGTCTTTGATCCATTTCAAGTTTACTTTTGTGTATGAGGTTAGACAATGATCTGGTTTCATTCTCTTACATGTAGCTGTCCAGTTTTGCCAACACCGCCTATTGAAGAGGCTGCCATTTCCCCAATGTATATCCATGGTTCTTTTATCATATGTTAATTGACCATATATGTTTGGGTTAATGTCTGGAGTCTCTATTCTGTTCCACTGGCCTGTGGGTCTGTTCTTGTGCCAGTATCAAATTGTCTTGATTACTGTGGCTTTGTAGTAGAGCTTGAAGTTGGAAAGTGAGATCCCCCCTGCTTTATTCTTCCTTCTCAGGATTGCTTTGGCTATTCAGGGTCTTTTGTGGTTCCATATGAATTTTGTTTTTTTTTTTTTTTTGGTTCCACATGTATTTTAGAACTATTTGTTCCAGTCTGTTGAAGAATGCTGTTGGTATTTTGATAGGGATTGCACTGAATCTATAGATTGCTTTAGGCAGGATGGCCATCTTGACAATATTAATTCTTCCTAGCCAAGAGCATGGGAAGAATTTCGATTTATTGGTGTCTTCTTTAATTTCTCTTAAAATTGTCTTATAGTTTTCAGGGTATAGGTCTTTCACTTCCTTAGTTAGGTTTATTCCTAGGTATTTTATTCTTTTTGATGCAATTGTGAATGGAATTGTTTTCCTGATTTCTCTTTCTGATAGTTCATCATTACCGTATAAGAAAGCAACAGATTTCTGTGTATTAATTTTTTACCCTGCAACTTTGGTGAATTCAGATACTAGTTCTGTTAGTTCTGGAGTGGATTCTTTAGTGTTTTATATGTACAATGCCATGTCATCTGCAAATAGTGACAGTTTGACTTCTTCTTTACCAATCTGGATGTCTTGTATTTCTTTGTTTTGTCTGATTGCTGTGGCTAGAACTTCCAGTACTATGTTGAATAACAGTGGGGAGAGTGGGTATCCCTGTCTTGTTCCCCATCTTAGGTGAAAAGATTTCAGCTTCTTGCTGCTAAGTATGATGTTGGCTGTAGGGTCGTCATATATGGCCTTTCTATGTTGATGTACTTGCCCTCTATACCCAGTTTATTGAGTTTTTATCATGAATGGATGTTGAATTTTGTAGAATGCTTTTTTTAAATTTTGGCATCATTAATCTACAGTTACATGAAGAACATTATGTTTACTAGGTTCCCCCCTTCACCAAGTTCCCCCCACATACCCCTTCACAGTCACTATCCTTCTGTGTAGTAAGATGCTGTAAAATCACTACTTGTCTTCTCTGTGTTGCACAGCCCTCCCCGTATCCCCCACACACTATACATGCTAATCATAATGCCCTCTTTATTTTTCCCCACCCTTATCCCTCCCTTCCCTCCCATACTCCCCAGTCCCTTTCCCTTTGGTAACTATTAGTCCATTCTTGGGTTCTGTGAACCTGCTGCTGTTTTGTTCCTTCAGTTTTCCTTTGTTCTTATAATCTACATATGAGTGAAATCATTTGGTACTTGTCTTTCTCTGCCTGGCTTATTTCAGGCATAATACCCTCTAGCTCCATCCATGTTGTTGTGAATGGTAGGATCTGTTTTTCTCTTATGGCTGAGTAATATTCCATTGTGTATATGTACCACATCTTCTTTATCCATTCATCTACCGATGGACATTTAGGTTGCTTCCATATCTTGGCTATTGTAAATAGTGCAGTGATAAACATAGGGGTGCATCTGTCTTTTTCAAACTGGAGTGCTTCATTCTTAGGGTAAATTCCTAGAAGTGGAATCCCTGGGTCAAATGGTATTTCTATTTTGAGCATTCTGAGTAACCTCCATACTGCTTTCCACAATGGTTGAACTAATTTACATTCCCACCAGCAGTGTAGGAGGGTTCCCCTTTCCCCAGAATCTTGCCAACATTTTTTGTTGTTTGTCTTTTCGAAGATGGCTATCCTTACTGGTGTGAGGTGATATCTCATTGTGGTTTTAATTTGCATTTCTCTGATGAATAGCGATGTGGAGCATCTTTTCATGTGCCTGTTGGCCATCTGAATTTCTTCTTTACAGAACTGTTTATTCAGCTCCTCTGCCCATTTTTTAATTGGGTTATTTGCTTTTTGTTTGTTGAGGTGTGTGAGCTCTTGATATATTTTGGATGTCAACCCTTTATCGGATCTGTCATTTATGAATATGTTCTCCCATACTGTAGGATACCTTTTTGTTCTGTTGATGGTGTCGTTTGCTGTACAGAAGCTTTTTAGATTGATATAGTCCCACTTGTTCATTTTTGCCTTTGTTTCCCTTGCCCAGGGAGATATGTTCATGAAGAAGTCACTCATGTTTATGTTCATGAGATTTTTGCCTATGTTTTTTCTAAGAGTTTAATGGTTTCATGACTTACATTCAGGTCTTTGATCCATTTGGAGTTTACTTTTGTGTATGGGGTTAGACAGTGATCCAGTTTCATTCTCTTACATGTAGCTGTCCAGTTTTGCCAGCACCATCTGTTGAAGAGACTGTCATTTCCCCATTGTATGCCCATGACTCCTTTATTGTATATTAATTGGCCATATATGTTTGGGTTAATGTCTGGAGTCTCTATTCTGTTCCACTGGTCTGTGGGTCTGTTCTTGTGCCAGTACCAAATTGTCTTGACTACTGTGGATTTGTAGTAGAGCTTGAAGTTGGGGAGTGAAATCCCCCCTGCTTTATTCTTCCTTCTCAGGATTGCTTTGGCTATTCGGAGTCTTTGGTGTTTCCATATGAATTGTAGAACTATTTGTTCCAGTTCGTTGAAGTATGCTGTGCATATTTTGAAGGGATTGCATTGAATCTGTAGATTGTTTTAGGCAGGATGACCATTTTGGCAATATTAATTCTTCCTAGCCAAGAGCATGGGATGAGTTTCCATTTGTTAGTGTCCTATTTAATTTCTCTTAAGAGTGTCTTGTATTTTCAGGTATAGGTCTTTTACTTCCTTGGTTAGGTTTATTCCTAGGTATGTTATTCTTTTTGATGCTATTGTGAATGGAATTGTTTTTGTGATTTCTCTTTCTGCTAGTTCATCATTAGTGTATTTTTGGAGTGGAGTCTTTAGGGTTTTTTATGTAAAATATTATGTCATCTGCAAACAGAGGCAGTTTGACTTCTTCCTTACCAATCTGGATGCCTTGTATTTCTTTATTTTGTCTCATTGCCATGGCTGGGACTTCCAGTACTATGTTGTATAACAGTAGGGAGAGTGGGTATCCCTGCCTTGTTCCTTAACTTAGGTGTGACGCTTTCAGCCTCTCACTGTTCAGTAAGACGTTAGCTGTGGGCTTGTCGTATATGGCCTTTATTATGTTGAGCTCCTTGCCCTCTATACCCTTTTGACAGTTGTTATCATGAATGGATGTTGAATTTTGTTGAATGCTTTTACAGTACCTATGGAGATGATCATGTGGTGTTTATCCTTTTTATGTGGTGGATGATGTTGATGGATTTTCAAATGTTGTACCATCCTTTCTTCCCTGTGATTAATCCCACTTTTTCATGGTGTATAATCCTCTTTATGTATTTTTGAATTCAGTTTGCTAATGTTTTGTTGAGTATTTTTGCATCTATGTTCATCAGGGATATTGGTCTGTAATTTTCTTTTCTTGTGGGGTCTTTGCCTGATTTTGGTATTAGAGTGATGCTGGCTTCATAGAATGAGTCTGGAAGTATTCTCTCTTCTATTTTTTGGAAAACTTTAAGGACAATGGGTATTATGTTTTCTCTATATGTCTGATAAAACTCAGTGGTGAATCCATCTGGCCTGGGGTTTTTGTTTTTGGGTAGTTTTTTGAATATTGATTCAATATCGTTGCTGGTAATTGGTCTGTTTAGATTTTCTGTTTCTTCCTTGGTCGGTCTTGGAAGGTTGTATTTTTTTGGAATGTGTCCATTTCTTCTAGGTTAGCCACCTTGTTAGCATATAGATTTTCATAGTATTATCTAATAATTCTTTGTATTTCTGTGGGGTCTATCAAGAATTTTCCTTTTTCATTTCTGATTCTGTTTATGTGTGTATATTCTCTTTTTTCATTCAATAAGTCTGGCTAGGGGCTTGCCTATTTTGTTTATTTTCTCAAAGAACCAGCTCTTGGTTTCACTGATTTTTTCTAGTGTTTTATTCTTCTCAATTTTATTTATTTCTTCTCAGATCTTTATTATGTCCTTCCTTCTGCTGACTTAGGGCCTCATTTTTTCTTCTTTTTCCAGTTTCAATAATTCTGACTTTTGAGACTATTCATTTGGGATTGTTCTTCCTTCTTTAAATAGGCCTGGATTGCTATATACTTTCCTCATAAAACTGCCTTCGCTGTGTCCCACAGAAGTTGCAGTGTTGTGCTGTTGTTTTCATTTTTATTCATAAATTGTTTGATCTTTTTTAAATTTAGTCACTGATCCATTGATTATTTAGGAGCATGTTGTGAAGCTTCCGTGTATTTGTTTACCTTTTGGTTTTCTTTGTACAATTTATTTCTACTGTTATACCTTTGTGATCTGAGAATTTGGTTGGGTGCATTTTAATCTTTTTGAATTTGCTGAGGCTCTTTTGGTGGTCTAGTATGTTTTCTATTCTGGAAGATGTTCCATGTGCACTTGAGAAGAATGTGTATCCTGCTGCTTTTGGGTGTAGAGTTCTGTAGATGTCTGTTAGGTCCATCTGTTCTATCGTGTTGTTCAGTGCCTCTCTGTCCTTACTTATTTTCTGTCTGGTTGATCTGTCCTTTGGAGTGTGTGATGTGTTGAAGTCTCATAAGATGAATACATTGAATTCTATTTCCTCCTTTAATTCTGTATTTGTTTCACATATGTCAGTGCTTCTGTGTTGTGTGCACAGATATTTATAATAGTTATATCCTCTTTTTGGACTGACCCCTTTATCATTAGGTAATGTCCTTCTTTGTCTCTTGTTACTGTCTTTATTTTGAAGTCTATTTTGTGTGATATAAGTACTGCAACACCTGCTTTTTTATCCCTATTGTTTTCATGGAATATCTTTTTCCTTCCCTTCACTTTTAGTCTGTGCATGTCTTTGGATTTGAAGTGAGTGCCTTGGAAGCAGCATAAATATGGGTCTTGTGTTTTTTTAATCCATTCTACTACTCTGTGTCTCTTGATTTGTGCCTTCAGTCCATTAACATTTAGGGTGATTGATTATCTATAAATAGGTACTTTTTGCTATGACTGTCTTTGGATTTCTGGTTACCAAAGGTTCATGGGCAGCTTCCTTAATATCTAGTCATCTAACTTAACTCACTTATGCATTATCAACACAGTCTGATGAGTCTTTATTTCTCTCCCTTCTTTTTCTTCCTCCTCCTTTCTTTATATGTTAGCTTTTTTATTTTGTACTATTTGTCTTTCCCTTGACTGATTTTGTGGATAGTTGATTTTATTTTGCATTTAATTAGTATATGGTAGGTCTAGTTTCTTTGCTGTGGTTTTATTTTTTCTGTGGTAACAGCTATTTAGCCTTAGGCATACTTCTATCTAGAGCAGTCCCTTTAAAATACATTGTAGAGATGTCTGTGGGAGGTAAATTCCCTCAAATTTTGCTTATCTGGGAATTATTTAATTCCTCCTTAAAATTTAAGTAATTGTCCTGGATACAGTATCCTTGGTTCAAGGCCCTTCTGTTTCATTGCATTAAATATATCAGGCCATTCTCTTCTATCCTGTAAGGTTTCTGTTGAGAAGTCTGAAGATAGCCTGATGGGTTTTCCTTTGTTGGTGATCTTTTTTTCTCTCTCAGGCTTCTTTTAATACCCTGTCCTTGTCTTTGATCTTTGCCATTTTAATTATTATATATCTTGGTGTTGTCTTCCTTGGGTCCCTTGTGTTGGAAGATCTGTGGACTTCCACGGTCTGGGAGACTATTTACTTCCCCAGATTGGGGAAGTTTTCAGCAATTGTTTTTTCAAAGACACTTTCTATCCCCTTTTCTCTCTCTTCTTCTGGTACCCTACAATGTGAATATTATTCCGTTTGGATTGGTCATACAGTTCTCTTAATATTCTTTCATTCCTAGAGATCCTTTTCTCTCTGTGCCTCAGCTTCTCTGTTTTCCTGTACTCTGATTTCTATTCCATTAATATTCTCTTCTACCTCATCTAGTCTGCTCTTAAATCCTTCCTTCATTTGTTTCATTTCTGTTATCTCCCTCCTGAATTCAACCCTTTGCTCTTGCATATTTCTCTGAAGCTCCATCAGCATTGTTATGATTTTATTTTGAATTCTTTTTCAGGAAGATTGGTGATTTCAGTCTCACCAAGCCCTCTGTCTGGGTTTTGAGGGATTTTGAACTGAACAAGGTTCTTCTTCCTTTTCATGGCAATGGGATTTGTCACCTGTGAGTGGGTTGTGTGTCAGCTGGGAGAACAAAGTCCCTTCCTGCTTGCCAGTTACCTTGCCCATCTCTGTTATCTTTGTTGGTCAACCAAGCACAGGGAGCAGCCTCTGGATCTGGGCAAGTTAGCTGCACACAGGGAGAAGCCTCTGTGTTTAGCTGTATGGTTGCTGTAGGCTGGGCTGCTCTCTGGTTATTCTACCACAATGGCAGGTCAGTCAGTTTGCTTGCAGTGTTTGTGGGGAGGCGGGGAAGGAATGGCAGGCTGCTTATTGCTGTGAGGGTGTTTGGAGCTGCATTGCCACCCAGGGGTTAGGGCGGCTAAAGTTCCTTAAAGTTCCCAGCCTGCTGGGCTGAGTGTGCCATGACAATTTTGTCCACCTGCTAATCCCTTGTCCCTTTAAGACTATTAATGCACCTGCTTTTCTGTTGTCCCAGGGCAGATGGCTGTGGGAACCTGTATGCAGTCTTTATCTCAGATTTTGCTTTTTCACTCCTCTAGTATCCAGTGCCCCATGTAATGTGCATCTGTGCTCCTGTGACAGATTACTAGAGCTGGTTGTTTAGCAGTCCTGTGCTTCCACTTCCTCCTCACTCTGACTCCTTGCTTCCTACTGGTGAGCTGAGGTTGGGGGAGTGCTTGGGTCCACTGGGTCATGGCTTTGTATTATACCCTTTTCTGTGATATGTTGGGTTCTCACAGATGTAGCCTGGCTCATGTACTGTATCTTCTGGTCACTCTTTTAGGAATAGTTGTGTTTGCTTTATTTTCAAAATGATTATGGATTTGGGAGGGGATTTCTGTCACCCTTCTCATTCTGCCATCTTGAGAGTACCCTAGAGATCGTGTTTTCTTTGGGTAAATTCCTAGGAGTAGAATTCCCAGATCAAATGGTATTTCTATTTTTAGTTTTTTGAGGAACCACCCTATTGCTTTCCACAATGGTTGAACTAGCTTACATTCCCACCAGCAGTGTAGGAGGGTGCCCCTTCCTCCACATCCTCACCAGCATTGGTTTTTCCTAGTCTTTTCAATGTTGGCCATCCTAACTCATTGAGAGGTGATATCTCATTGTGGTTCTAATTTGCATTTCCCTGATAGTTAGTGATGTAGAGCATCTTTTCATGTGCCTGTTGGCCATCTGAATTTCTTGTTTGCAGAATTGTATATTCATATCATCCACCCATTTCTTATTTGGGTAATTTGCTTTTTGGGCATTGAGGCATGTGAGCTCTTTATATATTTTAGATGTTAACCCCTTGTCGAATATGTCATTTACAAATACATTCTCCCATACTGTAGGATGCCTTTTTGTACTACTAATGGTGTCCTTTGCTGTACAGAAGCTTTTTAGTTTGATATGTACATTTTGTTTCTGAGGTAAAGCATGGTCCATTTCAAATTTATCTTATATTTTGTGATGGGTTTTAAATAACTGTTGTTTCATATTGTTGGTTTGTTTTGTTTTCCATATGGTATGGGGTACTGACGAAGGGTTATGACAGGGAGAATACATATATACATATACACACACCCTCACACAAACAAAAATAGAAAATAAAGTAGGAAAAGCATCTTTGAAATATTTTAAAGTAGTTTTTCCTATTTCAATCTAAATCTGTGCGTGAGCAGATTCAACAAATCATCTGTTTTATGCCAAAAATTTATTCTTACATTCCCAGTATTGCCTTTCTAAAATTAATTTTTGTTAGTGATATCTAATTGTTTTCAGAATGATTAAAACTGTGTCTTTATAAGGTATTTGGGTGTAATCCATAAATACAAGGCAACAACAGGATATGTGGGCTCATGTAAAACTCAGATTTCAATTTTAAACAATAGTTTATTTTCTAAAAGAATTTATGCATATCTGCATAATTGACACAGTACTAATAAATAATGCCATTTATCTTTGTGTACCTATTATTTTTAAAAGGAGAACTAGAAGTGCTAGAACCTGGGTGGTGGTGTTCCTCTTGAGCCCCAGACATCTAATACTTTCTAATGAAGAAAATTACTTGTTGCTTCTCTTACCTCCCAATTTCCTAGATTTAGTTGACCAAACTTCTGGCTAAGGCTGCTGTTCTTTTTCTTTTTCACTGCTCCACTTGTGTTTTTCTTGAAGCTGAGATCTGTAGCAGGATAAACTTTGTACTTGTTGAAGTAGTCATTAATTCAATTAAACAAAATTATCATCTTAAATGTCCTCAATGCAAGAAAAAAGAATTTTGTAACTATCTATGGTGATTGATGTTAATTAGATTTATTGGGGTGATCATTTCACAAAATATATAAATATCAAATCATTATGTTGTACACCTGAAACTAGTATAATGTTATCTGTCAATTATACATCAATTTAAAAAATTTAAAGTATTAAAAAAAGGCCTGGATCTCAATACTCTCTGTCACCAAGTAATTTTTATTAATACTTTTTGTTTCCCTGGAGCTACCTTTTAAAGTGGCTGATGTCCCTCACCCTGGACAGGTTTGGGAAACTGCTGGATACACACTGGATGTTGGAAAGAGAGAGAGGATGATGTCCAGAATTGGCTGACCTGTGTGAGATGGTCATGGAATATCCAATCACTGAAGAGGTGCCAGTAAAAAAAGATTCCACATAACAAAACACCTTCCTTATCTTCCACAGCAAACTTCCCTCCTTCCTCAGTGCTGAAAATGGATCTAGAGCAGACTGACTGCCCTCAGGTGCGTGGTTAAGAGCTCAGTGTGTACATTAACGGGTGGGAATATGGGTATTTAGAATTTAAAGAAAGTTTCAACAATCCCTTTTCTGATCATTTGCTTAACAACAAATGACTGGCAAAAATCTCTGGGTATACACTTAAGCACACACTGGCTGAGAGGGTGAGAGAGAGGAATTAGTGGGGAGGAGACAGAGGGAGAAGCCACCTGTTTCATTGAATCTAGCCATATTCAGAACACTGTACGACTATTTTTCTTAGCCCTTACTCTGTCCAAAGAACCAGGCTTCAGGTTGTCTGCTGAAGAGTTTAGTACTTAACCACATTTAATCAACCAATCAATGAATTTTTATGGAGTGCTCACTAAATGCAAGGGGTTTTTCATATGACTTCTGGGTTGAATATTAAATTTCTGTATTTAAGCTTTCTTCTTCTATCTTGCATTTATTATTCAAAACTTTATCCTCTTCATATTACTTATACTTTGAGTTATACCTACTACAAATTTTCTTGTTCCTAATATTAGTCTTTTCCTTTTTCATTCTGTAAAGGCTTTGTCAGGAAGCAAAGTAGAATTTGGAATCCTAGAGGTCTAATTCAAAGTTATTATTATAATTGTTATGTTATTATTATTTTTACTATATTTTCTTGAGCTGATGCTATCTGCCAGATACTTTATTCAAAAAATGCTCTTAATATATTAGCTCTATAAGCTGCATAAGAAAAAAATCAAGGCAGAGTTATTGTAATTTTACAAAGAAGAGTTACTGTTATTTTACCATCTATCTGTCACATAAATATTATTTCTCTGGATCTTCATTTGTTCATCAACTTATTAAACAAATAGTTTGTGTGTACATTTTAAGCCATGCAGTGTGTTAAGCAGTGTTTAGCCTCATGATCTTTTTCTTAATAAGGACAACAAATAAGGAAACCAAACCAAACAAAACGGTAATAGGTAATAAATGCAGTGGGAGAGATATTCTTGGCACCTCATTGAATAAAGATAGAAGTCTCAGGAGGATGTTTTAGGGAAGATAATACACATTCCTTTTTAAAAGAGGAGTTAACCAGATAGACAAGGGAAGTATGGCCATGGCCATGGGGGAGTATCCCAGGTGAGTAGAAAAGAATGTGAAAGGCCTCAGAGTCATTGAAACACAGGATATTCTCAGAAAACTCAAAGAAAGTCAATGAAAGGAAGGCTGGGAAGGAACAGAAAGTACCGCATCTTGAGGGCTGTCTGACAGAAGAGTTGTTTTTCCTCCAGCTTTATTGAGGTATAATTGATGAAAAACATTGTGTAATTTTAAGGTGTAAAACGTGATGATTTGCTATATATATATATATATTATGAAATGATCACAGTAAAGTTAGTTAATGATTTTCTGAAGTCATACAGCCCTGGTTCAACATATTGTTAGTTTTCATTTGTTCTTTTTGTGCCTCAGATTTGTATATATATAATTGAGATAATTATAGTAGTTTGCTTATAAAGTTTTTTAAGGATTAAATCAATTCATAATTGCAGGGTTTTTTACAATAGCCTCTATCAAAGCTTTTTGAAATAGCAACTCTCACAGCACTATTTACAATAGCCAAGAAATGGAAGTAACCTAAGTGTCCCTCAGTAGATGAATGGATAAAGAAGATGTGGTACACATACACAATGGAATATTATTCAGCCATAAAACAAAACAAATCCTACCATTGCAACAACATGGATGGAGCTAGAGGGTATTATGCTCAGTGAAATAAGCCAGGCAGAGAAAGTACCAAATGATTTCACTTATTTGTGGAGTATAAGAACAAAGAAAAAACTGAAGGAACAAAGCAACAGCAGAAACACAGAACCCAAGAATGGACTAAAGGGAAAGGGACTGGGTAGGATGGGTGGGAAGGGAGTGATAAGGGGGGTAAGAAAGGGGGAATTGTGAATAGCATGTATAATGTGGGGGGCACAGGGAGAGCTGTGCAACACTGAGAAGACAAGTAGTGATTCTACAGCATCTTACTATGCTGATAGACAGTGACTGCAATGGGGTTTGTGGGGGGGACTTGGTGATGGGGGGAGTCTAGTAAACATAATGTTCCTCATGTAATTGTCAATTAATGATACCAAAAATATAGCAACTCTGTGAGTGTTTCCTGCCATTATGCTCTGCTGGAGAGACTAATGGGATAGGGATATGTTTAGATTTTTACTTAACAGGATCTCTGTGGGATAACTGAGAAGAAAGGACACTGGGATGCATAATTGCCCCAGACCAGTATACCATGAGTTAGACTGCATACATGTTGAAGGCACCAATGAAGATGGGAGGTCTGTGTGCGGGGAAGTGGGAGTGGGTGTAGTTTGGGACCAACTCAGGACTTCATTATATGAAGAAGGAAAATATGTTCTGAAAAAGTGGTTGTACTACAGAAGTAGGCAAAAGGAGTAGGAACAGGTTTTTCACATGAGCACCTTGACTATAGTTGCCTAAGGTACTTTTAGTTGCCTAATGGAGATGCTAGTAAGTAGTTGAGGATATATATCCGGACTTCAAGAGCTAAGTCTAAGTAAGACATTAGATTTGGAAGAGGATCACCATGAGAGAAAAAAATTAAAGAAACTTTTTTTCAAGTATAGTTCATAGAAAAATGTATGAATCCTAAGTGCACAGGTTAGTGAATTTTCACAGATGAAACTTATCACTATATATTTTTAAATAAAGTATCATTGATATACAATCATATGCTCAGGTTTCACATGAGCAACGTTATGGTTACTACATTCCTACTTATTATCAAGTCCCCACCACATACTCCATTACAGTCACTGTCCATCAGCATAGTAAGATGCTATCAAGTCACTACTTGTCTTCTATGTGCTATACTGCCTTCCCCATGCCTCCCTTTATTATGTGTACTAATCATAATACCCCTTAATCCCCTTATCCCTCCCTTCCCACCCACCCTCCCCAGTCCCTTCCCCTTTGGTAACCGTCCATTAGTCCATTCTTGGGCTCTGCACTTATCACTATATTTTAATCTGCAGATAACTCAATTGAATTATCTGAATTGAGTTGTCTGCATTGAATGAAACATATTCTAGTCTGAGAGCACTGTTTTAGTAAAGAAACACAGACCATAACCCAAATGAACTTCAGAATAATTAGTGTTTGTTACTGGTTGTTTATCAAACATTGGCAAATATATGTATTTTAGAGAAACCCTTATTAAAATGTCATTTTCTTTCCCTTACACTTCCATTTAACTATATACAATTTATAAAATAAGCTTATCTCTTCCAAACCCTTCAGTAGAACCCCAAAATTCTCTAGTTTTTAAAAAGCTCTTCCAAAATATTTATTGTTATTTAATATCCCACAAAGCTCAAATAACTAGACTGAGTTCCCAGACCATTTCAGAAAATGTATATAAGCAAAAACACTAATGAAGACAATCAAAACCTCCTTTTATAGGATGAGAGAACAATATTTGTTTTTCAAATACTCATGCATTTACAAAGTTTTGAGAAGGAAGCTCTGCATCAGGAAAAGAAAGACATTGCAGCAGAAAAGATAAGCAAGTTGCACATGGAGAGGAGTCACTGAAAGCAAGGGAGAGAAGAATTTCAGGGAAGTGGAGGTGGCCATCAATATAGTTGGTTTCAGAGGTGATGTAAGATGATCTAAAAAAGTTTCGATTAGATTCGATGAATTGGAAGTTTAATTGGATTTTTTTCTCTTTTATTTTCTGTTTTACTAGCGGAGTGACCAGAAAAGAAGCTATATTCCAGTGGCTTGGGAAATGCATGGGGATTAAGAAGAAGTGGTAGAGAATTTAGATAACTTTTGAAGAGAAACTAATGTATGAGGGCCATGAAAGGCATAATAAGACTTCTGGTGATGATAGTGGCAGGGTAGGGGAGATGAAAACAGATGGAGAGTTGCTTTTGAAGATTTGAATGGTTTAAATGAATATTTTCTTAAATGCTGAGGGGAAGAATAAGTAGATGGGGAGAATATAATAATAAATGAATTAGATAAAACGAGGTGCTTGAGGAAATGAAAACGTGGACTCCAGAACACTGACGAAAGGATTATCACAGTCAAGAGGAAGACTACTCCCTTCCGTGAGACAGGAAGGTAAGTGGGTGCGAGTGAAGACGCATTAGGGAGACACACTAATGAGAGTAGTCAGTGAGCTGAGCAACGCCTTCAGGCGGTTCTTACTAGAAAGCCATCTGCTTGAATCAGGTTATGTTGCTTACATGAGAAATAATTGAGGACCACTCAGTAACCCTTTCTTAATCCGTCATAAAATAGCTATTGGTAGGGGGATAGTTTATGAATTGATTAGAGTGAATAAGCCTTGCTGACTTTTAGAAGTGGATGCTGTATTAAGATTTAGGTTTATTAGAATTATTTTTCTCTTTTACCCGGATGGCTAGAACATTAAGCAAACCAGTGACCTACTCTCTTTTTCTTCTGCCTCTTCTTGCTGCTCAGCCAAAATGTATAAAGTAGGGAGGCTTGAGTTTGGGCAGCTGCCATATTGTTACCAGAGATGTGTCCTTGATCTGATTGCAAGAAGGAATTTAAGAATGGACACAGAAGAGTCTTTGAGCATTAACAGTTTATTTGGAAAATGAAGTTCAGAAAAACACAAGAGTACATACGCAAGGGTTGGGGCCCTGGCCAACCCAGAGGGTTTGTACAGAGCAAACAATAGGGAGACCATTTTTATACAAAAGGAAATAAATATTCATTAAGTGGGATTAGTTTTCAAAGGGAACAGGTGGAGTCTTCTGGGAGTTTGGGCTTATACCCCCCTCAAGTCGGGCAGCGTAGGTTTTTTGACTATATTAGGTTCTCCTTGGAACTGTCATAGTGTGGGGGAGGTGTAAGGCTTACTGTGTTAGTGTATAATGTATTTGGAGGTGAAGTCAGGGTCAACTTCATATTGGAGCTAGCCAGAGTTGGCCTGTTGTCTACACCCTCACTCGCCCTGCCTCGGGAACCACTTGTACAGCTTGTGTAGAATGTAAACAAGCATCCCACTGACGTTCCGATCCCTCTCCCTGCTGATATCTAGCTATTCACATACTGCAACAATATAATCTATATTCATGCTTACCTGCTCTCTCCTGGTAGCTTCCTCTGGCTAACAACTGTTGCCAAGACCTGGTGAAAATATCTCTTCTTCAGAGATCTTCCAACCCCTCATCTGAATCATGACTGGTATTATATTTATGTATCTCAAAATAGCCCACTTTTTGTGTCAAACAATTGTCAGTATTCATGATTGCATGTATTTGATACCATTACTGTTTCAGTGTTGCTTTCCCGTAGGACAGTAAGCTTTGGGAATGTAGGTATAGAATATATTTTATTTAAGAATGTGCATTTAAATGACAGCATAGAATCAGTCACATTTTAAGCTTTAAGTAAAAATTATGTTGAATAATTTAAAGAAAGATTAAAACAGAACATGGTCTTCTTTGATGCAAAGCTATTTAAGCCTAACTACTTTAGAAAAAAATGGAGCATTTTTGATGTGGCCTGTTTTAGTTTACCATATCTCACTGTCAGAGATTCAAGTTGAAAAAGTCTTATTATAACTTTAAGTTCCCATTGTTCCTTTTACATCTATCTATTTAGAGTACATAAGCCCCAGTCCCCCCAAAAAATCCCCACCCCGCCTCAAGGGAAGATAGAACTGTAATCCACAGCAGGATTAACATAATCTTGATTCTTCTGTAATTCTACCAAATAAACACTATGATAATCACTATAATTTATAAACCAGTTGGGGGAGGGGCCATGGATCATAAATGATCAGGCTGACATAATATGGAAAACACATCCCTGAACTTTAAGAGGACATGTCAATGATTAGAAATTTTTAGTGACTTTGATAAATTCCTAGGTTTTCTTCTATTTAATTGGACACTCTCATAATTTCCCAATGCCATTTTATTTCCTTTTTGAACTCCCACTTGATTTATTGCTTATTTAAAAACAATGTGTAGGGGAGCAAAATTTGCCCCTGCTAAATGTGTCTCTTTGGCATGTGCATTATTTTAGGTTGATTATTTTTAGATTACAGAATAGATTCAAGAAGCTTTTCTTTATTGCCTCTAAGTGCCTTAAGAAATGTAGACAGAGGATCTGCTCCAGGAAGGGAGTTACCCCCATAGATGATGTGCCAGGGGTGGGGGACAGAGAGACAAGTAGGGGGCTTGTTGGATCAGGGTTCTCTCACTGTCCCATTGCTGTGTTGAGGCCCAGGAAACATCTGCTTACCGAACATTTACTTTTTCCCTTTTTTCTGTGAATTGCCTGCCTTCTCTTAGAAGATCCAGACCCCATTCTCCTTAGTCCACAAAGACATACATACCTCATTTTGCCTGACTGCTTTTGGAATCTCTCCTGTTTATGTGAATTCCCCATATGTATGTAATTAAATCTGATTTTCTCCTGTTAATCTGGCTCCTGTCAGTTTAATTCTTAAGACCAGCCAGAAGAACCCTGAAGGGTAGAGGAAAATATTTCCTCCCCTAAAAATGCAAGCATGTGATTACAGACAGCCTAATGAACTGAAAACCAGACCAAATAGGAAAAGATAGTGAGAAACAGGTCAAAAATAATTTTTGATGTCTAACACATCATTAGTCAGTTGGCACATAAGCAAGTGACTATTTTCTTAGTTAATTCAAGAGAATTGGACTGAAGAAGAAAAAAATACTCTGTATTTAAAATTTTCAGATTAGTTTAAGTGAACCTCAAACATTACAAGTAACTTGGTTCAGAGTCACAAACTGTGAGAATTAAGCCCAAAATTAAGTCTTATAACAAAATGATATTGTGTATTTTTTAAAGCCCTTCCCCTTTATGAGTAAGGACTAATTCAGAAGCCAAGGCAAGACTTAGTTATATAAAACATAAAAATGATTTCAAACATACAACAATTGTTTCAGATCTCTGAGTTTCCTTTTGGTTAAAAGCAGCTTCTGAAATCTTAATTTTTCCATACATGCTCCAAAACCCATACAGATCAACAAGGCAAGAAAATAAAACCATACAAAACTTATGTCAGTAGCATAACTAGAAGTGAAAAAATACTATAACTTGTGTTTACGTGTAGTGGGAAAATTCCAGAAACCAACAAGATTGGCTTTGGAGCTCAAGCTGAAGAGGAGACTGAAAATGAAAGCAAGCAGCAGGATAATCCTGGGGCCAGAACACAGATAAATTTCCCTGAGCAAATGAGGTCTCACTGTGAGTGGGAAAATACTGAATAGGCATAAGACAAGGAGGATCAGAATACTGGCTACTGAGAATCTGAAGGAAGGGACCTTGTCAGTCCCCCCCTGCCTCTGATCCACAGTTAAGGGAGGAGACGCGATGAGATATCGAAGACCTGAAAGGGCCAGCCAGGGAGCTCAAGGCGGAACAGCTCAAGAGCCATGCCGAAAAGGCACTCCTCATATTTAGTGAGCAAATGAACTTAAAAATCTCAAGAATTCTGAGTAGGGGGTTCAACACATGATCAACACACAATCATTATCTGACCCTGAGTCCAGCCCTAGGGCGTGACGCTCCTCAAGGACAGTGACACCATGTAAGGGCAGTCTGGAGTTGTAGGAACTGTTTTGTCTTTACTCAGTCTGTTACTGATCATGTATCAGGAGTTGTAGGAGAAACAATCAGGTCATATGCATTTGTCCATCTGATTCCTATATTACTTGATTTATGTATTAATCCCATTAATCCCACATTCCCCCTTTTCTTTTAAGTAGTAGATATAATGAAGAATATAGCAAATGTAAGATAAATTTTAGCCAAAATAAGCAGGCGAAGAGAGGCAACAAAGGGCCAGGTAGTTTATTTGAATGCCACTCCTGGGTGATGTTCCATGGTCTGGGTACTACAGGCCAGGGAAGTCACACATGGTCAGGGAGGTGGGGGTTTATAAGGGATTAGGAGGGGGAGGAGTGGGCAAACTATCCTAGGGGGCGTGGAGAGGTATGATTGGCTAAAGGTGACACAATAGACAACTAGAAACTTTTTTCCTTCCAAGAGGGAGGAGGCTGACATCCGGGTCTTAGTTGACACATCAGAAGGATGGAATTCAGGAAGAGCTGTCCCTTTTCCATATAAGGCACGGACCTTGGGGTCTGGTCTGTTCTCCCCCTATGGCATCTCTCTGTTCTGTTTGCATGTCCTTGTTTTTCCTTCCTCCAGCCTAACAGCAAATAGTTTCTAACAGAAGGAGTTTAACATAGTTTATTTCTCCAAATTCTGCAGCATGAAATAAAAGTCTGCTTCTTTAATTTACATGATGTGAAATAAAGACAGAGAATAGATTTAGTGCCAACAGAATATAATTGCAGGTGATCAGGTCTATGCCTATAGATGGAGGTTTGACCTGAGCTGGGCAAGGGCAGCAGAGAATTCCTCATGTAAATGTGGGGACCAGGTTCTAAGCCTCACCTCAGTGGACCCCTTCTTGCCTGTTGGCCCCCTGTGACTGTTCCTGTCTTAGGTTGTTCCTCCCATGAGGAATCTTACCCATCTCTCGCTAACCAGCCATCCTCTGGGGCCATACAGGGTGATAACATGCAGAAAAAGAGGCATTTGAAGTAGGTTGATGCTTTTTCTCATATTCTTATGTCGAGCCATAATCATAAAAATCACAAAATACACTGATTCACTGCATGGACTTTCATGGGGGGTAATGTAGACAGTGAAAAATCACTTCTTAGACATTACTTCTTGAAAAGTCGCATAAGCATGTATTGGCTTCAATAAGCTAGTGATCAAATGATATACCCACATTACCAGAACAGGAAGACAAATACATAATAGAAGTAAACCTGTAAGTATTGGCCAGATCCAATGAACCCAAGAGAACCAACTTGATAATCCAGGCATTTGTGAAAACTTATCAATAACATGATGAATATTATCTGATTGATTTTGGATAGTTTGAGAAAAATTAGACAAATAAAAACAACACATTCCTGGAAACTGTTCACATCCCATATGTTCTTTTAACAATAATCTATAGTAGCGCGATTCTGAAGTACCGCAACTTGTACTTCTCCCAGTTGTTGGTTGAGTTCAGATAATATAGAAGCAGTCAAGTTTGTAGTCTTACTATATGCACAGGCCAACTTAGATATTTCATTTTGCATCCCAGTAGCAAGTCCTGGGACTGGCAAAAGGAATGCAGCAGCAACTGCAACAACAGCAGGATTTAACAACTTCAAGTTGTCATCACAGCCAGATGGGCTCGAGATTTATGTGTATATCCAGGATGATCTATGAGAGCAGGAAGAATACATTCTATGCCACAAACACCTTGATAATGTGAAGAGAGGGCTTAGGGTGTGGACTTGTACCACCTGCCCTGCCCCTAAGGTGGACTCGGTTGTCTGTTTGCTAGGGCTGTTTGCAGTGAAGTCACGGGTTATGCTGAGACACCCTTCTTTATTTGCGGAACACAAACATTCCAGGCCAAGTTGCTCCTGGCCTTTTGAGCTTTAACTGATCTCACTGAAGAGTGATTCTAGAGCTTAATGTTAAACACAGAGTTTTGGTAGGGGGTTTCCTTGCATGTAGTTACATTGCTCTGACTGCAAATATCCTGCCTTGCTTTTTCCGGAGGCCCTCACCCTACTCTGTCTAAGCTCAAGGTCCCTATCTCATTCCCCCCTCTACAGATGGAGACCCTAGCTGCTGCTAGAGAAAGGGGGTGATGACCGCTCTGGCAGCTTCATGATGAGAGGGGGCGCAGTTAGGTCTCCATCACTGGTCAGTTGAGAGGGCCGTGGAAGATTAGCGCTTCTATTCCAGGTTCCATTTCTATTACTATTTGCAGTTTTGTGGCTTCTAGGCAAAATAGGACAAATCATGTTATTAGGTTAAGTAGCAACATCTGGACTTGGATTTTCCTTTCTGGAGCAACTTGACAAGATTAAGAATGTATGGCTGAATATGAGGACAAGAAACAGTAAAATTTTAATTGAAATGATGGGAGAAAACTAAAACATCTGGAGAAGCATAGCTGATATTTTAGGCAAACTAGAATTCTGGATCTAGTCTATGTCCCCATGACTAGTATTAGGATTTAGTATAGGTAAGGCTGCATTATTGAAACAACACTTTTCTCTAAAATCACCCTCATTTTTATTAGAAGTAACTAGATTAAGAAAATAATTAACACTTGGCTTGACTGTTTGCGTAAGTGCAGCAAGAAGAGCAATTGATTACATAGGATCTTTTAAATGTGCTTTGCTTGTAGTTTTTATGAGGAATTTCAGATTGAACTTTTAAAGACCTCTCAAGGACAGAAAGCCAAGCCAGATTTGCCATCAGGTTTTGCCTGCAGTACCTGTAGATTTGGATGAATTCCTCTCTTCTTGAGGTTCCCAAGACATCCTGAGGTTCCTGCACCTGCCAGGAAGTGACCTTCCTTACTCACCTGGTAAGGCTGCTGGGAACCCTGTAAGCAAGGTACCAGGCCAGTTCTTCCAAGGGGCTTTGTTGGCTCTATAAAGTCAACATTAGTTCCTTAAAACTGTTCATATCTGAGTTTATGCATGTGTCTCTCGGGTATGACATTCCAGTCAAAGCCTTGGTAACATAACCAGTGTTTTTAATTGATCCTGTTATAAGGAAAGCAGATTCTTAGTGAGCTTATGCAAATAAGCATACTGCCATAAAATACAAAAATACTGAAAGTTTTTGAATTCTGGAGGGGTCAGGTAGAGAGAAAGATAAATGTTTAAATTCTGCTTATAAAGGTATTATGATTTACAAAACTTTTGTCAGTCAGCTTAAGAGAAAAAGCTTAAAACACTTTATCAGCAACATTTGAAACAAAAAACCACAAAATCATTTCCCTTAGTTTACTTAATCTTATGTAACCAATACCTGTTCTGCTGAAATCTAGTTCTTTACTAGTTTAGCAGTAATAAAATAGTGACTATGAATGACAAAAGACTTACAAATGACAATGGTTAAAGACCTGTTGAGAGCTTACTGTAAAACAGTTGACATAAGAAAATTTGGATATTTCTGTAACATGAAACATTCAATAACAAAGTTTAGCATCGTTCACTTTGACAGTGCTTTCCAGGTAAATATGTATCAGATAAATAAGCCAAATTAGCTAAATACTTTCCCTGACGAGGAGAAAAAATTCCTCTGACATGTTCCAGGGGCCCCCTGGAAAATATCAGAGTTAACTAGAGGTAAAAGCACCTTTTTGAATTTGATTTTGGAAAGCTGTCAGAAGAAAGTTTACTTGGCACTTGCTTAAATAGGATTATGGGTTGCCGTGAAGCAATACTTACCCATTTAACTAGAATGACAACAAAATACCTCAAAGGCAGATACAGAAGTCTACACAGTTGTTAGCAAAGTTTAACTTTAGTCCTTTAATATTAAGATCTCACTTTCTTAAATACTCAGACAATTCATTGAGACTTTAAGCATGATAAACTATTTTGATAAAACAATTAGAAAACTTTTTGCAATTTCTCAACATTAAGAGCAGACTAACAGTTTAAGAAAACTTTGTCCTTTTGTCTGGAAACAAAATTCTAATTTGCTGTGTACCTGATATCGAGACTCATTTGCTTTGTTTTAAATAGCATGACCATATGAATTCTTGCACAAAGTTTCTACAATTTTTTAAAATTCTGAGTTCTTCCTCTTTAAACAAACAGCTGTACTTTAAAACAGTTACCTTCTTTTACCCTCAACAAAACGAATTTCCATTCCTTATACCGTCTCTTATTAAAACATATCTTTTTGAGCAAGTAGAGATGTTTTCTTTATTACTTTAAGTAGCTTTAATTAGACCTTAAAACCATTAGGAACTTTAATTTTCAGTGAACGCTGAGAAGTGGGCTATTGTAAACCATTGCACTAGCATTCTTTAGATTAAAAAATTTATGAACACATTTTATAATTTCTGTAACTATGAGCTTTATAGCACAATCTCTCACTAAGCACCAAGTATGTCTACTTAATATAGCAAAACTTTAAAGTTTTAGGTTACTTAAAGATTCTCAGGCTGTTTGTAGGTATATACACTATAACACACTGTAAAACATGAACACACTATTATTAAGATGTTTACTTGCTACACTTATTTAGCTTACTTATTCCTAACAAGTATGCTCACAAAACTTTTACCAAACAATAGAAAAAGTCAAGCCTCTCTTTAAGCATTTTTTCTTGAAAGATTTAACAGATAACATCAATTTCAATGACTTTAGGTAAACTTAGGCAGCTGAAAACCATAAGGAAATGTCCATTTCAGTTTTACTTAAATCAGGGTTAATGCTTAGTATCTTTTATTAGAATTTTCTTGAAGTTTTAGAATGCCCAATTTTTACAAGCACTTGTCTTTAAACCAATTTTTATTAATACCATCCAGAGGTAGAAAAATATTACTCATGTACACACTTAGACACAAACATACAGATTGAGACGTAATGACTAGTTTGCAACACTTTTCATAAAAGAACATATACACAGATAAACTGATACAAAGATTTGAGTTACTAATATTCAATTGCCCTCTTTTAGTTTGCTTGATTAAAGGTATCAAAATTTTCAAGAATACACTCTAAGGGTGAGTAGTTTACATAACTGGGTTAAGGTTTAGATGGCCCCAGATTAAAAGGGCTGATGAAGGCTCTGAACTGATAGGGACTGTGTGTGTCTAACAGGGCTGGAAATGAAATGCAAGTACAATTCTAGCACCAGTCATTTAAAGCGAGGCTGTATTGCAGAAGATAAATTTCTTCCATTTCAGGGAGTCTAGTTTAAAAACCTCCCATTTTTTTCAGATAATAATGAACCAATAAGAATAGATTTTCATCAAAATAATTTAGAAAACTAGTTCCGTATTGTATTCTATGGGATTTTTTACTATTTCATTTCCTTGCATTAAAATAAATTCAGCTGCATAACTTTATAATATTGTATACTTCTCTCAGTGGCGAAGCTTTTCTAATCAGTGACTTAAGACTGGTGGCCCATGCTAATCATCTTTTAAGTGGCTAACAGGTGCTCAGACACATTTGATGAGATAAAGAGTACAGCATTTAGTCAGGAATAAGGGCAATCTCTTACCTTGCAGTGGTGGGCATCAGGTTCTGTGAAATTGATGAAGTTAGGAGAGAGTTAGGGACACCCCCTTCCTCACTCAGAGGCCAGGGCGGCCTGAAGAACCAGGCTGGAGGTTAGAGACAGAAAGACACTCCTCATGGATACCCAGTCGGGCTGTTGGGGTCTGATTCCAGACATGCGGGCCTTTGAGGAGCCGCTGAAGTGTAGCCTCAGCCTAGACTCTCACAGGTGCCCACGGCCTTCCTCAGTCCCTCGCATCCAAGGAGATGCCTCTGAAGAGGAATCCTGGCCTCCACTCAGGTGACTTTCCCAGCTCTCAAGGGAGACGGGGGATCCACTGAGGGAGACACGGGAACCTGTCACTCAAGACTTTGAGGTCGGCAGCCGGGCTAGTCCCATTTAAGTGGCTGACAAGCACCCGACGTGTGCCACGGATGGCTTCCTCCTATAAGGACAGTGAAAGAAAAGGCAGGCATGGATGCTGATACTCACCTCCGAAGTTATCCTGGATGAGCCCCCAAAGATGATGCTGGGGTTCTTGTTTGCAGAGCTGATTGAACTAAGCAGCCAAGGTAGGAGAGCTAAGGGGAGGCTTTTATTTAAAGATACAGTGAGAGGACAGATGGCTCCTGGCTCACACCAGGAGGGGACAAAAGAGCCCTGTGCACATAATTTTGAAAATTTTAGGGCTGTCTGACATTCCTTGAGGAAGTGCTTTCTTTTGCAATCCTTCTGAAGGAACTTGTAAATTTAAGAAGGGTACAGTAAAAGCAAACTTTTCCCTATCTGCCACAGCTAAAGGAATTGTAAAAAAGCAGTCTTTAAGATCAATGATAACTATGTCCCAGTCTTCCGGAGTCATAGCTGGAGAAGGGAGGCCTTCTTGTAAAGGACCCATAGGCTTAAGGACTGCATTAATTTATCTTAAGTAATGTAAGAGTCTCCATTTCTGGACTTCTTTTTTGTAATGAATACAGGGGAATTCCACAGGCTTGTGGAAAATTCTAATCTATCTAGCTGACGCTGTTCTTGAACTAATGTGTGTAAGTATGCCAGGTTTTCTTTATTGAGGGGCCATTGATCCCCCCAAACAGGTACAGGGATAATGTTCCCCTGTCTGTGAGCCTTTTTGAAATCTCTTAATACATTACTCCAACCAGTTTGTCTGAGGGTTCCTTGTGGCAGCATCCAGTAACAATATTTTTTAATGTATTTGTGAAGTTGAGAAAAGTCTTTTTTAGAAGTTTTTGCTCCTGACGTTTTTAGGAGGGCATGGAGTAATTTTAAGTAATCCTCCAGTTTATCTTCTGTAGTTTCATGTTGGCCCATTATAGAGTCCCTGACATCTCGACCCTGTCCCTACATATGCTTTCCTGGGAGTCTTACTAGATCGATGATCTTCGGAGCTTCCCTGCTCTGAGTTTCAAGGGTCCCTGTTTGGTCGCCACTTGTCAGTCACCCCCTGCCTCTGACCCGCAGATAAGGGAGGAGACACAATGAGATATTGAAGACCTGAAAGGGCCAGCCAGGGGATTCAAGGTGTAACAGTGTAAGTGTAATGCTGAAAAGGCACTCCTCATATTTATTGAGCAAATGAACCCAAACATCCAAAGAATTCTGAGTAGGGGTTTCAACACGTGATCAACACACAATCATTACTTGACCTTGAGTCCAGCCCTAGGATGTGACACTCCTCAAGGATATCAAAACCATGTAAGGGCAGTCGGTCTGGAGTTGTAGGAACTGTTTTGTCTTTACTCATCCTGTTATTGATCATGCATCAGGAGTTGTAGGAGAAAGAATCAGGTCATATGCATTTGTACCTCTGATTCCTATATTACTTGATTTATGTATTAATCCCATTAATCCACACCGATGTCTGTTTTAAAATCTCCTCTGAAAAACACAGGAGCCTCAAACATTCCTAGATAATAAAATCAGACAACAGTAGCTTCTGTTATCTTAGCATGATGGTTGATTAAGGAGCTCCAGACTCTTCTTCCCACTGGAACATCAAGTAAATAATACCGACTGATTAAAGGAGCTTTGTGGGAGCTCTGGAAACAAGGCAAAGATATGCAGCAACCAAACATGCTCAATCAAGGAAAAGTCACTTTCAAGTCAGGAGGAAGTTTCATGGCCTTGATGATTGCTCTTGTACCACCCCCTCCCCAGGGCAGAATGGCAATGTTGTAAGAATGCAACTTATTTTTTTTGATTTCCCCCTTAGGATACAAGGACAGGAGTTGAACTTGTTTGAAATATCCTGGCCTGTTTCTAGGTTACCTAAGAATCTGATTTCAGAATTACCTAATTCAGAACTCAGATGAATGGCAGCATAGTTTGGATCTGAGGTTGGAAACCACAGAAGGGAGTGGCAGACACCACAGCACATGAAAACTGCAGGGGGACTGGAGACCTACAGACACCCAGGGGTAAGAGATTATGAAGACAGGAATAAATAGAATATCTAAGGCCTCAGGAGGCAGGGGTGAGACTTAGATAAATTAAGACATGTATAAGCAGCCATGTTCATGAAAGATGGGGGTAAAAAACACGTGCAAGCCTACAAAAATTGCATACTCAGAAAAGGCCTGAGAAGTCCTTAAACCTTCATGTTGGGCTGATTAGTGAAAGATAGCTCCCACACAAAGCCATTATGCAAAGATTAGGAAAGGTGCCTGTTTTTCCAAATCCCAATTTTAACAAGATATCACCAGGCAGACAATGAAACGTGGAAACAGGGCTCATTAAGAAGGAGCAAAATAAACATCCAGAAACTGACTCTAAAGAACCACAGGTTTCAGACTTTTTAGACAAAGAATTTAAACAACTGTCTTAAATATCCTGAAAGAGCTAAAGGGAAAAAAACATAGCAAAAGAACTAAAAGAAATCAGGGAAACAATATATAAACAAAATAAGAATATCAAGTAAGAGATAGAAATTATAAAAAAGGCCAAACAAAAATTCTGGAGCTGAAGAGTATAATTCTGAATTGAAAAGTCCACTAGAAGTCTTCAGCAACAGACTTGAACCAGCAAAAGAAAGAATCTGTGAACAGATTATATGAAATTATCAAATCTGAGACATGCAAAGAAAAAGTAATGAAAAACAATATATCCTTAGAGACTTATGGGGCATCACCAAACAGAACAATATGTGCATAACTGAAATCCCAGGAGGAGAAGAAAGAGTACAAGGATCAGAGAGCTTCTTTGAAGAAATAATGACAGAGAAATACCCAAAGTTGAGGAAAGATAGAGATATAAAATACAAGTAGCTAAATGACTCCAAGTAAGATAAACCAAGAGACTCAGATAAGACACACTATAATCAAACAATCAAAAGTAAACGACAGAATATCTTTAAAGCAGCAAAAAAGAAGTAACTCATCAATATGAGGAATAATTAATCAGTGATTCCCTCAGCAGAAAGTTTGCAGGGCAGAAAGCACTGGGATAATAAAATATTTTCCTTTCAGTAGTTTAAGTATATCAGCTAAAAATTTCTGTATCTGGAAAAACTGTCCTTCAAAAGTGGGGGATAAGTTAATATATTTCCAGATAAACAAATACCGAGACACTTTATTACCACTAGATTTGTCCAACAAGACATGTTAAAGGGAGTCCTTCAAGTTGAAATGAAAGGATACTGGACAGTAGCTCTAAGCCAAACAAAAATAATACAGTGTCCTCAGATAAAGGAAGATGCATGAGAAATATAAAAACCAGTATTATTGTAATGCTGGTTCATAAATCTACCTTTTATTCTTCTACATTATTTCAAAGTCAAAACCATAAAAACAGTTATAAATCTACAGGTTTGCAATACATTAAAATGTAATTTGTGGTGTGTGTAACAAAAAGGGAGGAGCATAACAGTTTTTCTATGTGACTGAAGTTAAGTGGGTATCTTATTACAAGATTGTTATGACTTTACAGTGTTGTAGGTAATCTCCATGGTAACCACAAAGAAAGCACCTATAAAACAACACAAATGGAAATGAGTAAAGAAACCATTTTACTACAAAAAAATCAAAGAAACAAGAAAGGCGGTGATTGAGTAAATGAGGGACAAAAAGTTATTATAACACATATAGAAGTCAAAGAATATAATGGCAATTTTAAGTCCTTCCCTATCAGTAATTACTTTAAATATAAATGTATTAAGCTTCCCAATCAAAGGACATGGATTGGCAGAAGAGATGTTTTTAAAAGACTTTTCAATAGATTCTTTTATGCTATCTAAATAAATTCACTTTGGATTAAGAACAGTCAAGGATGGGAAATATATTTCATGTAAATAGCAACCAAATGAGAGCAGGAGTAGCTCTATTACATCAAACAAAATAAAATAAGTCAGAAACTATTACAAAAGACAAAGGAGATTATACTGATACCAATAAGATATAATAATTACAAAGATAGAAGCAACAAACACCAGATCTCCTAAATTTGTGAAACAAATCCTGACAGAATTGAAGGGAGAATTGGATGGAGCTACAGTAGCATTAGATGGAACTACAATAATATTGACGCTCCAATGCAATGTACCCGAAGAGCACTCAGACCTGACTTCAGTAAGGTCACAGAGGCCTTCGGCAGCACTCTAGGTTAACTGACCTGACAGACACACAGAGAACAATCCACCAAATAATAGAAAAAGACAGATTTTTCTCAAGTGCATGTGGGATGTTCTCAAGATCAGACCATATTTAGACTGCAAAATTTAATACATTAAAGATTTAAATGATGCAAAGTATCTTTTGTGATAAAAAGGGCATGAAAATAGAAATTAATAGAAGGAAAGTGAGAAAATCCCCAAATATGTGGAAATTACAAGACACACTTAAACCATCAGTAGGGCAAAGATGAAATCACAGGTGTAATTAAAACTATCTTGAGCTAATGAAAATGAAGACAGCATACCAAAACATACTGGATACAGCAAATGCAGTGCTAAGATAATTTGTAGTTATAAATGCTTGCTTTAAAAAAGAAAAAGGGTGTCAAATAAAAATATAACTTTATTCTTTATGTAACAAGATTGAATTAAAGATAGTTTTGTATCCTTAACCAAATTAGGCTGAAGAATATTCACAGAATAAAATTATTTCCTGGTCAGAACTTCCCAAAACATATTCTTCCTCCTTTAGAATATGCTCATTCCAATACATGGTGGAGTATATGTGAGGATATCGAAGATAATTAGGCATTTGATGTTTGATTTTTTCAGTGTAAATCAAACCATTACCTGAGCAGAGTAAAGATTAGGTTAAGTGAGTTAACTGAACCCTGAATGCTTTCCAATCATTGGTGCGAAGGGATTGTTCCTTTCTGAAACAGATGCAAAAAGGCTCATTTTGTAGCAGGCAATTTTAGGGATATTCGTATCATGCTGTCCTGATGATCCATATAGTAGAGTAACTTAAAGTCCCAAAGAAGATACAGAGATGAATAATTTATTTGAAACAAACAAAGAGTAATGTCACCCTGGACATTGTATTAAAAAAAAAGAACAGGCTGAACTCAGGGTGGGGGAACTTAATATTAATCTTAACTAGGTGGTTGGAAAATGATGCCTGGAAGCAAGAACTGTAACAATCAAAGTATTTAAGGTTGTTCATCCAACCATCAAATTTTTAAGTTTCTACTGATTGTAAGCCTCTATGTGTTTGTGTTAGTATTTAAATTCTGCTGTTGTGTGATGTTGAAAGTACATATAAAACAGCTTCCATTATTGTAAAATTCAACAGTTGCCATATTTGCCTAAATAGTCAAAGGGTACAACTTCCTGTTAGAAGATGAGTAAGTTTTGGGGATCCAATGTATAGCATGGTATTTGTACTTAACAATACTGTATTGGACACCTAAAAATTGCTGAGAGAGTATATCTTAAATGTTTCTACCACACACACAAAAGATGGTAACTATGTGAAGTGATGGGTGTTTTAACTAACCTTATTATAATCACTTACAATATATACATTTCAAATCATATTGTACACCTTAAATTATTCAATGTTACATGTCAATTATATCACATTAAACATGAGAAAAGCTATAAAAGATGGAAGTTGTATATTTTCTTAATTGGATTGATATGTCAGTGTAACCAAACTCTCAGGCTTGAGATTCTTCAAGAAATATTTCTGATATATTATGAGTACTTTGATACCTTTCAAATTTGAAAAATATTTTAATTCATGCCAGCAATTTCATGCTTAATGGCATAACTGTGATACCAATAAAAATCAAAGAAAGGCTGATATTTTGAAGTTTATGTTTGTTCAGTTGACAATTAGCAGTAGCCCTGCAGATAAACCATACCTCTTTATGGTTCCATTCCAGGTACAAATATTAATCATGACACATCACTTTGATGGAAGGTTAGGTAGTAATCACAGTGAAATATTTAAAATCGGAGGGCAAATTTCAATTTTATTTTAATACAATATATTTCTTGTAGTTAATGTGTATAAATTTTGATGGGACATTTTCACTCACATATTCTCACTCTCACATCCTCTTTGATTAGATCCACAACATCCTGAAGAAATGGATGTCAGCAGAGCTGAGGAGGGGTTCGTTGCTGTAAACCATGCTGAGAAAACTCTCCATAAAATAGAGAACTACCTGAAAGAGAAACAACTGTGTGATGTGATACCCACTGCTGGAAACATGCGAATCCCAGCCCCTCGATAAGTATCCATATGCAGCCAGAACATTTGGTTAGTATAGCCAAGTATGAGTAAACAAAAATTAGCCCATGGATTACAAATTGGAACACTAAGGAAAATAAGGAAAACAGATGTTTATCTTCCTGTACTGAAAAAGCAGTAGCATATTTGCTTCATCGCCTTGTGTGATATTTAGAAGATTCAAGCTAGGGAGAAATTGGTGAAGAAAAACAACACAAACCCTCTAAAAGAAAACTCATTTTATCTTTCTAATTTCATAACACTTGAATGAACTGTGAAAGATGTATGCAGAAAACAGAATTATCGGTATTACAAACTTAGTGTCTACATTTCATACTTTTCAATGAGATTATGGACTAATTTAAGTTCCAATGGACATTTCTATTTCCAGGTTGGTTCTCAGTGCAATGCCAGATTATTTTGCTGTGATGTTTACTAGCGATATGCGTGAAGCCAGACAAGAAGAGGTCAAGATGGAAGGAATCGATCCCAATGCACTTAATTCCCTGGTTCAGTATGCTTACACGGGTAAGTGCTTGGTATGTATTAACTGATTCAGTCCTCACAATAGCCCTGCATTATATAACCCACAGTCCTATTATTCCTACTCTACCAGTGAGAAAACTGAAGGATAGACCAGTTAAGTAACGATCCTAACTAAGGTAGTAAGGGGAAGAATCAGGATTGAAAGTCAGTAGTATAAAAGAGAAAGAGGTAAATAATATGCAATAAAAAATTTGATTGTGAGAGAGTAGAGCTATTTTCACAGAAAGGTACAAGAATATGTCTCTTGCATGGTGTTGATACATTTTCATTTGTAAAAATGAGAGGGGAAGTGGGATACACCAATTCTAAATTAGATTTTTAGTCAGTCTCTTGCTTGGAAATAATCATATAATATTTATCCGAACTATAAAACAAAGGTACCGAAGATGAGTTTAGGGCCAACAAGTATTACTTTATTCATTCACTCATGCCAATTTTATTGAGGAATGTTTGACAAATAAAATTGTACATACTTAAAAGTATACAGTGTAATGATTTGATATGCATATACATTGTGGAACCCTTACCAAAATCATGAAAAGTAATGAATGGCAAATAGTTAACTCATTTTCATGGTGAGAACGCTTAAGCTATACTCTGTAACAACTTTAAAGTATACAGTAACCAATCCCATGTTATCTGTAGACATCATGCTGTACATTAGATCCTCACAACTTATTCTTCTTGTAACCGAGTTTGTACCCTTTGACCTGTATTGACCTGTATTTCTTCATTTCCCCTCCCAGCCTCTGGCAAATACCTATCTACTTGTTTCTATGAAATCAGCACTTTTTTTTAGATTCATGTACAAGTGATCTCCTGTATTATCTGTCTTTCTCTTTCTGGCTTATTTCACTTAATATTATGCTCTCCAGGCTCATCCATGTTGTCACAAATGCCAGGATTTCCAGCTTATTCATGACTGAGTAATATTCCATTGTGTACACACACACACACATATACATACACACATACACACACCAGTTTCTTCATCCATTCATCTGTCAAAGGACATTTAGTTTCCATATCTTGGCTGTTGTGAGTAATGCTGCAATTAACACAGAGTGCAAATATCTTTTGAAGATCCTGATTTCATTTCCTTTGGATATATACCCAGGAGTGGGATTGCTGGATCATGTGGTAGTTCTATATTTTAAATTTTATTAAGGAACCTCCATACTGTGTTCCGTAATGGTTGTGCCACTTTACATTCCCACTAACAGTACAAGGGTTCTCTTTTCTTCAAAGCTTCACCAAAATCGGTTATCTCTTCTTTTTTTGATAATAGCCATCCTAACAGGTGTGAGAGGACATCTCTTGGTTTTGACTTGCATTTCCCTGATGATTAGTAATGTCCTGCACCTTTTCATGTACCTATTGGATCATTTGTACGTCTTCTTTGGAAAATGTCCATTCAGGTTCTTTATCTACTTTTTAATTATTTTCTTTTGTGCTATTGAGTTATATGAGTCCTTAATGATTTTGAATATTAACCTGCTTGCAGATAGTTTGCAAATATTTTTCTCATTCTATAGGTCTTCTTTTCAATTTATTTTTATTTCCTGTGGTGTGAAAAAGCTCTTTAGTTTAGTGTTGCCTCACTTGTTTATTTTAGCTTTGGTTGTCTGTATTTTGGGGACTTACTCAAGAAATCATTCCAAGATTAAGGAACTTTTTTTTGCTGTTTTCTTATAGGAGTTTTATGGTCACATTCATTAAGCAATAAATATTCTTAATAACTAGGCCAAGTTTCAATGCCTATAGCAGGTGAATCTTTATATCTGAATCTAAGAATAGTTTATACTTCTCTGGGTCTCATGAGATATGGGCAGGGCTCTCCCTTCAAAATCCAGGACAAGAACTACACAGGAAAGTGTGCTGATGGACCAGATTTGTCTACAACTTACTTTAGAGGTTGAACCAAATATAGATCATCTCGCAGTATGTATTACTCTTTTCTTTATGGTTAGGCAACCATACAGAATCTATGTGAAGATATTTTAAAAGGGAACCTTATAAAGGAAGAATTTATAATTTATATAATCCATGTGAAATATACTTTGTAACTTACCTATATTGCTTGGCCAAAGCAAACAAGAATATAACTTATCAAAATAACATAACATTTGAAATAATTCAATAGTCTTGCTCCAAAAATAATACAGCATATCAATACACAGGAAATAGCTTAAATAGCTCTGATCTCATTAAAAAAAATTCTTACATATAGTCTTTACATATGTTATTAAACAGAGCCTGCTTTATATGCCTATGAAAGTAACCATATAAGGAATTGTTTATTTGTAGACTCTGGGCAATGTTTTCTTTCTTTTGAGACAGTCCAGGCATCAGTTACAGGCAAAATATTAAGAACAGTCATCCTTACCAGCTAATGAATGAAGACTTTAAAAAACAGACATATAACCTCAATGCTCTTATTTACTAAGATGTTTTTCCACGTAAATGACAGCTGTCTTTGGTCAATTGTATGATCCTTATATAATATGACATAAAGCTCTGTGAGTCATGATATAGACTATTTTAAAATAAGGTGTAGATGCAGGTTTAAGATGGTAAAGAAATAACAATTTGCTCTTTGTAATGATAGTATTTACTGTCCATTTGCTACAGTTGTTTTTGATGATCTAGTCTGGCTCCCTTTGGCCATTTATTAGTGTTTATACAGATTCTCTTACACATGTTGGCCTACAAAGGTATTTCCTGAGTGGTTGTTGTACATTAGAAAAGACAGCCCTCCTAGTGAGAGAATTGAAAAGTTTCTAGATAGCGTATTTGTGCCTTATTTCATGGGACATATAATCATTATTTTTTCAAAACATCTAGGTGCTCTGCAATTGAAAGAAGATACTATTGAAAATTTGCTGGGTGCAGCTTCTTTTCTGAAGGTGACTCGTCATTGAAGTCTGCTCCAATTTTCTTAAAAAGCAGCTCCATCCTTCAAACTGCTTAGGGATTCTGTCATTTGGAGATGCCCAGGGCTGCACAGAGCTCCTGAGAGTGGCCCATAAGTACACAATGGTAAAACCAACTGCTTTAAATCAACTTATATAACACAATACCTAGCTTATTGATTTGTTTACTGATATACATATATGTGTGTATATATGCCTATACATATGTGTGTGTGCATTTGTACATCTATGAATTTATATATGTATATGTATAAAACCTTTTTAAAGTAAAGATTATTATGTTGTGATAAAATTAAAAAGCAAAATAAATATATAATTTGCAATTTACTTGCACCTAATGAATAGCATATAAAAGTATTTGGCTGTGCTTTACTCAAACAAGTTTCACATTTTTGAAATTAAAAAGGTTTAATTTAATGTCAAAGCCCGGAGAAATGGAAAATCTGCCAAAAATTCTGCCAAGTACATACTTGAAGTAGAATCCACAGTATTAGGAAAGTAAAGTTTCCCTGATGTTTTTACACTATTAGAACTTTAGTGTATAAAATCACACAAATTATGATTTCCAATGAAAGTTAAATGTTCAATAAGGAAAAACAAACATTAATGGACCAATATTAACTGGAAGAACTTGAGAACTATCAAAATTAGTAAATTAAGCCAATTCTATGGAACAGACATGTCCTAGTGAAAACATGTATTTTGGTTAAAAACAGTTTTCAGTTTAATCCTTTAACTTAACTAACTTAAGATCTTTTTCAATTCTATTAGAATTGTAATAAACGTTTGTATGTGTTAATTCTTTGAAAGTTGCATCAGATAAGACTCCATTTACTCAGATGGCAGTGTCATGAAATACAGATTTCTGTAGGGAGGCAGGAAGTAGATGGAGGATATTAAACTACCATTAATGCTAATATTTCCCTGATACAAAGAAGAAATGAATGTTTTAACTTCTGAAGCAGAGAACAACACAAGAGATGGATCTTTCTGTGAAAGCCAGTCAAAAGATAAATATTTCAAGATAAGAAAACTGCTAGTTCTTTAAAATTCAAAAATAAAAGGCAAGTATATAAAGAAAACAATAGAAAACCATACATAAACAGAAACAAATAAAATTAACATTACAGTTTTATGTTTAAGGTGCATTTAAATAGAGTTTTCTAGAGATTTTATGAAAACCTTCAAATGTTCAAATTTCTAGTACTTGAATTCTCAAAAAATTTCTTCTAAACTTTCTTCCTCCTTCTTCCTAGCCCTGGTTATTGTTCAGAATTTGAAGCTTCAAACATATTCCTGAAATGTGGAGAGCCATATTATAATGGATTGTCATTTTTGATGTCTTTTAATTACATTATTTATATTCCTATATCCTAAATACCGATGCCATATAATGTATAGGAAGACCAGTTATATAATTCAAAGGGTAATCCTACACAAAAACTAAGCATGAAAACTTCCCTGTTAAATCACCTAAATTCTTGAACTAAGTATTAACAGTTTCTTGTCTGGTATTTTACTTTTGCAGATAAAACATATTCCGATAAACAGCTTGAATTATGTTTGTTGCTTAAAATGAACTGATCTTCCAATTCTTATTATGTGACTGAAACAGTGTTAGTGCAGGATGTGCATTGAAACACAATACTGGGGTCTCCTTAAATCCCCCTTCTTTTTTTTGGTATCATTAATAATACACTTCGATGAACATTGTGGTTGCTATACTACCTTCCCCATGACCCCCCTACATTATGTATGCTAATCATAATGCCCTTTTTCCCCCTTATTCCTCCCTTCCCACCCATCCTACCCAGTCCCTTTCCCTTTGGTAAATGTTAGTCCATTCTTGAGTTCTGTGATTCTGCTGCTGTTTTGTTTCTTCTGTTTTACCTTTGTTCTTATACTCCACAGATGAGTGAAATCATTTGGTACTTGTCTTTGTCCACCTGGCTTATTTCACTGAGCATAATACCCTCTAGCACCATCCATGTTGTTGCAAATGGTAGGATTTGTTTTCTTCTTATGGCTGAGTAATATTCCATTGTGTATTTAGTCCACATCTTGTTGATCCATTCATCTACTGATGGACACTTAGGTTGCTTCCATTTCTTGGCTATTGTAAATAGTACTGCAATAAACATAGGGGTACATATGTCTTTTTCAAACTGGGCTGCTGCATTCTTAGGGTAAATACCTAGAAGAATTCCAGGGTGAAATGGTATTTCTATTTTTAGTTTTTTGAGGAATGTCCATACTGCTTTCCACAATGGTTAAAATAATTTACAATCCCACCAGCAGTGTAGGAGGGTTCCCCTTTCTCCACATCCTTGCCAACATCTGTTGTTGTTTGTCTTTTGGATGGTGGCCATCCTAACTGGTGTGAGATGATATCTCATTGTGGTTTTAATTTACATTTCTCTGATGATTACTGATGTGGAGCATCTTTTCATGTGTGTGTTGGACATCTGAATTTCTTCTTTGGAGAAGTGTCTGTTCAGATCCTCAGCCCATTTTTAATTGGGTTATTTGCTTTTTGTTTGTTTAGGTGCATGAGCTCTTTGTATATTTTGGATGTTAAACCCTTATCAGATATGCCATTTATGAATATATTCTCTCATACTTTAGGGTGCCTTTTTATTCTACTGAGGGTGTCCTTTGCTGTATAATAGCTTTTTAGTTATGTTTATTCTACTGATGGTGTTCTTTGCTGTACAGAAGCTTTTTAGTTATAGTCCCAATTGTTCATTTTTGCTTTTTTCCCCCTTGCCCATGGAGATATGCTCATGAAATTGCTCATGTTTATATTCAAGATTGTTTTGCTTTTATTTTCTTCTAAGAGTTTTATGGTTTTATGACTTGCATTCAGGTCCTTGATCCATTTCAAATTTACTTTTGGGTATGGGATTAGACAATGATCCAGTTTCATTCTCTTACATGTAGCTGTCCAGTTTTGCCAACACCAGCTATTGAAGAGGCTGTCATTTCCCCATTTTATATTTATGGCTCCTATTTCATATATTAACTGACCATATATGCTTGGGTTAATATCTGTACTCTCTATTTTGTTCCACTGATGTATGGGTCTGTTCTTGTGCCAGTACAAAATTGTCTTGATTACTGTTACTTTGTAGTAGAGCTTGAAGTTGCAAAGCAAGATCCCCTGTGCTCTATTTTTACTTTTTCAGGATTGCTTTGGCTCCTTGGGTCTTTTGTGGTTCCATTTTCATATAACTTTCAGAACTATTTGTTCCAGTTCATTGAAGAATGCTGTCAGTATTTTGATAAGGATTGCATTGAATCTATAGATTGCTTTAGGCAGAATGGCCATTTTAACAATATTAATTCTTGTACTCAAGATCATAGGATGAATTTCCATTTATTAGTGTCCTCTTTAATTTCTGTTAAGAGTGTCTTGTAGTTTTCAGGGTATAGGTCTTTCACTTCCTTGGTTAGGTTTATTCCTAGGTATTTTATTCTTTTTGATGCAATAGTGAATGGAATTGTTTCCCTGATTTCTCTCTCTGATAGTTCATCATTAGTGTATAGGGACACAACAGATTTCTGTATGTTAATGTTGTATCCTGCAAGTTTGCTGAGTTCAGATATTAGTTCTAGTAGTTATAGAGTGAATTCTCCAGATTTTTATGCACAATATCATATCATCTGCAAACAGGAACAGTTTGCCTTCTTCCTTACTAATCTGGATGATTTTTATTTCTTTGTGTTGTCTGATTGACATGGCTAGGACTTCCAGTACTATGTTGAATAGAAGTGGGGAGAGTGGGCATCCCTGTCTTGTTCCTGATCTTGGAAAGTTTTCAGCTTCTCACTGTTAAGTATGATGTTGGCTGTGGGTTTGTCATATACGGCCTTTATTATGTTGAGGTACTTGCCCTCTATACCCATTTTTTGAGAGTTTTTACAATGAATGAATGTTGAATTTTGTCAAATGCTTTTTCAGCATCTATGTAGATGATCATGTTTTTGTCCTTTTTCTTGATATGGTGGATGATGTCGATGGATTTTCAAACATTGTACCATATTTGCATCCCTGGGATGAATCCCACTTGATCACAGTGTATGATCCTCTTGATGTATTTTTGAATTTGGTTTGCTAATATTTTGTTGAGTATTTTTGCATCTATGTTCATGAAGGATATTAGTCTGTAGTTATCTTTTTTTGTGGTGTCTTTGCCTGGTTTTGATTTTACAATGATGCTGGCTTCATAGAATGAGTTTGGAAGTATTCCCTCCTCTTCTATTTTTTGGAAAACTTTTAGGAGAATGGGTATTATGTGTTCTCTAATTGATAAAATTCAGCAGTGAATCTGTCTGGTTCGGGAATTTTCTGCTTGTGTAGTTTTAAATTTACTGAATCAATTTCATTTCTGGTAGTTGGTCTGTTTATATTTTCTGTTTCTTCCTGGGTCAGTCTTGGAAGGTTGTGTTTTTCTAGAAAGTTGTCCATTTACTCTAGGTTATCCAGTTTTTTAGCATACAGATTTTCATAGTATTCTCTAATAATTCTTTGTATTTCTCTGGTGTCCATTATGATTTTTCATTTCTCATTTCTGATTCTGTTCATGTGTGTAGATTCTCTCTTTTTTAAATAAGTCTGCCTAGGAGTTTATCTATTTTATTTATTTTCTCAGAGAACCAGCTCTTGGTTTCATTAAATTTTCTATTGTTTTATTCTTCTCAATTTTATTTATTTCTTCTCTGAGCTTTACTATGTCCCTCGTTCTGCTGACTTTGGGCTTCATTTGTTCTTATTTTTCCAGTTTCAATAATTGTGAATTTAAACTATTCATTTGAGACTGTTCTTCCTTCTTTAAATAAGCCTGGATTGCTATATACGTCTCTCTTAGAACTGCCTTTGCTGCATCCCACAAAAGTTGGGGTGTTGTGCTGTTGTTTTCATTTGTATCCATATATTGCTTGATCTCTGTTTTAATTTGGTCAATGATCCATTGATCATTTAAGAGCATGTTGTTAAGCCTCCATGTGTTTTTAAGCCTTTTTGTTGTCTTTGTACAATTTATTTTATTTTATACTCTTTGATCTGTGAAGTTGATTGGTACAAATTCAATCTTTTTTGTATTCACTGAGGCTCTTTCTGTGGCCACGTGTAAGATCTAGTCTTAAAAATGTTCCATGAGCACTTGAGAAGAATATGTATCCTGCTGCTTTTGGGTGTAGAGTTCTGGAGATGTCTGGTAGTTTCTTCATTTCTAATGTGTTTCGCAATGCCTCTGTCTCCTTACTTATTTTCTGTCTGGTTGATCTGTCCTTCAGAGTGAATGGAGTGTTAAAGTCTCCTAGAGTAAATGCATTGCATTTTATTTCCCCCTTTTAATTCTGTCATTATTTGTTTCACATATGTAGGTTCTCTGTGTTGAGTGTATAGATATATATAATGGTTATAGCCTTTTGCTGGATTGACCGCTTTATCATTATGAAATGTCCTTGTTTGTATCTTGTTATTCTTTTTTTGGAAGTCTATTGTGTCTGATACAAGTACTGCAACACCTGCTTTTTTCTCACTATTAATTGCATGAAATATAATTTTCCATCCCTTCAGTTTTAGTCTGTGTATGTCTTTGGGTTTCAAGTGAGTCTTTTGTAGGCAGCGTATTGTTGGGTCTTGTTTTCTTATCCAGTGTCTCTATGTCTTTTGATTGGTGCATTCAGAACACTTACATTAGGGTGATTATCAAGAAGTATGTAATCATTGCCATTGCAGACTTTAGATTTGTGATTAACAAATATTCAAGGGTAACTTCCTTACTATCTAAGAGTCTAACTCAACTCACTTAGTATGCTATTACAAACACAATCTAAATGTTCTATTTTTTCCCTCCTTTTCTCCCTCTGCCATTCTTTATATATTAAGTATCACATTCTGTTCTCTTTGTCTATCCCTTTTTATTACCTCTAGTGACAGGTATTAAACCTTAGGAACACTTCCATCTATAGCAGTCCCTCCAAAATACACTGTAGAGATGGTTTGTGGGAGTTAAATTCTCTCAGCTTTTGCTTATCTGGAAATTGTTTAACCCCTCCTTCAAATTTAAATGATAATCTTGCTGGAAAAAGTATTCTTGGTTTGAGGCCCTTCTGCTTCATTGCATTACATATATCATGTCACTCCCTTCTTGCCTGTAAGGTTTCTGCTGAGAAGTCTTATGATATCCTGATGGGCTTTACTTTGTATGTGATCTTATTTCTTTCTCTGGCTGCTTTTAATAGTCATTCCTTATCCTTTCTCTTTGCCATTTTAATTATTATATGTCTTGGTTTTGTCTTCCTTGTGTCCCTTGTGTTGGGAGATCTGTGCACCTCCATGGCCTGAGAGACTATCTCCTTTCCCAGATTGGGGAAGTTTTCCACAATTACTTCCTCAAAGACACTTTCTATCTCTTTTTCTCTGTCTTCTTGTTCCAGTCCCCATATAACACAAATATTGTTCTGTTTGGATTCATCACAGTTCTCTCAGTATTATTTCATTCTCTGAGATCCTTTTTTCAGTGCCTCAGCTTTTTTTGTATTCCTTTTCTCTAATTTGCTTCATTTATTGTCTCCTCCACCATGTCTATTCTGCTTTTAATATAGTACACATTGTGTTCTTCAAAGATTGGAACTCTGTCCTAAATTTGTTCCTGAGTTCTTGAATATTTTTCTGTACTTCCATGAGCATGTTAATGACTTTTATTTTGAAATCTCTTACAGGAAGATTCATAAGGTTAATTTCATTTGAATTTTTCTCAGGTGTATTCATAATTTTGCCTTGAACCAGGTTCCTTTGACGTTTCATAATTTGTGTTGCCCTCTAGTGCCCAGAAGCTCTACTCTCTGGAGCCCCTGGCACAATGTCAGGGGTCATAGGGTAGAGGTGTTTGTTCTTGGGGAGAGGAAAGAGCTTATCCTTACTGGTTGCTCTGTCACCACTGCCAGAACCAGTGGGCTGAACACACAGGTATCATCCTCTATGCTTTGTGTTTGTAGCTGCTGTAGGTGGGGCTTCCCTTTACCTAGCCTGAGGCCATGGCAAGCTTGTTAGTTTGCAAGTCTGAGCCAGGTGTAGGCTAGTTGGGAGGAAGACACAGCAGGCTGCTGTTGATCTGTTTTAATTTGTTCAATGATCCATCGATCATTTAGGAGCATGTTGTTAAGGGTCTTGGATCTTCATAGCCAGCCTGGTGACTGGAGCACCTGAAGATCATTTAAGCTCCCAACCTACTTCACAGAGTGCACCTGGACAATTTTGTCTACCTGTCCTTTCTCCTGAGCATTAAGCTCTGTGCAATCCTTACCCCTTTAGCAGCCCTGTTGGTTTTACAAAGTCTCTCAGACTGCTCACCAAGGTCCACCAGATATGAATCCCTGTTTTCCACAAGCAGCTGGAATCTCCATCTCTCCAAGTGTTCTGCCTATCTTAGCTTTCCAAACTCACTAAATCTCCAGAGCACCATGCAATGTAGGTTCATGATCCCAGAGCATGTCTGCAGGGCTAGGTGTTTAGCAGTCCCAGGCCTCCATTCCCTCCCCACTCTGTCTTTATTCTTCACACCTGTGACCTGGTGTGGGGGAAGGGCTTGGGCCCTGCTGAGTTACAGCTTTGATATGTTACCCTGTTCCGTGACGTCTGCTCTTTTCTCCAGGTGTATGCAGTCTAGTGCAACCTTCTTTCCTCTTGCTCTTTCAAGATTAGCTCTATTAAATTATATTTTTATAATATATGTGGTTTTAGGAGGAGGTCTCTGTCTCACCTCTCACACCACCATCTTTAATCCAACCCAAATCCCTGTTTAGTTATTTTAGTAAAATAAGTATAGTTCTTGCTGTAATAATTATTTTATACTATTGATAGTATAAAATGCAAATAAGTTTAATGTCTTAGAAAAGTGTTAAACTCCAAGAATTAATTACAGTCGCTTGATTTTGTAAACTGAGTAAACAGATTGCCCTCCCTAAAGTGAGAGAGCTTCATCCAGAAACACCCTCACAGACACACTCAAAATAGTATTTCACCAAAAGTCTGGACACTCCACAGCTCAATTTGAGATATAAAATTAAGCATCATAATCACATAGCAGTAGCTGGCATCAGGGAAACCTTGAGCAAGTGTGCTATATTCTTTAATAAGTTTTACCAGTGTCTAAGTGTGGATTTAAAAAAATGAGTATGAAACCAGACGCACAAAAGAAGCCTCTTAGGAAGGGGCATGGAGGAGAGTGTTTACCTTGAAATTAGGAGTAAAATAATTATAAGGCAATTTAAAATTAATCTTGACTATTTTGCTAAGTACTGGGTATGGTAGTGCCATATGTAGATATTTTAGACCAACACATGGTCATGTTTTATTTAGATTAATTCACTGTATTCACAATATTCAACCATCTCATTAGGCAGGCCCTCTGAAGCCACAATCAATTCTATCAAAAAACCTAATTTGTGTTTATATCTAAATATGACCCTCATGTAAAGCATTTTAATCACTTGTTAGCTTTCTCTAATGCATGAACCAATCTGATAGACTGTACTATGATCCATGTCGGCCACCTCCCTTCCTTTCTCCTTCTCTCCCTCCCTCCCACCATCTCATTTACTTTGTTTTCTTTTTCTTACATTAGAGAGTGGATAGAAATGAAAAGGAAGTATGGAGTCTTCTATTATATTGACACTATACTATTCACAATGTACATATAGTACCAGTAATGGGCAACCACAAGTTTTGCAGTGCTTTATCTTTTTCTTAACCCTTTTACAAAAATTATGTCACTTATGAAAAGCAGTTTCAGTACCAGACAAAATGAAGTAGACCTGAAAGGCTTGGGTCTGAATCCATACTTGCTGTTTACTGCACAGGAGATCAAACAGTTCACACAGCCTTTTTCTCCTCAGATTTCCACCTCCCTTAAAATCCCATTGTTGATGACAGTTGTTCATGACAGAAACCAGTAAATTGTGAAGAACTGCACAAATGTCATGTATGACGAGGTGTAGGAACAGTGCTAGTTCTTTTCTTTTGCTATAGGTGAGAGGGTTTTCCTCTGGGGACATCTGCCACAGTAAATCATCAGGTCTTTCTCAATTGTTTGCTTCAGTCACAAAAGGGCTCTTGGTCTAAACAAGCAAGTTAACTCCGAGTTTATGGTATCAGAGCTTCCTGATGGGTATCAAATGAAATATTTTTCTATTAGGCTAATTCAGTTGCACAGTGTCAAACTCAGAGTGGAGCTGATTGTTTTGATTTACCCAGATCCTCCAGTTATTCAGAGGCTGTCTTTCACTTCTTCCAGAAAATCTATTCAGTGGGCAACATAAATTGCCAACTAGACATGTTTATACTTCAGAAATAAAGTTCATTGCACTGAAAATGAGATCTTTACTGAAAAAAATGTTGGAAATGATAATTGTGTTGTTACAGAAAATTATATATAAGTACGAACTTATAAATCAGAAAAAAATAGTTGTTTTGAGAAATAAAAAATGAAACACAGCTGCCTGAAATTTGTACTTGACAAAATACAAGATAACACCATGACAGAAGGAATAATGGAGATATAATATATAAAAATTGAGAGTCCCACTGTTCCCCCGAAATAATTCCACAGGAGTCCCTTTTAGATTATTCTGAATCTAGAAATTGTTGTCCATTATAAAAGAAACATTTGCCTTGGTTAATAGCAGATTGTGTTTTGCCATAAAAGTTTTTCATCAATTTCTTCCTCTCATCTCAGAGGAATTCAGCATGTTCTCCCCTCAAATGCACAGCCAGAGCTACCCCTCCCAGGCCTTCAACATAGTACCCACCTTGAAAATTTTCAGCCTTTCTCTTAAGGTTTTGGATTAGAGACCAACTCAACATCATTATGACTCCAGAACTCATAGGCTGTTGCAACGCACAACAGCTAGGAAAGAAAATCAACTCGGCTACTCTCTGCATGGCCCGTGAAACACTTATGGTCTTTCCTCATATTCCACAAATATCCCTAGTGGAAGCATTTGGCTTTCAGCCTCACAAGCACCCCCGCCCATGCCTCCTGTCACAGGCAGTATAAATGCATATGTCTGTCTCTGGCTTTTTCTGAAATGTAACAAAGTGAAACGTTTTGATATTTTCATTGTGTTAAGAAGTTTCCAAAGTACGAGGTTTCAGTAGAAGACCTTTCTTTTCTAGGAACACTTCATCGAGGTAATAAAGAACCAAGAATTTCTCCTGCTTCCAGCTAATGGAATTTCCAAACTTATGTGCAGTGATGACGTTAATGTGACTGAAGAAAAACAATTTTCAATGCTGTCATGCAGTGGGTGGGTTATGATGTGCAGGCAAGGCAGCAAGACCTGACAATGCTGCTCTCATACATCAGACTGCCCTTACTGCCACCACAGGCAGGCAGGGGCATCTACCCAGGCAGAGCAAACTCTCATTCTGAACTACCACTAGGCATTAATCTATTCCTTAGTTGCCTAGTTTTATTTTATTCAGAGGATTTCTGATAATTGGAGTGTACAGGCATTTTGAAGTACATATGCAAGCTTCAATTAGCAATATTTATGTGTTTTTCTGCTCACCTAGGCAAGGTGATGATAACTGGTACAGTAGCATGTCAGAGGAGACTCTAGGAGAGAGTTAGATTCAGGATAATCACTACCGACATGGGTAATTAGCTGATGTGATAGAAAGCAAACATTGTCAGATGCACCAGACCATCTTTATTAACAGCATCTTCATCATGCATGCTGAAGGATTATCCTAAAAATGATTCTAGAAACAAATACCCTTGGATAAGATTCAGGACTGACCCATCTCATAATGAATTTTAGTATGTGATGTTTAGGGAGGGCACAGTACCATCCCACTACATAATTCTACCATTAGTGAAAGCCACACTTTTTTCTCTGTAGCAACTTGATCAATAGTAGATATCCTTTATGTACCATATATATGAATATATTGCACACTTCATTCAGAGCCTGTGGCTAAAGTCCTGAAACATCATCCACATTGGGAGGAGGGACCTTATCTGGACCTAGTGGATCAGTGGTGTCATAGACACTAAAAAACTCATTGATTTTTCAACAAAATTACTAATTAAATGTTAATATTGAAAAACAGGATGCTCATTTGCTGATGATTTCTCTACATTTTTTTTTTTACTTTTAGCTCTAAGTTAAATTCCATGGAACTCTAGGAAGCTTGAGAATCTATCCATATGGAATGAAAACCACTGACTGCTCTCCAGGGTATAGCAAATTATTCAAAGGGCAAGTCACACCAAAAAGAGAAACATTAAAATATGCATGTAATATTAGACCCAAGGTTCAGTATCTATGGAAATTGTATGTTAATATTCTTATGTGTGTTTATCCCATGAGAGGGTCTATACAATGTAACAGATTTTCTAAGGCAATGTTACTCAGAATGTCTCTGGACCAGCTGCATGCCAGTCTCTGGAAGCTTGTCAGAAACTGTTTCTGATCCCCACCACATGCATACTGAAACAGTTTCTGGGGACAGAAAGAAGGAATTTGTTTTAACTAGTTCTCCAGATGATTCTTAGGTATGTAAACACTTGAGATGCAATGGTGCAAAGGATCAGACACATTTGACTCTACACTGATTTAAGTCAATATGACATTCTTTCAGCAAAGTGCTTAGTTTGGACTTCTCTTAGTTTGTTAGAAGGTGGGTACATTTCCAGCCCATACAACCAGTGGTGCCTTGGCCTCCCACCCCCAAGCAGGCCTTAGAGCCTAGAATGGGGGCTCCTGGGGACTTCTGCTGATGGCAGTGGTGGATGGAATACAGACTTTATAAAACAATTTTGAAAGTGACCTTAAATATTATAGAAATGAAATATGTGAAGAGAATGGTAGTAAACCTTTGAAGAATATTTTTGGAAGAAAATAAATTACAAAGCCCAAATTTCAAATCTATTTTCAGCAGTGTATGCATTAGGAAATGTCTATGGTCTCACCAGCCAAGTAAAAATAGTGATCCATCAGAAATTATAGGTAAGGTGAAAACAGAGGTGAGGTTAACCAGTGCAGAACAGGAAACTTCAGGGAAGTTTTAGGGAGTGAAATAAGCACCTTCATTACAACAATCTGATACTCTTCTCAATGTACTATGATACTGTGGACCCCAAACTACAAGGATCTAATCTAAATTATGCTTGATAAATTCTGAAACAATTTCTCAGCTCATCTCAGGAAAAATACTATACCTAATGTTTATCCCATTCAGTCAGGGTCTTGCTGTCTGTCAGGCAGGGATGGTTTGGCCAGAAAAGACTGGCCATCTACTCTTGCTGATGTGTTGCCTTCTTGTTAACATATGTACTTCACTGATGTACACATGTACCTGCATACAGATAAACACCTTTCACAATACCTTACAAAAGTGATTTGATGATAAAGATGAGAAACTCTCCGGGCAGTGCTGTTTCATTTTCACTGGGCATGTCCTCATTCCTTCCTCTAAATCCAGCATTAAAGGTGGCTGCTTGTCCAGCGACATGCAGTAGACTGGGAAATGCTTGCTTAGTGTACATACACAAGTCCTTTGCTTTGACTGCTTTAAAAAGCACATTTCATGGGTTCTTTTTCACTTTCGCCCCTTGAGAGTGAATGTGTATGTATTCCAAAGATGAATAATATGTCAAATCTGCAGACATCGTTAGCTACTACATGGAGGCCTTTAGTCACTTCAAATCATCAGTGAACACAAAGTATGTCACTAAGCAACTTAAAATATTAAATTATAGCATTTCTACATTTGAATTAGCTCAAGTTTTCTCCAGATTTCTCCACATGAATTATGTTCTTTCTAATGGTGGGCTCATTTCATATACTGTAAATTATTACTTTTAATTTAATTACTGGCAGGTCTTGATGAGAGCCCTGTGTTTACTGATCTTGAGCCAAAAACTTCTGATATGAGCTATGAAGTATCTGCTTTCACCTGAGAGAATACAAATGCTGCAAAGCCCTCAGACCAAGCCTAGAAAATCCATTGTGGGGGGTGCTTTATGCTGTTGGAGGCATGGATGCTATGAAAGGTGTCAGGAACAAGTTAATTAACTGAAAGTATCATTTTAAAGAGGATATATTCTCAATACCCTCAGAATTATGAGGGTGGTATAAAAGCCATATTTAAATATTAGCATCTAAAGCTAATTTTAGGCTTCTTTACTTAACTGTGACTTTTTTTATTATGGGATATAACCCTTTTATTAGTGTTGGCTAAACTCTGGACAGGTACTTTTGTGGCAGCAATTTTTAAATATGAACATTTGCAGTATAAGATCTTTTCAAAGTTAACTTATTTAAAATTTATTGTAAGCAGAAGGGACAAGGTTCTCCAAATTTGATTTTTTGTCAGAAATATTAGAGTGGCCTCTAACTCCTTGATGTCAGTTTTCTGTAGGGTACTCAAAGGCCAGTTACAAAGAATCTTGAAGTAAGGATAAAAAGATCTGCAGTTAAAACCTGGAATAAAGTCATGATTTTACATAAGAATTTTATCAAAGGGAATAGGAAACATTTCTGAAGCCATCATCTTTACTTTGAACTGTTCTTAGAACCTATTTCTCTGTAGTTCTGCCCTTTTTACACATAAGTTGGTAGACCCAGGTTTGCTAAAACAGTGGGGTGAGGATTTTGTAATTAAGAGTTGTTTGTGTCCGAATTCAGCAAAGTTGCAGGATACAAAATTAATACACAGAAATCTGTTGCACTCCTTTACAGTAACAAAGAACTAGCAGAAAGACAAATCAGGAAAACAATTCCATTCACAATTGCATCAAAAAGAATAAAATACCTAGGAATAAACCTAACCAAGGAAGTGAAAGGCCTATGCCCTGAAAACTACAAGAAACTTAAGAGAAATTAAATAGGACACTAATAAATGGAAATTCATCCCATGCTTTTGGCTAGGAAGAATTAATATTGTCAAAATGGCCATCCTGCCTAAAGCAATCTACAGATGCAATGCAATCCCTATGAAAATACCAATAGCATTCTTCAATGAACTGGAACAAATACTGTTAAAATTCACATGGAACCACAAAAGCCCCAAAATAGCCAAACCAATCCTGAGAAGGAAGAATAAAGCAGGGGTGATCTCACTTCCTAACTTCAAGCCCTACTACAAAGCCACAGTAATCAAGACAATTTGGTACTGGCACAAGAACAGACCCACAGACCAGTGGAACACAATAGAGAGTCCAGATATTAACCCAAACATACACATGGTAAACAAATATATGAAAAAGAAGCTATGGACATAAAATGGGGAAATGACAGCCTCTTCAAGAGTTGGTGCTGGCAAAACTGGCAGCTACATGTAAGAGAATGAAACTGGATTATTGTCTAACTCCATATACAAAAGTAAATTCAAAATGGACCAAAGACCTGAATGTAAGTCATGAAACCATAAAAGTCTTAGCAAAAAAACAGGCAAAAATCTCTTGGACATAAACATGAGCAAATTCTTCATGAACATATCCCCAAGGGCAAGGGAAACAAAAGCAAAAATGAACCAATGGGACTATATAAGGCTGAAAATCTTCTGTGCAGAAAAGGACACCATCAATAGAATAAGGCATCCTACAGTATGGGAGAATATATTCAGAAATGACAGATCTGACAAAGGGTTGACATCCAAAATAAAGAGCTCACACACCTCAACAAACAAAAAACAAATAATCCAATTAAAAAATGGGCAGAGCTGAATAGACATTTCTCCAAAGAAATTCAGATGGCCAACAGATACATGAAAAGACACTCCACATAGCTAGTTATCAGAGAAATGCAAATTAAAACCACAATGAGGTATCATTTCAGACCAGTAAGGATCACTACCATCCAAAAGACAAACAACAACAAATGTTGGTGAGATCATGGAGAAAGGGGAAATGGAAGCGACCTGAGTGTCCATCAGTAGATGAATGGATAAAGAAGATGTGGTACATATACACAATGGAATATTATTCCGCCATAAGAAGAAAACAAATCCTACCATTTGCAACATGGATGGAGCTAGAGGGTATTATGGTCAGTGAAATAAGCCAGGTGGAGAAAGACAAGTACCAAATGATTTCAATCATATGTGAAGTATAAGAACAAAGGAAAACTGAAGGAACAAAACAGCAGCAGAATCACAGAACCCAAGAATGGACTAACAGTTACCAATGGGAAAGGGACTGGGGAGGATGGGTGGGATAAAGGTGGGGAAAGAAAGGGGGCATTTTGATTAGCATGTGTAATGTGGGGTGGGGCATGGGGAGGGCTGTACTACACAGAGAAGACAAGTAGTGATTCTACAGCATCTTACTAAGCTGATGGACAGTGACTGTACTGAGCTTTCTTGGGGGGGGACTTGGTGAAGGGGTGAGCCTAGTAAACATGTTCTTCATGTAGTTGTAGATTAATGATAAAATAAATAAAAATAAATAAATAAAATAAAATAAAAAACCAAAATTGAATGATTGACAGAGTGAAAGCAGAGGTGAATCTGTTTTTAGATACTCCAGTTTTAATGATATCACCTAGAGATAATCAGTTTCAAGTTTAGAAAAGATACTCTGCTAGGTGGGGTATATGATCTCTCATTAGTAACTGTAGTCAGTATAGCAATTGCTGACCTGTCAATCAGCCTTTAGCCAAATCCACATTATCAGTGAAAGATGCAGGGATTAAAGAGAAAGGGTAAATGAGTGCCTGTATAGTCGCAAGATTTATTGTGAAAATACAAAGTGTCTGGACATAAATACAGTGTACTATTTACCAGAAAAGACTTAAAATTAGAGAAAAGAAACGTTGTCACCAATCCATTATACACAGAAAAACTTTCAGAAGCAGCTATAAATGTAAAATCTATCCTTAAATACTGACTTGATCTTACCTCCTATCATAGCATTATAATTGGCCAGTGGAGATGCTTCAGATGTTAACTATATTTTCATAATAGATTATATTTTCTCCACAAATTGCACAGTAGAAAAACAAGTGAAAGCTGCTTTTGTTTATTCATATGGTTGGCTTTGTGCGATTGGGATTCCCTAAACTTTTCACAATATACTATGGTAGTAAACTTGGTATTTCAGTAATTGAATAGAAAATGAACTATTAACACATAAAGCAGGTAATAAGTCAATGTCACATTTTAATATCAAGACTTAATTTTATTCTTAATTATAATCCTTTGTGTCACCATCATGAAACTTTCTATGAATCAACACCAAAGACCCATTTAAAAGGAATTATCATTCCTGCTCCTTAAGTCATTTGCATTTTAGATTAGCATACACACACCTGTCGGTCCCCTTCCCGCCTCTGACCCACACACAAGGGAGGAGATGCAATGAGATATGGACGACCTGAAAGGACCAGCCAGGGAACTCAAGGCATAAGAGCTCAAGAGCAATGCCAAAAAGGCACTCCTCATATTTATTGACCAAATGAACTTACAGTGAACTCGAACATCACTATCCAGCCTTGAGTCTAGCCTAAGGACACGACAGACACTTCTCAAGTATACCAAAACCGTGTGAAGGCAGATCCAAGCCATGAGAACTGCTTTGGTTCTCATCACTCAGTCCTTTATCACATATCAGAGTGTGTGGGAAAAACCATCAAGTCATTTAATTTCTATACTACATGAATCATGTATTAACCCCATTAATCCCACATTTCCCCTTTTTAAGTATAGTGCACAGATATGAGTACAAGTAGAAAATTTCTAATGGAAGGTTTTTTAACATACTACAGTGTAAAATAAAAGTCTATTTCTTGAATTTACGTGAAGCAGAATGAAGATAAAAGAAATTTAGTGCAGTTAGAGAGTAAGTGCAGGTGACACGTTTATACTTATAGACAATGTTGATCTGAGCTGGGCAAGGAAAATGAAACATTTACGGGTGCAGATTTCTCTCAAAACTGGGGGGGGGTGTGAGGTTCTAAGCCTTACCTCTGCTGGCCCCCAATCTTTCACATGATGGCCCCCCTGTGACTGTGCCTGTCTTAGGTTGTTCCTCCCTTGAGAAATCTTACCCGTCTGGCTAACCAGCCATCTTCTGGGGCCATACAGGGAGATGTAGAGTTGGTAGGTGAGAGAGAAGCAATATTCTTTGAAAAGGTTAGTTTTCCACTTCTTTACATATATATGCCCCATGGCCTATGTTCCAGCACTTGCTTTAAGACATCTTTGCCAGTGAAAGGGGTATGATGCACAGCATTTTTAAGTATAAGGCATAAATTCTAATAAAAGGCTGTATTTTGAAAGGGAGAAGAAAAGATAAAGAAGTAGCAGATGGAAGAGAATATGAGAAAATTGATTATTTCTTTGACATGGTTTCTTGAAGAGTAAGGTAAGCATGTTTAGGTTTTAACAAACTACTAATTAAATTGTGTACATACATTAACAGAACAGGAATCAGATACACAACAAAAGCAGACTTATAATTACCAGCTATATCTAATGAAATGAAGAAAACTAGGTAGATAACTCAGACATTTGAGAATTTATTGATATGATGGATATCATCTAATTGATATTGAATAGTTTGAGAAAAATCAGACAAACTGAAAAAACACATTCCCAGAAACTGTTCACATCCCATGTGTTTTTTTTTTTGAGAGGGCATCTCATATTTATTGATCAAATAGTTGTTAACAACAATAAAATTCTGTATAGAGGACTCAATGCACAATCATTAATCAATCCCAAGCCTAACTCAACAGTCTCCAATCTTCTGAAGCATGGTGAACAAGTTCTTACATGGTGAACAAGTTCTTACATGGTGAACAGTGCAAGGGCAGTCATATCACAGAAACTTTTGGTTTTGAGCACATATCATGAACTATAAATAATCAAGTCAGATATGATTATTCATTTGATTTTTATACTTGATTTATATGTGAATCCCACAATTCTCCCATATTTTTTTAAATAAAATGCTGAAGTGGTAGGTAGATGCAAGATAAAGATAGAAAGCATAATTTACTGCTGTAAGAGGGCAAGTGTAGATGATCAGGTCTGTGCCTATAGACTAAGTATTAATCCGAGCTAGACAAGGGCAACAAAACATCCAAAGATGCAGAAGATTTCTCTCAAAACAGGGGGGCTGAGGTTCTAAGCCTCACCTCTGTTGATCCCCAATTTCTCACCTAATGGCCCCCCTGCGACTGTGCCTGTCTTAGGTTTTTCCTCCCTTGAGGAATCTTACCTGTCTCTGGCTAACCAGCCGTCTTCCGGGGCCATACAGGGAAATGTAAAGTTGGTAAGTGAGAGAGAAGTCATATTGTTTGAAAAGGTTAGCTTTTTACTTCTTTGCAGATTTAGCCCTGTGGCTTCTATACCCAGCATTTGTCTTGAGGTATCTTTACCACTTGGAAGAACTATGATACTCAGTAATTTTCAATATGAGGCACGATTTCTACTAAAGGGCTGTAATTAGGAAGGAAGAAGAAAAGCTATAGAAGTAGAAGATGGAAGAAAACATGGGAAGGCTGATTATTTCTTTGACATATATTCTTGTAGAGTAACATAAGCATGTATAGGTTTTAACAAACTACTAATTAAATTGCATACACACATTAACAGAATAGGAATACAGATACATAACAAAAGCAGACCTACAACTACCAGCCACATCCAGTGAAACCAAGAAAACCAGTTAGGTACCCTAGGCATTTGTGAAAACTTACCAATATGATGGATATTGTCTAACTGAATTTGAATAGTTTGAGAAAAATCAGACAAATTAAAACAACACATTCCTGGGAACTGTTCACATCCCATATGTTCTAACAGTAGGTAGTCTATAGTAGCACGATTTTGGAGCACTGCAACTTGCACTTCTCATAATTCTTGGTTGAGTTCCAACAATATAGAACTAGTTGAATTTGTTGTTTTACTGTATATGCACAGGCCAGTTTAGATATCTCCTTCTGCATTCCCATGGCAAGTCCAGGAATTGGCAGGATGAATGTAGCTACAACTGCAACAGCACCAGGATCTTTGTTGAAGTTTATTGATGATCATCTTCAGGAATGACTCTTCCAGAGGATGTTGATGTTGGAAGTTCTTCATATCGTATCTTAATTCTTTTTCTGGGTAGCCAAATTAGGCTTTGATCCTCTGTATAAACACAAACAAACCCTTTGCCCACACTTTGATGTGACCTTTATACCACTGTGAAGAACCTATTGGAGACCACCACACAGGAACTGCTTTTTCTTAAGAGAAATAGTATCAGAAAAATGTACTTCCATAGCTGATCATCTGACACCCTTTAAAAGATCAAAATTAAGGATATGTAAAGTATGCATTAATTGTTGCTTTGTAGTAATTTTATCCTATGAGGGAGTAATACCTCCCTTATGTTTCTTTTTGTTATCATTAATCTACAATTACATGAAGAATATTATGTTTACTAGGCTCTCCCCTACACCAAGTCTCCCCCACAAACCCCATTACAGTAACTGTCCATCAGCATAGCAAGGTGTTGTAGAATCACTACTTGTCTTCTCTGTGTTGCACAGCCCTCCCCTTTCCCCCACCCCCACATTATACATGCTAATCATAGCACCCCTTTTTCTTCTTCCCCACCCTTATCACTCCCTACCCTCCCATTCTCCCCAGTCTCTTTCCCTTTGGTAACTGTTAGTCCATTCTTGGGTTCTGTGATTCTGCTGCTGTTTTGTTCCTTCAGTTTTTCCTTTGTTCTTATACTCCACAAATGAGTGAAATCATTTGGTATTTGTCTTTCTCCGCTTGGCTTATTTCACTGAGCATAATACCCTTGAGCTCCATCCATGTTGTTGCAAATGGTAGGATGTTTTCTTCTTATGGGTGAATAATATTCCATTGTATATATGTACCACATCTTCTTTATCCATTCATCTACTGATGGACACTTAGAGTGCTTCCATTTCTTGGCTATTGTAAATAGTGCTGCAATAAACATAGGGGTGCATCTTTTTCAAACTGTAGTGCTGCTTTCTTAGGGTAAATTCCTAGAAGTGGAATTCCTGGGTCAAATGATAAGTCTCTTTTGAGCATTTTGAGGAACCTCCATATGGCTTTCCACAGTGGTTGACCTAATTTACATTCCCACCAGCAGTGTAGGAGGGTTCCCCTTTCTCCAAGACCTCGCCAACATTTATTGTTGTTTGTCTTTTGGATGGTAGCCATCCTTACTGGTGTGAGGTGATATCTCATTGTGGCTTTTAATTTGCATTTCTCTGATAACTAGTGATGTGGAGCATCTTTTCATGTCTTTTGGCCATCTGAATTTCTTTTTTGGAGAATTGTCTGTTCAGTTCCTCTGCCCATTTTTTAATTGGATTATTTGCTTTTTGTTTGTTGAGGTGCATGAGCTCTTTATATATTTTGGATGTCAAGCCTTTATTGGATCTTTCATTTACGAATATATTCTCCCGTACTGTAGGGTACCTTTTTGTTCTATTGATGGTGTCCTTTGCTGTACAGAAGCTTTTGAGCTTGATATAGTCCCACTGGTTCATTTTTGCTTTTGTTTTCCTTGCCCAGGGAGATATGTTCATGAAGAAGTCGCTAATGTTTATGTCCAAGATATTTTTGCCTGTTTTTTTCTAAGAGTTTTATCCCATATGTTATTTTAATGACAGTCTATAGTAGCACAATTTTGAAGTACTGCAACTCGTAGTTCTCCCAGTTCTTGGTTGAGTTCAGATAATAGAGATGCAGTCAGATTTGTTTTACTGTATGCACAGGCCAGCTTGGATATTTCTTTCTGTATTCCTAAGACAAGTTCAGGAACTGGCAGGAGGAATACAGCTGCAACTGCAACAGCGGCAGGATCTGAAAGTTTCAAGTTGTTGTCACAATCAGATGGCAGAGCTCGGAGATGTCTCTTGTGCTTATATCAGGATGATCTATTAGGGCAGGAAGAATGTGTCTCACACCACAAACACCTTGATATTGTAGAATTACAGCAAGAGGGTACATGAGTACAATTAATACATACAGAAGCTAATTACAGTAGTGCTAACAGGTAAATTTAATTGGGCATCAGAAGTAAGTGCTTTAGGGGGAAGAGTGATATTTCTGTAACATGAAACATTTAATAATAAAGTTTAGCATTATTTCTTTTGACAGTGCTTTCCAGGTAAGTATATATCAGGAAAATAAGCCAAATTAGTCAAATATTTTCGTTGATGAGGAGAAGAAATTCCACTGACATGTTCCAGGGGCCCTCTGGAAAATATCAGAGTTAACTAAAGGTAGAAGTAGTTTTTAAATTTTCATCTTGGGAAGCTGTCAAAAGTTTTTAAGGCACTTGCCTAAACAGAATTATAATTATGAAATAACATTTATTATTTAACCAGAATGATAAGATAATTTAAAAGCAAATACAGTAGGTTACACAGCTCTTAACAACACTTAGCTTACAGTCTTAAATATTAAGATCTTATTTTCTTAAATACTCAAACAAGTCATTGAGACTTTAAGCATAAGAAACTGTTTTAATAAACAATCAGAAAACTTTTTACAATCTTTCAACATTAAAGGTAGAGCAATAAACTTTTGTTCTTTTAACAAAAATTAGTCTTGCTGTGTATTCAATATCAAGATTTATTTGCTTCAATTTCACATAATGTGACTATATCAATTTTTTATAAACTTTTAAAAATTTTCCTTTCATTCAGTGTTCACTGTCTTTAAACAAAGAGCTGCACTTTTGAATAGTTATCTTCTTTTACTTTCAATACAATGCATTTATATTCCTTATACCTTCTCTTATTAAAACATACATTTTTAGCATACAGAAATGTTTTCCTTATTATATTAAGTAGTTTTCATTAGAACTTAAAACCATTTGGTACTTTAACCTTCAGTGAACACTGAAAAAAGGCCATTGTAAACTGTTACACCAGCATTCTTCAGATCAATACATCTATGCACAAATTCTATCATTTTTGGAAATGTGCCTTGCAGCACAATTTCTTATTAAGCATAAAATATGTCTATATAACTTAGCAAACTTTAAGAATTTTGGTTACCACAAAAATTCTCAGGCTGTTTGCAGATATGTACACTGTTATACATTAATACAGCATTATTATTAAGATGTTCATTTGCTACACTTGTTTACTGATTTTTATCAACCCTGCCAGATTACTTATAACTTTTACCAAACATCAAAGTCAAGCTTTTCTTTAAGTATCTTCTTGAAATATTTAACAGGTAACATTAACTTGAGGGACTTTAAGTAACATTTGGCAACTGATTGCTATAAAGACATATCTGTTTCAGTTAAACTTAAATTAGCATTAATGCTTAATATTTTTTATTAGATTTTCTGGAAGTTTTAGAATGCCCAATTTTCACAAGCTCTTGTCTTTAAAACATTTTTTACTAATACCACCCGGAGGTAAGAAAATATTTTTCATTTACACACAGACACACAAACATACAGATTGAGACATAATGACTACAGTTAGCAACACTTTTCATATAAAAACATATACACAGAGAGACAAACTGATACAAAGATTTGAGTTACTAATATTCAATTTCCTTCTTTCTTTTTAGCTTACTTGATTAAAAGTACTTCAGTTTTCAAGAATACATTCTAAGGGCGAGCAGTTTACTTAACTGGGTTAAGGTTTAGACAGCCCCAGACTAAAAGGGCCAATGAAGGCTCTGAGCTGATAGAGACTGTGTGTGTGTGTCCGTCCAGAGAGCTGGAAATGAAATGAAAGTAAAATTTAGCACCAGTTATTTAAAGCCAGTATTGTAAAAAATAAATTTCTTCTACCTCAGGGAGTCTAGTTTAAGACTTCCCAATTTTCAAAGATAACAATGAACTTAATAAGTAGAATAGAGGTTCACTAAAAGAATTTAGAAAACTAGTTTCATATTGTAGTAGTTCATGGGACTTTTGACTATTTTCTTTCCTTGTGGAAAAATATATTTAGCTGCATAACATTATATTGCATACTTCTCTCAGGGGCCAAGCCTCTCTAATCAGAGAGTTTAGTTTGTACTGAGGCCAGGTTTGTGTGCAGAAGATAAGACACTTCTTTTTTAGAATTTAGGGATCGAATTGCTCCTATTTTTCCTAGTTTTTTCTGCCCAAGCTTTAGTCATTCCTTGAGAGCCCCCTGCCTAAGTGCAGGGACTGTGTGACTTTTTGCTGCTAGAGTCTTGATCTGAGTCACAGGCTTGTTTCACTTCCCTTGGGCTGCAGAAAAGGAAATGCTTAGCCCCACCCAGGATGACTGCCTCTAAGGAAAGGAGTCAATAAAATAGAGCCATTTACATGTTGGTCTGAGGGTTCAGCTTAATTACTTTACAGGCTTCATTTACATTACAGAGGAGAAAGTGGCACAGGCCTAAAAGGACTGCTTTGAATGGGGATCAGGGAAACTTTTCCTAAGGCCAGAGATAAAATTCAGAGGCTGCCATGGACATTTATGGTGTGGTTTATGCTCTTAAACACCAGTTTCTCCCACTGCCTGGGAGTTATCCTGCTAGTCACTCACTGCAAGAAATCTGATCTCTGAGATAAGAGGTCAAGGATCATTTACATCTTTCACACAGGCAGCAGCCTAGCTGGAGGTTCACTCAGTGCTATAGGATCCATCAGCCAGAGCTGAGATCTAAGGACCACAGTCTACTGATCTGGTCTGTCCTCAGAGTCCTCAGATGAGGACAGGAAAGTAGGAAATCAGCTCAGCCACTCCCTGACATTCCCATCCATCCAGAGGTGGGGGATAAAGGAGCGGCAGACACCAAGAAACCTTTCACTGGATCTAAGACTGGCAGCCAATGCTAATCATCTTTTAAGTGGCTAACGGGTGCCCAGACACATTTTGATGAGATTAAAAAGTGCAGTATTAAGTCAGTAATAAGATTAAGTGTAGATCTCCTACCTTGCGGTGGTGAGCATCGGGTTCTGTGAAACTGATGAAGTTAGAAGAGAGGAACACCCCCTGCCTCACTCAGAGGCCAGGGCTGCCTGAAGAAGCAGGCTGGTAGTGAGAGACAGAAAGAGAGGCACTCCTCATGGATACCCAGTTGGGCTGTCGGGGTCTGATTCCAGACACGCGGGCCTTTGAGAAGGTGATGAACTGTAGCTCAGCCTAGACTATTGCAGTTGCCCATGCCCTTCCTCAGTCCCTCTCATCCAGGGAGATGCCTCTGAAGGGGAATCCTGGCCTCCACTCAGGTGACTTTCCTGGCTCCCAAGGGAGATGGGGGATCCACTGAGGGAGATGCAGGGGAACCAGTCGCTCGAGATGTTGAGATCGGCAGCCGGGCTAGTCCCATTTAAGTGGCTGAGGAGCGCCCAATGCTATGTGCCATAGATGACTTCCTTCTATAAGGACAGTGAAAGAAAAGGCAGACAGTTGCTGATACTCACCTCTGAGGTTATCTTGAGTGAGCCCCTTAAAAGGGGGAGTTTGTTAAGGTTACAAAGCGAGAGTGATAAAATTACATAAAGACCAGACAGATACAGAAATAGCTATGAGCTTTCTTAAAATCTCTCATAACATTAGCCAAATCAGTTTGAGGTTCCCTATGTTGGCAACCAATAACAGTATTTTTTTAATGTATTTATGCAATTGGGAAAAATTCTTCTCAGAAGTTTCCACTCCTGATGTTTTTAGGAGGGCAAGGAGTAATTTTAAATCATCCTCCGATTTAGGTCCTTTAGTTTAAGTTTGGCCCATTATAGTGTCCCTGACGTCTCGATCCTATCCCTACATGTGATTTCCTGGGAGTCTTACTGGACTGACCATCTTCAGAGCCTGCCTGCTTTGCTTTTCAAGGGTCGCCCGAGCAGAGCTTCCCCACTCTGGGTTTCAAATGTCACCATTCTGAGTTTTAACTGTCCTTGTTCGGCCACTTGTAGTTCCCCTTCCAGCATCTAACCCACAGATATGGGAGGAGATGCAACAAGTTATCAAAGACTGGAAAAGGCCAGCCAGGGGACTCAAGGAGTAACAGCTGAAGAGAAATGCTGAAAAGGCACTCCTCATATTTATTGATGAAATGAACTTACAGTGAAGTCGAACATCACTATCTGGCCTTGAGTCTAGCCTAAGGACACAACACTTCTCAAGGATACCAAAACCGTGTAAAGGCAGCTCCGAGCCATGAGAACTGCTTTGGTTCTCATCACTTAGTAGTCCTTGATCACACATCAGAGTGGGTCAGAAAAACAATCAAGTCATGTGTGCTTATACATTTTATTTCTATATTACTTGAGTCATATTTTAACCCCATCAATCCCATACAAACCCCAAGCTGAATTTTAAAAGGGCACATATTAATATATTGAATAGTACAATAATATGTATAATATATTTAATGAATAAGTAGTTAAAATTATAGTGGATGGGTAGTCAGTGATAGATTCCAAGATAATTTTTTGTGTTTGCCACCTGTGTTAGTACTACCAGTAGCATAGTATAGCCAAAGAAGCCATTATGAGCGTGTAAGACATATACAGTAAATAAACTATTTCATCCTGACTCTTTTTCATGCCAATGGGTTTCAGCCCTGGGCAAGTTTCCTATGGATTCAATGTGACCAAAGAAATTGACAGCAAAAGGTTCTTTGGGGGTGAAAGGGTTCACTACCCGGCTTGTTCTCCTGGCGGTAGGTCGAGCACTAGCATCTCTGCCTCCGCCCAGAGCACTGGGCCGAGCTCTCTGTATAGTGTAATAATAGCTTATTGCCTAAAGGTGTGGAAGCGGTAGCCTAGCAACAGGCCAGTTACATCATCAGGTGGTTTAAGTTCAGTGAGGATCCTGCCAGAGGAACCCCAACTTCCCCACACTCTCTCATTTGGATCCAGATGGGTAAAATATTGCCCTTCTCTTGCCTGCCAAGTTGGAGAATCATCTGGTCTACTTGCTTTACTTTGAGTTGCAATCACTGATTCTACGCTATAAATTATAGGTACATAAATAAAATGTGAACATTTTTATCCATGTGTTTTTCTTTAACTTTGTTCAATATGCCCTTTAATAGGTAAACACAATTGAAAAATATGACCTCAGGACCAACAGCTGGCAACAAAATAGCACCATGAGTAGCCTTAGGTTTCAGTTTGGAGTTGCAGTTATTGATAATAAGCTCTATGTCCTCGGAGGAAACAATGGCTTAAAAACTTTAAATACTATGGAATGTTCTGATCCAACTGGCAAAATCTGGACTGTGATGTCTCCTATGTCAACACCAAGGCATGACTTAGGATTACATAGTCTCTAAAGAATGTACAGTTGCTAGAACTTTTTTAAAAATTAGTTTCTAAAGAATGCATAGTTAGTACAGATTTTGAAAAATTAAATTCAGCTGCACATTATTGGGATTTAGCCAAACCCTTAGTCAAAATGTCTCCAACATGCTGAAAAGTTTAAACAAATGGTAAAACCCTGTCAAACTCATCTCGTTTCAGATGTCGTAATTGTCAATCCTGTCTCCCTTCTACTGGTATTTTAACAAGGCCTGCTTTAAGAGAGATAAAAACTTTTGGAAGGAATAAATTGTTGAGGAATATAAAACTACATCAGGAATTTTTTTTTAAGCTCAGTTTAGAGGAAAGAGCACATGATGAAGAGACATTGTGTTTCTAGTCACATGAATCAAGACCCTTCCCAGATGAAATTGGTATTTCATCAAAAGCCTTAGGATGCAGATCCAAGGCAGGGATATTTAGGAAATTGTAGGGCAGCTCTAGGTTATACCTAAGACAGAGGTTTCCGAGAAATTGAAGAAAGATGTAGTAAAGACTTTGGAATAGTCAGGAAATTTGATTCTCCTGAATATTTGACAGAGTACATCTTTCTGCAAGCTAGACTCATTGTTTAAAAAGAAGAATAATTACCTTAGTAAGTCAATTAAGAACTGACTTATACACTGCTACAAAGTGGCAGATCAAGGTCTGGTATTGTTTACCCCAAATTATCTAATACATTGTCTATGCCAAATGAAAGATTATATAATTATGCAGCTCAGTTGTGTCAGTGTGATGCCTTGACATAGCTTAGAGAACTTACCTTGTGGAGAAATCAGAGCAAGTTTTACAAATCTCACAGATATCACTAAAGAGGAAAGAGAGGTGATGAGGATATACCACTGAGAGACTGACTGAGATGGTGAAGGTGGGGGATGTAAGGCTGGAGGCACCGGAAGGAGGAAAGCAAGGACAGTGCAGATGGAACAAAGATAGCAACAAATAGGTCTGTGCCATATAAGGAAGGAATGGACAGCTCTTCCTGGATTCCAGTCCCGTAACATGCCCACAAACTCTGGATGCAGAACACCTCCATCCAGGAAGAGACCTCTGGCTGTCCATCACCCGACCCTGAGCCAATAAAAAATCCCCCACATACCTCTGGCACGGCCCACTTACCCCTCCCCTCCCTGTGCTTATAAAAACTCCCCAACTATGTGGCTAGCAGCGACTTCTCCAGCCTGTATTTCAGACTGGTGAACCTCATCCGGGATTGCGCTCAAATAAACTGTCTAGCCCTTTGTTGCCTCTCATCATCTGCTTATTTTGGTTAGAATTTATCTTACAGGGGAGAAAACCAATTATGTGAATTCCCAGAGCAGATAAGCAGCAGTTAGAAAGGGGTTATTCACGGTATCTAATGGAACAAACTTCTGATTAAACCTCAAAAAGCTCTGTCTATTTAGTTATCCTGTGAGAATCTTCTTTTAATTCCTATAATAAAGAGAATTTAAAAATACCTACCAGATAGACTACAATTCTAAATTTTATCTTTCAGTATCATATCTCATCTACCCCTTACATTCAAAACCTAGCATTGAAATTATGCCAGAAAATATCAGCTTCCCTTTTCTATGATATCCCTGTTAAAGTGTCTCACTACCTCATTTAACTTCAGTGTTACAAAAGTGATGGTCTTGCCAATGGGTTTCAGCCCTGGGCAAGTTTGCTATGGATTCAATGTGACCAAAGAAATTTACAGCAAAACGTTCTTGGGGTGAAAAAGGTTATACCCAACTTTATTTCTGGATGGCAGGACACTCACTAAAATCTCATTCACTCAGAGCGAGTCTGTGGGCAGCAAGCCTGTCTCTGCCTCTGGGCCCCTCTGTCTGCAGTCATCCTCTGGGCCCCTCTGCACAGCCATCCCACACAGCCATCCTCTGGGCCTCTCTGTCCGCAAAGTTGTCCCATGCAGCCATCCTCCAGGCCTGTGTCCTCGGTGCTGCCACCACTACAGCCTCTGCTCTGCTCTCCTGCAGCCTTGCATCCCTGCCACCATGTTGTGACCAGAGTACTGGGCAGAGCTCTTTTTATAGAGTGAACAGCCATGTATTGCCCACAGGCATGCAGTGAGCTAGTCAACCATGGCCAGGTGAGAATCCTGGCCACAGGGACTTTCATTTTATGAACAGATGGCCTTTCATGATACAGTAACTAAAGTCTGAAAGTTTCCTAGGATTAACAGACCACATTTAGTTTCCTATCAAGATCAGTAAATTATGCATGTGTACACAAAACCATTTAAGAAACAAAAACAAAGTTTTAGCCCATCAGTTGTTTGCAGAATGAAACAATATCCCTTATCTGTGGTGTACCCTGGTGAGCCCTCATGCTATTTTTATTCTTTAGGTGTAGCCACACTTGAAGGGCCAATGTATGCTGTTGGTGGTCATGATGTGTCAAGTTACCTAAATACTGTAGGAAGATGGGACCCTGAGGGATGTCAGCGTATTTACATGGCCAGTATGTCAACTCCTAGAAGCAGTTGGCATTGCTGCATTAAACAGCAAGCAAGTAAACCCAAACCTGCAAGGGCTTTGCCCCCAGGTCATGTGATACAGCACTTGATATGCTCCATCAGTAACATTACCAGTGACAAGGACGTCCTAGTTATCCGTCATAAAAGGCCTTTGTTGGAATCCTCCCTTCACTATGACAGAAAGCACTTCTCTAAAATGAACATTAAATTAAATATTCTGTAGTCCCTTGTTGCTCAAGTGTGATCTTGGGATCAGCAGCATTAGCATTACCTGAGATCTATTTAGATATACTGGTTTTATATCTTGCTCTGGGTGATGGTTCCGTGAGTGTATATACATGTCAAAACTCATCAAGCTATACACTAAGATTTGTGCATTTCATTGTATGTCCCTCATTAAAAATTCATGAAAAAAAGAAATGCTGAATCCTAGCCGCACCCTAAATAAGCCTCCTAAATCAGAATCAGTATTTGAACAAGATCCTTCAGTAACTTGTGTGTGCAGTAAAACTGAAAAGCACTTTTGTAGGCAAACCAGTTCCAATTTTGTGCCCAGGAAGCTACCACTTTTTTCATTATGACTTATGTTTTACTTATCACAACTTTGGTCTCTGTAATAGGGAAATCTTTTTGTTCTTTACTACTCACTCTCTCCTGAGAGTCCAGGATTCCCAACTCTAGAATTACATCTAGTACCATCTTTCTGAATCTTTCCATCTTTCTGATCACTTGCCTATAATAGAAAGTTAATATATTAAAGTCCTATGGTGTTAGAGGTTGGTAAGAGCCTGAATGGTTACTTCTTCCAAGTAATTATGTACTTTATGACAAGGGACCTTTGGAGACGATGACTAGCATATAGGAAGAACCTGAATGATAAGAATTTCAGACACCAGGATTTATCAGTGGCAGGAGAATGTCTTCTGTGTCCTTATTTCCTATTTATAAAGGTAATACTTTGTCATGTAATTGGTCTCATTGTAGAAATTTCAAGAGATGTTTTTTAGCATCTGTATATGAAGTAGGAAATGTCTATAGTTAAGAGAAAACCTGGGCTTACCATGTGTTAGAGCTTAAAAGACTCCTGTCAGTATCACTGGTCTGACCTGAATGATAACAGGGGACTCAGTAACCATCCCCTAACTATTGCAGAATAGGCAGAAAGCATTAAATTCAACTAATTTAATTTTCTTTTGCTGACTCACAAAACAAATGGGCTCATAACTGAGCATGAAGTGTAGTTATAGACATATGGTTTAGTTATCTTCTTTATTGATGTAGAATTCATTTTAAGTTGGATTTAAAATGCTGATCATCAAAATAATTGGCATTGTAATGTTTATCAGAGAAATGTCATTGACAATGTATCTATCTAGGGAAAAATTCTGTTTCTTGGCTCTATCTTATTCCCTTAGATGTTTAAGTTACAGTTTTGTTAGTGGCAATTTTTTATATTAAATGAAGCAGTTCATAAAGACAAAGGGGTTCCAGTGCTTGGCAGTTGAATCTGGCTAAAATTATAAAGTTGCTAGAAGGTCTTTGGAAACACCTACTTTTTCCTAAATTTCCAGCTTTATTAAACCATAGTTGACAAACAATGCCAATGCTTTTGCTATCTCCCTCCTTTCTCTGTATTTCATTTCCCACGGAATCCTTTAATCTACCAAGTCAAAGTAACTTTCACAAAAATGATAAAGGAGAGAGGCTTGGAATAAGGTAGACCTTTCCAAGTGCCTTCAAATAGGTATCCATTCAGAGAGTACACCATCTACTACAAAATACTACCAGAGAAGAATATATATTCAAAAACTTTAAATGCTTTGTGCAAGGTTCCTTCACTTTCATTCTATGCACAAATTGGAAATACAATCTCTCTCCCTCTCTGTATGTGTATCCACATACACACACTTGTGTCTTTTTTCTAGGCTATATGCTGCTGGTGGATGTGCTGGACATTCCTGCCTCAAATCAATGGAATACTCTGACCCACACACTACCAAATGGAGTCTGTATGCTTCTATGTCTAAAATACGTGGAAGTCTGGGAGTTACAACATACAATGGATTCTTATTCGTTGGGGGTCATGATTCCCCTACTTTGAATGAATGCACCAGCTTTTCTAACCATGTGGAAAGGTAAAACGTTTCTATTTACTTATGCATGTATTTATACATTATTTTTATTTTTCTCAGAAATCAGAAAGATTTTTAGTCTTCCAAATAAGTGTTAGTCCTTTCAGGGGATTAATCCTTTGTAAAATTGCACACTTACTCTTAGGTCCAAAATATTTTGAAGAAATCCTCCTTAATCAGATCCATCATTAAGAAATATATTAAAGAATACGCTATTTTGTTTGATAGTCAACTTTTAAAATAACAAGACAGAAAGGATGTAGTAATAAAGAAATCTTACACCCAGCTGTATCACTCAAACCATTCACCAGCTCAATTAAAAATAAATTGGAGATTAGAGGGAGCCTAGATGGTGGCATGAGTAGGGCAGTGGAAATCTCCGAAAACCATATTTTTGAAAATACAACAAATACAACTAATCCTACAAGAGACCAGAAGATACAGTACAACAGCCAGGCTACATCTACATCTGCGAGAACTCAGCACCTCACGAAGGGGGTAAGATACAAGCCGGACCCAGCGGGACCTGAGCGTGCCCTCCAACCCAGCTCCCCAGCAGGAGGAGAGGGGTCAGAGTGGGGAGGGTGTGGGAGCTCAGGACTGCAAAATACCCAGCCCTAGTCATCGGCACTGGGAGTGCAGACACACAGTACTTGGTGTGCTGGATATTAGGGAAATGGGACAGTAAAATCAGCAAGCGGGTCCCTGCAGCCTGTGCCCCTGGGAGAAAAGAAGAGTGAGTGCTTTTTGTAAGACTTAAAGGTACAGGGGCCTCACAGCTGGATGGCAGCATCCCCGCAAACTGAGCCCAGCAGTTGGGAACCCCGGGGATCTCCAGGCGCTCTAACCCCCTGGACAATGGCGATGCTATGAAGCCCCTCATGCCAATAAACAGCCTGCCATCCTTTCTCCCTCTGGTGTGGCACACCCCCCATAGCAGAGGAGCAGCCTGAGAGTGGCCACACCCACCGCAGCTGCCTAGAGCCTTCTCTGCAGCCACCTGGGTCAGACTCAGAGGCCCCGCTGGTACACGGCACCCGAGCACAGAGGAAGCTGGAACAGGGCATGAAAGGTTGCCATTCTCGCAGGAGAGCACACCCAGTGGCCTGCCTCTCCCCGAGGGGCTCTGGGCTGACCCAACGGCTGCCCCACCTATGGTGGCTCAGAATAAAACTGGAAGCTGCTCTCCATGTGCGGGACCTTGTTCTGCCAGCTGACACATGTGCCAAGTGCCTATGGCTACCTCTAATGCCATGAAAAGGCAGAGGAATTTGGTCCAGTCCAAAATTACTGACACAATCACCAAGAGAGGGCCCAGGGAGATAGACTTGACCAATCTCCCTGAGAAAGAATTCAAAATAAAGGTAATAACCATGCTGATGGATCTGCAGAGAAATATTCTACAGCTAAAGGAGCAAGTACAGAGGAAGAATACAGAAATAAAACAATCTCTGGAAGGACTAAAGAGCAGACTGGATGAGGTGCAAGAGGCTGGTAATGGAATAGAAATCAGAGAACAGGAACACAGAGAAGCTGATGAAGAGATAAAAGTATCTCTAGGAATGAAAGAATATTAAGAGAACTGTGTGACCAATCCAAATGGTACAATATTCACAACATAGGGGTACCAGAAGAAAAAGAGAAGAGGATACAAAATGTCTTTGAAGAAATAATTGCTGAAAACTTCCCCAAACTGGGGGAGGAAATAGTCTCTCAGACCATGGAAGCCCACAGAACTCCCAACACAAGGGTCCCAAGGAGGACTACACCAAGACATATAATAATTAAAATGTCAAAGATCAAAGACAAGGACAGAGTATTAATGACAGCCAGAGAAAAAAGGTCACCTACAAAGGAAAACCCATCAGACTTCTCCAACAGAAACCTTATAGGCCAGAAGAAAATGGCATGATATATTTAATACAATGAAACAGAAGGGCCTTGAACCAAGAATACTGTATCCAGCACGATTAACATTTAAATATGAAGGAGGGATTAAACAATTCCCAGACAAGGAAAAGTTGAGGGAATTTGCCTCCCACAAACTACTTCTACAGGGTATTTTAGAGGGATTTCTCTAGATGGAAGCACTCCTAAGGCTAAACAGATGTCACCCGAGAAAGTAAAATCACAGCAAAGAAAGCAGACCAACCAAATACTAACTAAAGGCAAAAAAATAAAATCAACTACTCACAAAAGGAGTCAAAGAAAACACAAAAGAAGACAGAATAAAACACCTAACATATAAAGATTGGAGGAGTAGAAATAAGAAGGGAGGGAAAGAATCTCCAGACAGTGTATATAACAGCTCAATAAGCGAGCTAAGTTAGGCAGTAAGATACTAAAGAAGCTAACTTTGAACCTTTGGTAACCACGAATCTAAAGCCTGCAATGGCAATAAGTACATATCTCTCAATAGTCACCCTAAATGTAAACGGACTGAAAGCACCAATCAAAAAAAACATTGTAACAGAATGGATAAAAAAGCAAGACCCATCTATATGCTGCTTACAAGAGACTAACCCCAAACCCAAAGACATACATAGACTAAAAGTCAAGGGATGGAAAAAGATATTTCACGCAAACAATAGGGAGAAAAAAGCAGGTGTAGTACTACTGGTATCAGAAAAAATAGACTTCAAAACACAGAAAGTAAAAAGAGATAAAGAAGGACATTACATAATGATAAAGGGGTCAGCTGAACAAGAGAATATAATCATTATAAATATATATGCACCCAATACATGAGCACCAACATATGTGAAACAAATACTAACAGAATTAAAGGAGGAAACACAATGCAATGCATTTGTTCTAGGAGACTTAAACACACCACTCACTCCAAAGGACACATCCACTGGACAGAAAATAAGTAAGGACACAGAGGCACTGAATAACACACTAGAACAGATGGACTTAACAGACATCTACAGGACCCTACACCCAAAAGGAGCAGGATACACATTCTTCTCAAGTGCACATGGGACATTCTCCTGAATAGATCACATACTAGGCCACAAAAAGAGCCTCAGTAAATTCAAAAATATTGAAATTCTACCAACCAACTTCTCAGACCACAAAGTTATAAAACTGGAAATTAATTGTACAAAGAAAACAAAAAGGCTCACAAACACATGGAAGCTTAACAACATGCTCCTAAATAACCAATGGATCAATAACCAAATTAAAATAGAGATCAAGCAATATATGGAGACAAATGACACCGACACCATAAAGCCCTATCTTTGGTGGGATGCAGTGAAGGCAGTTTTAAGAGGAAAGTACATAGCAATCCAGGCCTATCTAAAGAAGGAAGAACATTCCCAAATGAATAGTTTAGTCAAAATTATTGAAACTGGAAAAAGAAGAACAAATGAAGCCCAAAGTCAGCAGAAGGAGGGACATAATAAAGATCAGAGAATAAATGAATACAATTGAGAACAATAAAATAATAGAAAAAAAATCAATGAAACCAAGAGCTGGTTCTTCAGAATATAACAAAATAGATAAACCCCTAGCCAGACTTACTAAGAGAAAAAGAGAATCCACACATATTAGCAGAGTCATAAATGAGAAAGGAAAAATGATCATGGACTGCACAGAAATACAAAGAATTATTAGAGAATACTACAAAAATCTATGTTAACAAGCTGCAAAACCTAGAAGAAATGGACAACTTCCTAGAAAAATACAACCTTCCAAGACTGACCAATGAAGAAACAGAAAATCTAAACAGACCAATTACTAGCAAAGAATTGAAGTGATAATCACAAAACTACCCAAGAACAAAACTGCTGGACCAGGTGGATTCACTGCTGAATTTTATCAGACACACAGCATCACTCTAATACCAAAGCCAGGCAAAGACCCCACCAAAAAGGAAAATTACAGACCAATAACCCTGATGAACATAGATGCAAAAGTACTCAATAAATATTAGCAAACCAAATAAAAAAATACATCAAGAGGATCATACATCATGACCAAATGGAATTCATCTCAGGGATGCAAGGATGGTACAACATTCAAAAATCCATCAACATCATCCACCACATAAACAAAAAGGACAAAAATCACATGATCATCTCCATAGATGCTGAAAAAGCATTTGACAAAATTCAACATCCATTCATGATAAAAACTCTCAACAAACTGGGTATAGAGGGCAACTACCTCAACATAAAAGGGCCATATATGACAACCCTACAGCCAGCATCATACTTAGCAGCGAGAAGCTGAAATCTTTTCACCTAAGATCAGAAACAAGACAGGGATACCCACTCTCCCCACTGTTATTCAACATAGTACTGGAAGTTCTAGCTACAGCAATCAGACGAAACAAAGAAATACAATGCATCCAGATTGGTAAAGAACTGTCACTATTTGCAGATGACATGACATTGTACATAAAAAAACCCTAAAGAATCCACTCTAGAACTATTAGAACTAGTATCTGATTTCAGCAATGTTGCAGGGTACAAAATACACAGAAATCTGTTGCCTTCCTATACGCTAATGATGAATTAACAGAAAGAAAAATGAGGAAAACAATTCCATTCACAACTGCATCAAAAAGAATAAAATACCTAGGAATAAACCTAACCAAGGAAGTGAAAGATCTATACCCTGAAAACTATAAGACACTCTTAAGAGAAATTAAAGAAGACACCAACAAATGGAAACTCATCCCATGCTCTTGGCTAGGAAGAATTAATATCGTCAAAATGGCCATCCTGCCCAAAGCAATATACAGACTTAATGCAATCCCTATCAAATTACCAGCAACATTCTTCAACAAAGTGGAACAAATAGTTCAAAAATTCATATGGAAACACCAAAGACCCCAAATAGCCAAAGCAGTCCTGAGAAAGAAGAATAAAGTGGGGGTGGGATCTCACTCCCCAACTTCAAGCTCTACTACAACGTCATAGTAATCAAGACAATTTGGTACTGGCACAAGAACAGAGCCACAGACCAGTGGAACAGATTAGAGACTCCAGACATTAACCCAAACATATATAGTCAATTAATATTTGATAAAGGAGCCATGGACATACAATAGGGAAATGACAGTCTCTTCAACAGATGGTGCTGGCAAAACTGGACAGCTACATGTAAGAGAATGAAACTGGACCACTGTCTAACCCCATACACAAAAGTAAATTTGAAATGGATCAAAGACCTGAATGTAAGTCATGAAACCATAAAACTCCTCGAAAAAAACATAGGCAAAAATCTCTTAGACATAAACATGAGTGACCTCTTCTTAAACATATCTCCCAGGCAATGAAAACAAAAGCAAAAATTTACAAGTGGAACTATATTAAGCTGAAAAGCTTCTGTGCAGCAAAAGACAGCATCAATAGAACAAAAAGGTACCCTACAGTATGGGAGAATATATTTGTAAATGACAGATCTGATAAAGCCTTGACATCCAAAATATATAAAGAGCTCACCCACCTTAACAAACAAAAAACAAGTAATCCAATTAAAAAATGGGCAGAAAAACTGAACAGACAGTTCTCCAAAAAAGAAATTCAGATGGCCAACAGACACATGAAAACATGCTCCACATCTCTAGTTATCAGAGAAATGCAAATTAAAACCACAATGAGATATCACCTCACACCAGTAAGGATGGCTACCATCCAAAAGGCAAACAACGACAAATGTTGGTGAAGTTGTGGATAAAGGGGATCCCTCCTACACTGCCGGTGGGAATATAAATTAGTTCAACTATTGTGGAAAGCAGTATGGAGGTTCCTCAAAATGCTCAAAATAGACTTACCATTTGACCCAGGAATTCCACTCCTAGGAATTTACCCTAAGAATGCAGCACTCCAGTTTGAAAAAGACAGATGCACCCCTATGTTTATCGCAGCACTATTTACAATAGCCAAGAATTGGAAGCAACCTAAGTGTCCATCAGTAGATGAATGGATAAAGAAGATGTGGTATATATATACTATGGAATATATTATTCAGCCATAAGAAGAAAACAAATCCTACTATTTGCAACAATATGGTTGGAGGTAGAGGGTATTATGCTCAGTGAAATAAGCCAAGCAGAGAAAGAGAAATACCAAATGATTTCACTCATATGTGGAGTATAAGAACAAATGGAAAATGGAAGGAACAAAACAGCAGCAGAATCACAGAACCCAAGAATGGACTAATAGGTAACAAAGGGAACGGGCTGGGGAGGGTGAGTGGGTAGGGATGGATTAGGGGGTAGGAAGAAGAAAGGGGTTATTATGATTAGCATGAAGAAGGTGGGGGACGGGAGAAAGGGGAGGGCTGTGCAACTTAGAGAAGACAAGTATTGATTCTACAACAGTTTGCTATGCTGATGGACAGTGACTGTAATGGGTTTGTAGGGTGACTTGGTATAGGTGAGAGCCTAGTAAACATAATATTCTTCATGTAATTGTAGATTAATGATAAGAAAAAAAGAAAAAGAAAAGGGGGATTACTCCCTGATAGGATAAAACTAACTGCAAATCAACGAGTAATGCATGCTTTACATATCCTTAATTTTGATCATTTAAGGGGTGTCAGATGATCAGCTATGGAAGTACATTTTTCTGATAATATTCCTTTCTCTTTAATAAAAAGAAAAAAGCATTTCCTGTGTGGTGATCTCCAGTAGGTTCTTCACAATGGTATAAAGGTCATATCACAGTGTGGGCAAATGGTTTGCTTGTGTTTATACAGAGGATCAAAGCCTAATTTGGCTACCCAGAAAACGGATTAAGATACAATATGAAGAAGAACTTCCAATATCAACATCCTCGGGAAGAGTTATTCCAGAAGATGATCATCAAAAAACTTCAACAAAGATCCTGGTGCTGTTGCAGTTGTAGCTGCATTCATCCCACCGGTTCCTGGACTTACCATTGGAATGAAGAAGGAGATATCTAAGCTGGCCTGTGCATACAGTAAAACAACAAATTTGACTGGATCTATACTGTTGGAACTCAACCAAGAATTACGAGAAGTGCAAGTTGCAGTGCTCCAAAATCATGCGACTATGGACTATCTACTGTTAAAAGAACATATGGGATGTGAACAGTACCCAGGAATGTGTTGTTTTAATTTGTCTGATTTTTCTCAAACTATTCAAATTCAGTTAGACAATATCCATCATATCATTGATAAGTTTTCACAAATGCCTAGGGTACCTAATTGGTTTTCTTAGTTTCACTGGATAGGCTGGTAATTGTAGGTCTGCTTTTGTTATGTAGCTGTATTCCTATTATGTTAATGTGTGTGTGCAATTTAATTAGTAGTTTAAAACGTATACATGCTTATGTTACTCTACAAGAATATATGTCAAAGAAATAATCAGCCTTCCCATGTTTTCTTCCATCTGCTACTTCTATAACTTTTCTTCTTCCTTCCTAATTACAACCCTTTAGTAGAATTTGTGCCTAATATAGAGAATTACTGAGTATCATAATTCTTCAAAGTGGTAAAGATACCTCAAGACAAATGCTGGGCATAGAAGCCACAGGGCATAAATCTGCAAAGAAGTAAAAAGCTAACCTTTTCAAACAACATTGCTTCTCTCTCATTTACCAACTTTACATTTCCCTGTATGGCCCCGGAAGATGACTGGTTTGCCAGATACGGGTAAGATTCCTCAAGGGAGGAACAATCTAAGACAGGCGCAGTCACAGGGGGGCCATCGGGTGAGAAATTGGGGATCAACAGAGGTGAGGCTTAGAATCTCACCCCCCTTGTTTTGAGAGAAATCTTCTGTATCCGTGGATGTTTTATTGCCCTTGTCTACCTCAAATTAATACTTATTCTATAGGCACAGACTTGATCATCTACATTTGCCCTCTTACAGCACTAAATTATGTTTTCTACCTTTATCTTGCATCTACCTACCACTTCAGCATTTTATTAAAAAAAATAATAATAATAATAATAAGGGAGAAATGTGGGATTCACATATAAATCAAGTATAAAAATCAAGCGAATAATCATATCTGACTTGCTTGTTTATATTTCATGATGCATGATCAAAACCGAAAGTTTCTGTGATATGACTCCCCTTGAAGTTCACCATGTAACAACTTATTCACTATGTAAGAACTTGTTCACCATGTAAGAGCTTGTTCTTTTTGCTTCTGAAGATTGGAGATTGTTGAGAATTAGGCTCGGGGTTCATTAATGACTATGCATTGTGTCCCCTATACCGAATTTTATTGTTGTTAACAACCATTTGATCACCAAATATGAGAGATGCCCTCTCAAAAAAAAAAGGAAAAAACAAAATTTACTTATTCATAATTAAGGCGATCTTTGACTTTAATCATGTCATACTGACCATAGAATGCCAGTCTCTTACTGAAATGTGTGTTTCCATGTAGACAACAATTGGAAACATGTATTTGGTTATCAGACCTGCCTGTGACTGAGGTGGGCTATGGACACCAAGTTGAATAATAGAATAGAGTCCCAATAGGGGAATAAAATCCAATAATCTAGTATAAAACACACTATTTATTAAAGTCTGTATATTTAGAAAGAGAATTTAAAGTAGTGACATATAATGGATGCAAAAGTCATGCACCATGGCCCATATTTTCCTCTCCCATGAAATTACATATAATGGTTGCAAGGTATAGACATAGTAGTGGTACATCTCAAGAGTATTCTATTAGTAAAACACAAAAAATAGTATCACATATTTCACCTCAGAAGAAACTATTCTTAAAATCCATCCACTCTCAGGAGATAAATGGGAATATTCTAATATTTTATAAGTTGGAAACAATTTTGAGAAAATAGGAAAATGAAAGGTGTTAGATTATCACAGACAGCAGATAGGTTAATACAGTAGGTTACTTAAATAGTACATAAAGTTGAAATCAAAGAAACAAATTCCAAGAAATAAATATGAGGAGTAATTTACTTCACAATCTGATAGAACAATAATAATTTCTGACTTTCAGACTTGAGTCCTGTTATCAGATGAATATCTTCAGTCCAAGAACAATTGGACCTTTTATAGTTTCCTTCCCAAAGAATCTTTTCAGAGCCCTTTTTATGTCCTTGTTTCTCAGACTATAGATGAAGGTGTTCAGCATGGGTGTGACCACGGTGTACATCACCAAGGCTGTTGTACTTGAGTGTGAGCTGTGGGTAGCAGCAGAGCTAAGGTACACACCTAGGCTTGTACCATAAAATAAGGAGACAACAGAGAGGTGTGATGCACAGGTGGAAAATGCCTTATGCTTCCCCTGAGCTGATGAGATTCCACATATTGAGGAAAGTATCTTAGAGTAAGAGTAAGGGATCCCAGCAAAAGGACTACCACTAAGGAGCCCATCTCCAAAGTACATCACCATGTAATTAATGAAGGTGTCAGAACAGGCAAGCTGGACCACCTGTTTGATTTCACAAAAGAAGTGGGGTAATTCCAAGTCTATACAAAAGGAAAGTCTCAACATTTAAGCATTGTAACAAAGAATGCAAGAAAGTCATGGTCCAGGACACCAGGACCAGCAGGCCACACTTCTATAGGTTCATGCTGACTGTGTAGTGCTGGGGGAAATGCATGGCCAAAAAAATGGTCATAGGCCATCATAGTGAGAATGTAGTTGTCCAATCATGCAAAAAGCAGGAACAAATACATTTGGCCGATACAACCTACATGTGTTATAACTTTGCTCAGGATATGTATGTCCAGCAGCATCTTGGGGATGGTGGTGGAGGTGAAGCAGATGTCCACAAAAGACAGATCGGATAAGAAAAAGTACATGGGTGTGTGCAGGTGTGAGTCTGAGCTGACAGCCAAGATGATGAGCAGGTTCCCAAACACAGTGATGGTACATGGAGATGAAAAACACAAATAGGAGGGGCTGCAGTTGTGGCTCACTTGAAAATACCAGAAGAAACTGAAAATCCTGTAAGGTTCCTTTGTTCAATGTGTGGGACATTAGTGATGTACCATGAATATTACCATTTCTATTTTAGAATCAAGAAAATAATACCAATGTATGTTGATGTCTGGTTCCATTGAGGATATCCTTGGTGCCATTTCTCAGTAGGATTTCCTTTCCTACTTTTAGTCTGTTGCTCAAGCACAATGTAAGCTACTATTTCATTGAGAATCATTTTCAGTTATTTGATAAGTATGTACTGAATGTAAATCATGTTCCAGGATCTGTCTTGGCAATGAGTATGGAGAACTGAACAAGAAAGTCCCTATAAACCAATAATAGAGAATGAAAGAAGCAAATAGAAATAATCAAATAACATGTCCTATCACTACAAGAGCTATGAAAAAAAATTCAGGTGTAAAGGACAGAGTGAGTGGGCGGGCTATTTTTTGCTGGGTGTTCATGCAATAACTGCAAAGAAAGTGACATTAACAGTAACCACAAGGAAGATAGGACAGGAGATTGAGGTTATGTAGGGAAATGGTTTCCCTGCTTGGGTCCTTAAATTGCAAAGGCCCAAGGAAGATGATTGTTTCAGAAAACTGAGGGTCAAAAAGCAGACAGTGTGTGAGGGGAATGAACAAGAGGGAGAGTGACAAGATGTAGTATCAGAGGATGCTGAGGAGCGAAGTGGCCAGCCTGCGAGATGCAAATCCAAAGCACAAGGACATACCACCTCACACCAGTCAGAATGGCCACTATCCAAAAGACAAGAAATAGCAATTGCTAATGAGGATGTGGAGAAGAGGGAACCCTTTTGCTATGTAGGTGGAAATGTAAATTTGTGCAGCCACTATGGATTACTATTAAAAATAGTAATACCTGTGATCCAGGATTTCCACTTCTGGGAGTTTACCCAGAGAAATTGAAACCATAAATTCATAAAGAAACATGTACATCTACGTTTATTTTATTATTTAAAATAGCCATTATATCAGTGCATCCAAACTATTCATTGATAGATGAGTGTGAGTAGGAAGTGCATTAATACATAATTGTGGAATATTACAAAGTTATCAAAAGTAATCTACTATGTTCCTCTTTCGGTTCTCAATTTTTTTCCTTTGCCATTGTGTGACTATTAACAACAATATTTAAAAACTCTTAGGGACCCTCAGTCTCTGCACTACTAACATCCTGGCCCAGAACCTTCTCTGTGGTGGGGTATGTCCTGTGCATTGCAGGATGTTCAAAACATCCTTGCTGCCACCTACCTGTCCAAAATTCACATCAGAAGTCTACAAAGAATGGCTCAATGTCCCCAGGGAAAAAAATAACTTCTGGTTGAAAAGCACAGCTTTAACTTAATTATCCCAGAACATTTTCATAGCAGTGTTATAAAGTCAATTATTGGAGAATGAATATTCAAGACAACACAGTGTGAGTGCACAGCTCCACCAGGAAATATTATGCAGCCATAAAATAATGGATCATCACTGGACTAGTTCATGGGAGGAAAGCTCATAATGTCTTATTGAGAAAGAAGGGAAAGAGGACAGAATGTAGAAAAAAAACTACACATTTACATTGCCCATATGACTGACTGTTAGATCTGACCACACATAAATTATAAAACATTTGTATAAATGTGTGTGAATATGTATTTATATGCACATAAAGTAGAAAAAGAAGCTTTAAAAGGAAGTAAGAATTTATAGAACAAAGAATATTAATGAGAATGAAATAAGATTGTATATGTTGTTTTAAAAAGAACTGTATGTCCCAAAATTAAATGAAAATCTACAACTAATTTCTACAAAGGCATACAAGCCTAATAACTTAATGATACCAGCATGGGTCCCTAATTCAAGATAAATTACCAAATAAATTTTAACAAAAAATTCATAAAGAAACATATACACCTACATTTATTGCATCATTATTTAAAATAGCCATTATATCAGTGCATCCAAAGTATTTATTGATAGATGAGTGGGAGTAGGAAGTATGTTAATGCATAAATGTGGAATATTAGAAATTATCAAAAGTAATCTACTATGTTCCTCTTTCTGTTCTCTCTGATACTATTTTTTCCTTTGCCATTATGTGACTTGAAATAACAGAATATAACAGAAAGGCTTTTAAGGTGCAAGGAAGAAGCAGTATCTCCATTAAATTTCATCTTATATAAGGTAAACGGATTTCAATATACTCATAGAATACAGAGTGATCTTTAGTCAGATGGTAAAGAATGCCTTTCAAATGATGGCCAAAGGAGATGTAACTTTTAGAGATATATCTAGTCACAAAATGTCAAAAGGCAAAATAAAGTATATCAGAGATGTGAAAAAAGTTGAATAATGTATAAATAAAGGGTAATTTATTACCATTATTAATGAAAAACTTGCACTTACATTTTCATGTATATCAAGGATTGGTATGTGAGGAATATGAAAGTGACTTCTGAATTCTTTCAGTGAGAAAAATAAAAATAAAAAGTTAATGGAAAGGACATAGTTTGGTTGATAGATATGACAGCACAGAATGCATACACTATTATACATTCTCCAGAATATATCTACACATAACCAAGAGAATTTAACAGCATATAGGTTGTACAAAAAATTCCAAATCTTTGAAAGAATCTAATGAAGAACAGTAATGGAAACACTGACACTACCATCCAACAGCAAAGAATGTGCAAAATTTTAAAAGAGGAATAAAATGGGTAGCAAACCAACATTTCAAAGTAAAGTATTCCCCTTTCCACCTATTCAATCAACTTTTTCTCATATGAGTAGCTAAAGTGAGTAAAGATATGGTGGTACGTATGTATCATGCACTACTTTGCAAAGATTTATTGGAAAATATAGCTTGATATGGATCTTTATCATCTATGTGGAACCATAGCCTAATATTTCCCATTTTTAAATAAAAAGAAATGCTCTCGTTTCACTGCATATCTCCCCAACAGCTAGTGCACTTTGTACTCTTGTTAATCAAAAAGCTGCTTGAACTTATATTCCACTTTTACTGGAAGTGTTTTAGATCTCCATTTCTTCTAACTGGGCTTCCATTAATATCATTTAATTGTTTATGTGTACACTTGCATTTCTGAGGTCAAGATTCACTTTCCATTTTAGCAACATATGTGAATACATGAATTTATTAGTAAAGCCAGCAAACCAACAGTGATCTCTGGCATCTGGGCTATACTGTTCTGGTTTTCAGGTGACCTCAGGCACCAGTTCTTTTTTCTATCCTCCCTGGTACTGTCCTGCAGTGTCTGGTGAGCTCTTGGACTTACCTGAATGGGAACTCTAACAGGAAAGTTCCCCTGTGGAATTGAATGTTCCTACCTGGATGGTTGGTGAGGGAGACCAAATCTTTCTCCCCAAACATGATAATGGGAAGGGGGTCACACATTGATTTCCAAGTCGGAGTTGGGATTCCAAAATGGACAACCATGTCCCATCCAGCCCAAGGTTGCACACACTAAGTATCTTCAGCAGAGGATATATTTATAGCTTCTATGTCTGCTTATTAGGCATGTTTCCCTCTTGTTACTGTAATCTCTAATGCATGAGTTCCCTTGTGGACACTGATCTGGACAGAATGGAAATTATTCCTGCTGATTCTCTGTTCCTAGGAGACCACATTATATGCCAGGTGAGTTCAGTTTTTATAACTCCTTATCCATTAACTCTCCTGCTTCCAGAGCTTTAAACCTCCCAGCACACCACACCAATCCTGAGTTATAGTTTCTTAAAAGTGTAATACTGATATAGCAGCTCAAGATGGTGGCATGAGTAGGGGGCATAAATCTCTTCCCAAAACCACATATATATTTTAAAATACAATGAATACAACTATTCCTAAAAGAGAGACCAGAAGATATAGTACAACAGCCAGGCTACATATATATCTATGAGAACTCAGCATTTCACGAAAAGGGTAAGATACAAAGCGATGACCCAGCGGGACCTGAGCACTCCCCCAACATAGCTCACTGGCAGAAAGAAAAGAATCAGAGTGGGGAGGGAGTGGAAGCACAGGACTACTAAATAACCAGCCCTAGTAATCTGCACCGGGCGCACAGACACACATTGCATGGTGTACTGGATATTAGAGAAATGGAAAAGTAGAATCCTAGACAGAGACTGTGAGCAGGTCCCCACAGCCAGCTCCCCTGGGACAGAAGAAAGGCAGGCACTTTTAAAAAGTCTTAAAGAGACAAGAGCCCAACAGCTGGACAAAATCGTCCCAGCACACTTAGATCAGCAGGCTCGGAATCTTGAGGAACACCAAGCCACCTAAACCCCTGGGAGGTAATGCAGCCCCAAAGTCCCTCACGGTGATAAGCAGCCTGTCATTCATTTCCCCCAGCAGGTGCTGCAAGCAAACTGGCTGATCTGCCACAGCTGCAGAGCAGCC